>NC_051046.1:16172946-16772946 GCF_904848185.1 Acanthopagrus latus
CCGGCATGCTCTCAGCCTCGTTCTCCACCACGACGATGACAGCTGCGGCGTCCCCCGAGGTCTCCCCCTGCTTCCCCGCGCGTCCCTCCATTTCCTGCCACTTTTATCCCTCCCGTGCTAGATTTCTCCCGACACAAGATGTAACCCACGCAGGTGAGAGCGGCGGACCAGGCTCGGGAGGAGTCACTTTCCCGATGAGAGCATCTCGTCACACCTGCGTTTTCCCCCCATCCTCCCCGCTCTCAGCCAGTTCATCCTCTCTAAACAGAAGCTGTAAAAACGACTCCTCTCACACACACCTATCCACCGAACGGCCGCGCATCGACCGCCGCGTATATTAGACAATACGATACCTCCGCGCGAGGGTGTCGCACGCCCGCGTGCAGCAGCTGTTGTTCAATTTGCACCGCACGCGCGCGTTGCGGCACGAGAGGGGTGGGGTCAAACAGCGCGCGGTCTGATGAGGAGGACACAGTGAGGAGGGACCGGGGACAAACTCCACCTGTCTGAAGGCGACCACGTGTCTGTGACTCTGGCACTGAAAATAAATATCACCGTTGTAGTTAATTACTCAGATAGTGCACTTCGTTACATGTTACTCTCATTGCGTTGCGTTTGGCACGTCATCCGTCTGATTTAAAAGCTAAACTAAAGGGCATCGCCTCCTCCATATCACTTTATGAGAACCATCATTAATCAACGGTAAATGTATAGTTCATTCAGATTTAGTGAATAGTTAAAGCTGCACTGTCTAGTTTTGAGGAAGACTGTTAAATCAGAAGAGAAAGATCTTTGTTGACTGAATTGGTTTGTTCCTTTGCTAAACTAAATAATCAAACCCTCTGTTTTCATGACTGAATAAACAAACTGATCCCTGCCACCTTTCAAGCTTCAGACAGTGTTCTGAGGTGCATTTTGTAGTTTTGTGGAAGAAGATCTTCACTGACTTCCTTGACAAACTAGATAAACAAACTCTGTTGTTTTTATGACGGAATAAACAAACTGACTTTAAAGGACAACATCATTTCAAACTGTTTTACTTTGTTTATGTGTGACAGACCCTGCCACCTCTCCAGCTTCAAAAGGCGTTCTTGTTTGACCTTATTTTCACAGTTTCAAACTATATAACAATTTTGCTCATTGAGTCAGTCATCCTTATCTGTTTTATTTTCTGCATGCTCTCTAACATAGTGTGTGGTTCAGTTATCAGGGCTCAAAGTTCATGGTCACTCAATAAATAACCTATCAGGCTGGCTGTGGAGCAGTTCAGTCTACCCTCATGAATCTGACTGCAGAGAACCACTGTATCCCTCTCAGTGATGGGAACCGTATTCCACTGCTGGGACTGGGCACCTATGGGGACCCTCGAACGGTGAGAAGAATAATGTGTGTCTATAGATTTCAGTATATGTGAACAAGGCTTGTTTGTAGCTGCTTCACCAGGAGAGCTGTACATAATGGAGGAGTGCCCTTGTCTATTGCTTGCAGTGATTTGACTTACATTAAAAGGTGTTTTGAATGCTGCCGAAAAAAAAAGATCAGATCAATCGAACAGTAATGCATGTTTGTGAGAACAGCAGCACAACTCGACAAAAATAAGGTCAAAGAATGTTTACCTTTTCTGTGGATTTTCCAACAGACGGCCAAAGGCACAGCACTCGATTGTGTCAAGCTGGCCATTGATGTGGGTTACAGGCACTTTGACGGGGCACTGGTGTATTACAATGAGCACGAAGTGGGTCAAGCCATTAGAGAGAAGATTGCCGATGGAACCGTGAGAAGAGAGGACATTTTTTATTGTGGAAAGGTAATAGGCTTTGTCACATGTCATGTAGATTAAGAATGCATTTTGCTCCCTTCAACGTCTATGCATTCAACATTTCGACGCCGCAAAGCTGTTTTCCAGAAGCAGAAACGTGTGCTTTGCTCCGTGTTAATTTCGTTGTTATGTTTTTCAGTGCTTCTCTGTTGTCTTCCTCAGCTCTGGAACACCTTCCATCCACCAGAATTGGTGAGACCGGCCTTGGAGAGGACACTGAAAACCTTAAAACTAGACTATGTGGATCTCTACATCATTGAGCTTCCTATGGCCTTCAAGGTTAGTGCAGATGACAGTTCATTTATCAAGGCAAGGCAAGAAATAAAATTAATAATACAATTAGAAGGATGGTCTTTAAACACATATCCATGACAGTTTACAACCTAACATATCATCAAAGTGCACAAGATTAGACAATTTTATGAACTGGTTATATTCTTCAGAGCTGCATGACAAACATATTTGTATTTTTGGTTTCTACTAGAATAGGTTCACATGCCTTAATGCTGAAAAAACACATATTCTCAAACTGTGCAGCTCTGCAGCATTGTGTGCAAAGCTCTTTTTTAGCTCCTGTCTCTTTAAGCCTCCCCAGCCTGCCCTGATTGGTCGGCTCACACATGCCTGACCCAGCACTGCTAAAAACAACAAAGCAGCTGGGCTAAATTAATTCTTGCATGCAAAACCCGCTGATAGGTATTGAATTATGCAAATGTATGTCACGGTGAAGTAGCATGATGTCACAAAGTGACAGGACTACAGGCTGGACTGCTGATGAGGTGTTTGTCTCATAATTTTGAGTTTTTTCATCTCTCACTTTTTTATATCTCAGTTTCATTTATTTGCCTCATAAATATCGCTTTTTTTTTCATGATTATGACTTTTTAGCTCATCATGATTTTTAATCTTAAAAGTTCTATGATTTTGGGAGAGAAGAGAGATTCTGTTGGTTCAAAGTTTGACCATTTTACTTTCGAGATCTATTACATCCACCCATATAAAACACTGGAAATGGGAAGAAAATACTAAAATCATAATATAACTCCTTTAAATAACAAGAGTTTGTGTACATTCAATTGTGCTTATTTTTTTAGCCAGGAGATGAGTTCTATCCAAAAGACCAGGATGGAAAATACATCTACCACCACACAGACCTCTGTGCAACATGGGAGGTGAGTTCTGTTGCATTTTAAATGAATGGTCCTGGTATTTTAACTTTCTTCTTCTCCTATTAATTTTTTGTTTCACTTTTGTACAAGTCTTTCTTAAGAACATCTTAGAAAACATGAAGCACAGCAAAACAATTATGAATTATGTAACATAATTTAATTCAGGTGTTCTACATAAAACTAGTTGCCCATTCTCCAGCTTGAAGGATCTGCTGTGTTTCTGTGCACTTTAGTGGCGCTTGCAATGTACTAAGCATCACAAATGTCTTCCAAGACAATATGTAAGTGATAACAACAAATAAAGAATGAAATGCATTTTGAAAACGGCATGCAAGACTTTGTTCATATTTGAATGCTGCTGTCAGAACATTCTCCGCTGCAGAAGCGGTCAAGGACAGTGTCATAAAACTGTGTTCAAAGATCTGTTTTTTTTCCCTCGCCCCTGTTGTTTATATTTTTCTCCACTATCTCACTGAGTCTGTAAAGATAATCACTATCAGTCCATGAGAGGATGTAAATCTTTTTTTTTTTTTTTTTTCCTCGACAGGCTTTGGAGGCTTGCAAAGACGCAGGCCTGGTGAAATCTCTGGGAGTCTCCAACTTCAACCGCAGACAGCTGGAGCTACTCCTGAATAAACCTGGCCTCAAACACAAACCTGTATCCAACCAGGTGAGCCTGACTTATCTTTCATCTCTTAGAATTATAAGCTACTGACAAGAAGGTTTTTTTATATATATATATATATATATAAGTCTTTCTTACCTTCCGGCTGTTGCAAATCATCTTCTTTCCTTTAAGCAAATATTTGAAGCGATAAACTAACGGGCTGACAATAAATCTGTGAGCTAATTACAGTACTTGATGAAAGGACGGAGGGGAAATGCAACTTTATCTGACCTAATTTATAGCTTGATTGTTTTTTTGTGTTTTTTTCTTCCTCTTCTTCTTCTTCTTCTTACTTACCTGTAGGTTGAATGCAATCCATATTTCACACAACCCAAGCTTCTGGAGTTCTGTCGTCAGCATGACATTGTGATTGTTGGCTACTGCCCAATTGGCTCCTCCAGGGACGCGTCCTGGTATGTAGACATTAAAGAGACACGCGCTCTTCAAGGTTGGTGTGATATTCTTAAACAAAAAGGTTGTCGACAGCTGATGTTTTGTAATGGATTGCTCCCCTTGGTATTGCAAGCCAGGAAAGCATGTTCGGTTTGGTCTTGATGAACCTTAAGTGAGCAAATGAAACCTCGTGGAGAGAGACAGTTGAGTCTTGTCCTGAGATCATGAGATACTGATGCTTTGGCTTGGCGGCTTTGGGATGAGACTCAATGATCAACTATCTCTATCCAGGGAGTTACATTTTGTTGCTTTGATGTCCAAAATTAGATAAGAAATCAATATTCATGCAACACATCTGCTGAGTATGTGACACTGCAACAAACCCTCAACACTGAAGTATGCTGAAGATAAATACTTTGATAAAAATGTCTAGCAGGGCATCATTCGTCTTTTCCTCTGTCCCTGCTTTAGGGTGAATTTGAAATGTCCTCCCATGCTGGAGGACGAGGTGCTCGTATCCATTGGGAAGAGGTACAACAAGAGCAGTGCCCAGGTGGCCCTGCGCTTCAATGTCCAGAGAGGAGTCGTGGTGATTCCCAAGAGCTTCAGCCCCGAGAGGATCAAACACAACTTCCAGGTAGACCTAACAAGCTGCTTTAAATCGTCCTGTGCCATGCATATGTATATATTAGATTAAAAAAAACCAAATCTTTGTTTCACTCATTTTTGTTTCAGATATTTGATTTTTCGCTCACTGAGGAAGAAATGCGAGCCATTGAAGCGCTGAACAAAAATATTCGTTTTGTGGAGCTGCTGATGTGAGTATAAGCTTTGATGGAAAAATACAGAATATTAAGTTGTAAATATTTAGGTTGTAGTTTGTATTACATTGCACTGTGTTGCATTGTTTAGCATTTGTTTTGTAAGAACAGCTTCAACTTATCATCACACTTTCCTCTGTTTCAACACAGGTGGAGTGACCATCCAGAGTACCCATTCCATGATGAATATTAATTTTATATATATATATATATATATATATATATATATATATATATATATATATTTATATATATATATATATATATATATATATATATATATATAGTATTTTTGTCATTTGCATCATATATGTACATGAACTCTGACTCCTTGTAGCATTATTGTTGCACCAATTAAGTTTGCATTGGTACATTCCCACAATAAACACTAGAGGGCTCCAGCTCACAGTGAATGCACAGGAAATGAATCCTATTAAGATAACACAGCTCAGGTTTATGAAGTTGAGTGAGCGTTCATGAGAAACTTAAATGAGAAACATGTCATATTTAAAGAGTTCAGTGTTGTTTACTTCTGATTTCACATCAATTTATACAACTGTTGCTATAGGATAAATAAAGTTTGGTTTGAAATGAACACCCTTTGAAATCAATGTGACAAACTGCATCATGTACATGTGGATGACTGTGTCTCTGACCTGTCTTCACAATATGATTCAATGTGCCATATGTTTAATGTATATCGAATGCACATCAGCCACTAATGGCCATGTGATCACTCTATGTCGGTGCAAAAACTATGGCAGAAAAGACAGGTAATGTTTCAAACCTATTAAGCAGTGCTGATTGTGCATGGACGTTTTTACATCTACATGTGTGTTTAATAATGAGTAATATCTAATGATTAGGACTATATAATTGCTCACTGAATTCTGTCACTTTAGCAAGTTCTTGCAGAATTCAACGATAACACCACGTCAAGAATGAAGGGAGACGATTACACAATTTACCACTGATGGGTTTTGCAGGCATTTGCTCTTTGAAGTGCTCTGAGTTTAAAACACATGTTGTCCTGGTGTTCAAACGTTCCCGGAGGTATTTAAGTATGCTGATGAATTACATCTTTGTGGTGAATGACCACAGGGGTGAGTGTTATGTATTCTGTTAAAAACACACATATTGCATAAATCGTCTTCTCAGAAAAAGTACAAGTCATTAGAAATGGTCAGACTGATTCATTGTACTTTTGATAATCGAGATGACTGGCAATTTATTTATTATTTTTTTTATTTTTTATTTTTTTACATAAATGGAACCATAAGTAGTATGAAAAAATTGTAACAATCACAACCAAAAATGTGTTCTTTGAAATAATTATTTAGTATTTTTATGGCTTCATTACAGTTGAGAATTTGATATATAATTTCATGTTATCAAAATGTCACTTGCCATTTATCCGGGGGAGATTAATAAGATGGAAGCTTGCAATTCATTCACAACACGCTATCAGTCATGTCAACAAATGGAGATGAACACTCCTTCTTTACCTGTCCACTAGCAGTGCTTTATAAGCTAACATTAGCAACATGTGCTCCAACCCTGCCAGTTGGCACTGATATTAGAGGAGCGCTATAGTGGTCAACAACCTTGCTGCTGGACTTGAGTTAAATTTCAGGCCTCATCTGCCATCAGAGGAGGATGCGCATCATTGAAATACGTCAAATTGCAAGCAAAGGCCCATAATACATTCCAACAACAAAGAGTTCTCCATAACCGTCGGTATGTGCCCCTAAAAAGCCTTTATAGAGGGCCATGTTAGCCCTAACACCCTCTGTCACAACAGGAAGATGGAAGGGGTGAGGTTAGGTGTATTGGGATTGGGCCCAGATCTCCTCTCGCATTCACTTTTAAGAGCATGGACGACAACAACTGAAAACTGTCTGTCGGACTTTGATGTGACTTCCCAGGTTAAATCTGAACTCTCTCCGTCTTGTTTGAACAGAGAGGGTATTCAAGTTTTATCATACCCAATCTGTTTCCACAGCATTGACCCATGGTCCGATCTTTGTGTACAGACGTATCACCTACTTCAACCAGCATGGCCAGGTCTCTTTTGCTGCCTGTCAGTGGCAGAAGTTTGCACCAGAAAATGAAGGGAAGGAGCAGTCCACAGCATTTTACCAGACATAGGATTGATTTATTATAATTAGGTCAAAGCAGCCATCTTTAAAAAAAAAAAAGAGTGAAGGTGTATTTATGTGTTCATCCATCCAAGTTTGATTCCCCACACATAATTAAGATTTCAAGTACTTAATCTTTGCTGAATCGAACACGGCCTAATATTAATCATTAACAAGCCCTGTGACTGAGCTCCAAGTCGGAGCAGCTGTGGATTAAATATTAACTTGTCATGCCAGGAGACCGTAAAACCAGAGGCTTTCACACATTTCATTTAATGAGCACATTTGAGTTTGATGTGAAAAGACGGGATGGACCCTTTCTGGGCAAACCAACTACAGTCTGAGCGGTGACCTGTGGCCATACGGAACAGCGGGGAGTGGGAGACAGAATGAAGAAATACACTTCATTAAGGAGCTCCCCTATATTGTTCTGTCTTCTTTTATCTTATGTTGTGCCCCGCGGACCTCTGCATGCATGGCAGGCTCTGGATAGGAACACTTGGAACTGCACAATTAAGATTTTTTGTTGTAAATGACAAATAAAAAAAAGTGCACCTTCATTCTGATCACCACATTGCTGTTTTCATTCAGGGCTGAACCAAAGTCCCATAATGATTTTGTATCGTCCTGATTTCATGAATCAAATGAATTCATCCACCATTGTTTTTAATTATTGATCATGGAGTCATACCATCAAATAATATTAGACCTGCTGTTGGTGGTGGTGATGGGCTGTAGCATCTTGTATTTGGCCAGGAGTGATCCTCATGCTGAAGATGGCAGAGATTTTAAAGAGTAACAAGTTCCTGTTGGCCTGAATAAAAGGTTTCAAGGCTTTGTTAACTTATGTCTTATTTATAGTTAGCTGATCTGGGAAAGATTAGCATCAAAAGTCAAAACTGCCACAAAACCAAAGTCAGGCAGACGGCTTCATTTTTATAGAAAGCTAAGCGCCCGTGTCTTGAATTATAATTTGATTTGAGGTGGGGGGTTGGGAGTTTACAAAAAAAAAGAGACCTAACCCTGAAAGATTTGAGAAAGGAAACACAGAAACACATCACTCCCCCCAGTCCCCACCTCCATAAAGACCCTCTGGATTGTGACCTTCTAACAATTGCCTTGAACCAGACCGCTTTGGACCCCTGTGGTGGGAAAATGTTGTGAATGGGCTACTGGGTCTGCGAGGAAAGCATCTAGTCGAGGGAATAAAGACTCTTTTTTGGTGGGCTGAATTAAGAATGTGGATGAAGCAGGGACATCAAGACGCTGGAGTGACCACCAGGAAAAAGACCACCAAAATATTGAAGGCTCTTATCGTGAATCTCGTGCACAAATTATCTCACTATCTCACTATCGCAGCTTTACATCTTTGAATATATATATTCAGATCAACCTCAGTAGTGTTTGAGTTGTGTCATTGCACATATGCATAGTTTGTGTACATATGTGCGCATGTCCGACCAGCCTCTCATCGATGATGTCTGTACAGAAAGGCCCTGGGAGAATGTGTGTGTCAAAAGGTTACGCAATCAGCCCACCACGCTGAGACAGCACAGACCTCTAGTGTGCTGCGGGGAGCGAGTGTGTGTGTGTGCGTGTGTGGGGGTGTCTGAATGGAATTGGATAAAGGGGAGGGGGGTCTTCAGAGAGGGGCAACTAAGAGGGGAAATCTCACTGAGGGCTGCACCAAAGTTTTGAGTTTCTCAGATCTCCGCCCCTCTATGAATGTTATATAGTTAAAGCTGGAACAGGAGAAGGCCTCTCTTCTTGGAGTTGTCATTGCACAACATTATGAAAGGTGAGTGCCCTTGATTTTTTAACTGATTTGTTTGTTTTTTTCCAGTCAGAGATCTGAATTATTGCTATTCATGAGCTATAATGAGAATATACACAGATGTCTTGAATTTCTGTTTGATCACTTATTAACTGGCAGTTGTGCTCAGTGAAAACTGTTGTTTGAAATGGTCTCTGGCAATGAAAATCAACCATGCTTGTGTTCAGTCCAGCTCATGAAAGGCCAGCAGTATGAAAAAAAAGTGTTTATTATGTGCACCAAGAATTAAAACTTGGCTTTTATAACTTAGTTAATGTGTTTGGTACATTTTTGTGAAGCACAGCTGATAATCACATTGTGTCATGGTGCTAAAACACGAGCTGCTTGTATTGTATTTAACTCATCCTCAGTCGATAAATAGATCAATTTTGCACATTTCTTTGTCACATCTAGAGATGAAGGCTCTATCAGAGCAAATCGTTTCTGCAGAGCAATCTCACGTGACATATCAATATCTGTTTGCAATGTAAAAAGAGCAAATGGACACCATTTTAGACATGTGACAGAAGGCTGATGGTCATCTAAATTCATCAGTGGTTCATAAAATAATAGTGCCTTTTTATTTTGAAGTTCTCTTTGCACCAACCGTGATAATCTTTTCTAATTATGCTTGCTTGCATCATAAGTGTTCAACATTACATGGCAAAATAAATCTTATGAAGCACAGGTACCCATGTGACAGTGATGTCCCCACCTTATGTAACTAACCCAGTTATGTATTAGCCTGCAATTATCTAACTGTGGGACCATCGGGGTACTGGTATTTGTGAATATGTAACTCTAAGTTGCACGAGTTTGGGAGAGATGCCCGATTAGGGCCTTTGTCCCTGTGATGCCGAAAGATCCACAGGCTTAGGCACCTGAGGGGACTTGTTCTTATGTATATTGGTATTATGATATTAAGTGTCATACTCAGTGATCTCTCAGTGTACTATCATCTATATTAACCCTATGTAGATGTTATGTTCTGTATACGTTTGAAGTGAGACAATGAGGATCCCTGTGTAAAAATCTTTTAAATTGCATATGCAGGTGTTTTTAAACAGAACCCTGCTGTTTCCCAGCAGCATCCCATTGGATTGGTGCATAGACTTGCCAACAGCGATATGAGAATTTTTTAAGGCAATGCAGAAGGCAGTTCCGATACAGGTATTAGTATTGAACAGTACTGGCACGTGAAATGCGTTACTAGTTGTAACAAACCCATAAGTATTACCTGACTCTTCAGTTCCTGCTAGAGCTGGCTTCCAGACACAGTAGGCAGCATATTCAGCACAAAGGCTTTGATAAACTGTCAGTACTCTAGCCAAGGTTAATCCATGGTTGGTAAACATTGTGGACCATATAAAAGCTAACTTGCTGGCTATTCCCCTCAGGGCTTGATGGAAATCAAAAGGATGAGTTTAAGGACAAGCTAATATTTAACCCGTGACCAAAGTAACTCCTCCAAATGAGGGTTCTTTGTCGCTCTCTATCTGCTGGTTTGTGAAAAACTACTCTGCCAACAAGTAAGCCAACTGAACTAAGCATTTTACATCTTCAGAGGGAGCAAGTTCTTTTCCCCAGTGTTGCACTGCCATGTTCCTATGGCAGCCCAGAATGGACAAAGCTAACACTGGCTCTACAGCGGGTCTTTTGTCTTTTTAATGGCCACCATAGGGGATGGCGAGGTGAGGGGTATTCGGTTGGTTTGCAATCCGCAACTGCTATATTCTACAGCTATACACACTGGACCTTTAACAGCTGTTTTTATAGCTTATTGTCTTCGTTTAGCAGATTAATCTGTTGTTGCAAATATTGAAGTATTTAACTTCATTTAACTATTTAACTTACTAGAGCATGAAACAGGCTTGCATGTCATCATGTGACTTAAGTATGGAAAGTCTTTCACATGATAACAAGCAGTCATATAATACTAAGGCTCGTATTCCTTCCTTGAGTTGAGAATATTGTAACACATCCTATTTGTTAAGAAATGTGAATATGTGTCATGAATTTAAAAAGCACAGTATGTAATTTCTGCCATCAGGGATCTCAGTTGTTGTCCCCATTATTAAGCTGTTAAGCAGATGTAAGAATGTTTTAAAGTTTTAGTTACGTTTTGTTAATTACATTTGCCAGCTTCCTTTCTCACTCTGACTGTAAGTGATGAAATTTCAGTGAGGAAATCTTACTTATTATGTAAAAGCGGCTGAAAATGTTGGTGAGCTCGTTTGTTTTCACATCTCACCTTGCAGCAGCGATGCAGAAGTGCATTAGAGGTGTGTCAGTACGCGGTGACATCAATGTTATGTGTGGTTAAAAGTTTTAAACAAGAAGCTTGTGTTAAGAACTGGAGGCACAAATTTTTTGAAAGCAGTTGCATTTCGGAAGCAGTGGGGACTCACGCGAAATATGTTGCATTGAGTTGCATTATGGGAAATGTAGGATCCAGTGTTTTTAGAGCGAGACCCATACTAGAGGGAGTGCAATGCTACAGAAAGTAGTGCCTCTCGAGGAACAATGCCCCAAAGGGTAGGCTTGTTGAACCAAAGGGTAGGCTTGTAGCGCAGCATCTTGAGTTGCATTGTGGGTGATGTAGACATTAGGATTTGGCAAGGAAAAAATTGCTCCATTCAAAACTACATGATAATGTTGGAAGTGCAATACCAAATTGCTGGAGTACTATCTTAAGCACCATGGGTATATAAGGACAAAAGCTGAGCACATGATGTCCAGAAAGTCAGCCACACATTCATCCAATCATTCATCACTAAACATTCAATAGGTCAGTCTGTCATTCACTTGCTCAGTGCACAGCTTTTCAGAGAGAGGTGAAGTTGGCACTGCTTCCTGGGATAAAGCTCTTCTGGGCCTCAATGAGGTCACTCTTAATCTTGGCATATTTTCTCACAGTGTGCCTCTCCCCTCACGCTCTATAAGCATGTATGTACGAAAACTATTTCTATAAATAAAGATGTTATTTGGTCTTGGCTATTAAAAGGACTATTTGAAGCCAGGTTTGCCTTCATAGCAACCGCAAAGAAACTGTGAAAAAGTGAGGCAAACTGTGAACCGACTGCAGGGCCACTGTGGATTCCCGTTTGGCAGCACAGAGCAGACAGCCTCCTCTGCTTTTGTTGAAGCAAGACTTCATTCCCACCAAGCATACCTTCTGAAGACAAGGAGCTCTATTTTTACCTCAGGCCACAATTTGGCTCCTGTTCTGCAGAATTTGGCACCTAAAACAGGTCCAACCTCCAATCCCATGCACACAGCACACACACAGTCACACTTGTGCTCCACCTCTGCCCTTTGCCAGGAGAGGCTCATTCCCAAAGGTGGCTTCACACGAGGCTTCTGGCTAAATGGGATTTCCAACCCCTGTGTTGTTTCCAGAACTGAACTCGGAGAACCAGGCAGCTTCATTGGTCCCGTTGAGACCAGGTCACGCAACATGTAACGTGTTTGTTTGTGTGGATTTGTGAGAGATAAAGTAAAGGAAGGAAGTTTGAGACGGATTCTTGCAGCTGAATAAGTTTGAGCATGTCCCCTGCAGACCGATAGCCAATTTGTTTGAATTTGGACCGCAGCAGTGACCACAATGTGCTTCAGAGAGAGGATAACAGAATGGCTGGTGAGAGGCCTGTTAATGCAAGCTGACAGGAGTGAGCACAGTCAGTGAGCTGTCTGTTTCCTCCACGGAGAGAAATTCTTTCAGCGGCACTGGCCCCTAAACAGAGTCTTGCCAAGGTCTTGTCAGACTTCTAACGTGGTCACGTAACATCAAGCCATTACTGACCTCATCTGAGGCAGGGAAAGTGAAATACTTCATAACAAATGTAAACAAAAACAGGCATATTTGACGAGTGGGAATTCTGCTTGAGAACTAGCCAAGGTCCTGAAACTCCCTCCTGTCGCAGCAGGTCTTAAAAGTACATTAAATCCTCAAATGGGTCACCTTTTACCAGGAGGGGGAACACAGTATTCATGAAACTAAATGTGCTTTACATACATGACAAATTGTATAAAGCAACAAGTAGCATGTGCAGAAGAATATGGAGAATTATGGAGAAGAGGAGAACACATATCCTAAGCCTTTAAAAGTAAAAAAAATAAAAGATTTATTCTGCTTTTGAATTATTTGGCAAATGCTTCAGGTCTTCAGGCACCAAAGTAACTCAAATTACCCTCCATAGAAAAGTAACATGTTTTGAGCTGATGGGTCCAATTGGAGCCAAACTGTTAATGTGCAACTGTTTAAGGGCTATCGGGCGAATTGGAAAGTTCTTCTTTCTTTTGCCCTGTGAGCCGACAACGTGATCAGCTATTTGTGTTTGCATGAAGACTGGCTGCTGCATTTTGAATTGAACAGAAACCTACCTGTTAAATGCAATTTAACACTTTCTGAGCAAATTTGGCAAATTCAAATCATTTGCGACAGTAGAGGACTTGCGTTTCACATTTCCTAATTTCTTCCACATCTGTTGTGTCTGTCAGGGGAGCTATGAAAAGGGCAGGGCGATAGTCCAATATTATCATTTACTGACTGTCAGTTGAATCATATTTGGATAATATGGTCATATCATTTTATCCTTTTGGAAAAAAAAATGATAAAATGCGATTTGGAGAAAATGTTTATATAAACTGACAATATTAGCGATTGTAGTTCTTGTTTAACATAAAGTGTTATGACAGATGTAATACAAAGCAGTGGAACAAAATCTGCGAAACAGCGAAATGTCGTCAGTTTGATTGTTGTCGGTGTGGTCGGAGAAATATGAGGTGATTCAGTTAAATCGCTGTCTGTGGAGCAGGATTTGTCTCCAGATGAAATCATGATGATGATGACGATGATGATGATGATGATGACTTTCTTTTCTCTGCTACTCAGATAAAGAGGAGACTTGTTGAACTAAAACCGAACTATGGGATAAATAGTGAACTGCCATTAAAAAACGAGGCAACGCTCCTTCTCCAGACCTTTGAGCCTTTGACATCTTGCAGGTTTTATCTTTGCCTTCTGCCCCATTTCTTCTTTGTGATGTTTACTCTTTTCCCCTCCGCTCTTTCTGATGTAACCTTTAGGGCACACAGATGACACGGAAAACATGTCCAAGGTGGAGCCCTCCAATGGGCACAGCAGGCCGCTGGACATTGTGCCCAGCACAGAGGAGAAGATGACAGACAGGGGTCAGTGGGGCAACAAGCTCGAGTTTGTTCTGTCAGTGGCTGGAGAAATTATTGGCCTGGGGAATGTCTGGCGTTTCCCCTATCTTTGTTATAAGAACGGAGGAGGTGAGTGCTCAGATTAACTTATCCTATCTCCAGTTTGATCTCTCACTGCTTGGTCAACACAAAAGCTTCAGTTTCTGCATTTTACGACTTTATTCAGCATGTATTTAATGCATAGTCCCCCTGCAACTTAAAGACAAAACCTGCTGGCTGCACCATGCCCCTGCACAAATTAGTTTGTGGGAGTCTTAAGTTCATCCACCAAAAACAGATAAGGCTGAGGAGGAGATAGCACACTGCTTAATATATAAAAAGAGCACGTGATCTGTTCTGAAGTGAACCAAGGTCATAATTCACTGAAAACAGAAAAGACAACCCAAAGACACATTGTGGCACCAGGCTAGCTCACTGACAAAGAATAAACCCACCAAACAATAAAATCTTGAATGTTCCATCGGAAGTTAAATTCTTTGATTGTTTTGGTAACCAGATGTCCTCTGCTGACATCATTTTCTGCATAACTTGTTACAGCGACACTCACATTAAGATGTTCTTAACTCAAAAACCTCCTAAAACTATAGACATTTCTTCGCAATGTTTTAATCAACTGACACAACCTGCCCCTGTATCCTCCTCTACATCACTCGAGAGCGTCTTGAAAGTATGCGAGTGTACTATAAACTTAATCTGTGTGTTTGTACAGGGGCCTTCTTCATCCCATACCTCATCTTCCTGTTTGCTTGTGGAATCCCGGTCTTCTTCCTGGAGACGTCTCTGGGTCAGTTCACCAGTGAGGGTGGCGTCACCTGCTGGAGGAAAATCTGCCCGTTGTTCGAAGGTAGTCTTGACATCCATCAATAGTGTGCATGTTATTCTGAAACAATGAGTCGCTTGTGCACCACACAGGATACAAACAAAGATTTATGAGACAAAGCCGGCGACAAGATCTTAACATGCCGGACAAAAATGTAGGACGGAGGAGGAATTTCAAACATGTGTCCACAATGTGTCGGTGCAAGTGCATGCCACAAAGACGTGGGACGGTGATGGATGTAGCTTGTAACGGCTGCCGAGCAACCAACATGGGCTAATGTTCCCTTTCCTGCTTTAAAATAAGTCCTCTAATCAGTCATAACCCACGGAGCATGACAGCTGGCGAAGAATTGAGGCGGGCATGCAATCACATGATGGAGCGAGAGTTTAACCTGAAATTGTGCCTATTATAATTTCCCCTGCATTTAATTTGCACTCCTGTGGCGCAGTTGTTTGAAAGGGCGGCAGCGGTGGGGATGGGATTAATCAGATCCTGCAAAAATGGGGTTTCTCCGAGGGTTAAATCATGCCTCTTTGTCTAGGGTGAATGGAACTGCTCAGACACTCTTTAACAAAATTGCTTCTGAGAGTCACTGGAGATAAACTCATGGTTATTGTACTAACCAGTCAGGTCTGACGGTGAGGGTTTAATTTACTGATCCTAACGCTGAGTGCGTAGCAAAGACAAAAACCAGAAAAGAGATGGAACACTTGTTTGGTTAGCTTACCTACATTTGTCAGCTCTAACTCCTAAATGTGACGTTTCTCCCTCCAGGTGTGGGTTACGCCACCCAGGTGATCGTTGCCCTGCTGAACATCTACTACATCATTGTGTTAGCCTGGGCCATCTTCTTCCTGTCCAACTCCTTCACCTGGGATCTGCCTTGGGCTTCCTGCAACAACACCTGGAACACAGGTGAGACACAAGACACTACACCTGGAGCATTAGATCTTCCTATACCAGACAAATATACTCAAATATACATTAATCAGGTCGAACCAGATCTCCAACTGGATGCCGTCTGTCCGTAGCTCCGTCATGAGGCAGACATTTTGGTCTTTTAAAAAAAAAAAAAACATCTGGTCAAAAATGTGGCTCAGTAGATACATTGGTTGTCAACCAAATTCTTTAAAAATAACGACATTCCTATCACCTTGTGTGAATAATGCTACTTAGCCAGTGTTAGCATGCTAGCACCCCCAAAAAAATGGTGACCATGGTGAACTTTATACCTGCTGAACATCACTGAGGTGCAGGCATGGCTGTTGACTCTCAGCGTTGTCTGCATATATATATATATATATATATATATATATATATATATATATATATATATATATATATATATATATATATATATATATATAAATATTTGCCAGTGTTTCCTTTATCATTTCATTTATTTATAGCTGAATTCAATCTTAACGGATTGAAAAGCTCCTGCACCATTTCCCTCCTCCGTCTCAGCAGTGGCATTGTTTCACTCGCCTGTGTGTAACTTGGAAACCTGAGAGAAAGCTTGGATTTCTTCACAGCACTGAATGTCTTTTTGTCTCTCCTTCATTCAAGATTCCTGTATGGCATTTCAGAGGGGGAATAGCTCCATCAATCACCATGAGAACGCCACCTCTCCTGTCATTGAGTTCTGGGAGTAAGTGCCTTTTTTGTTTTTGGGCCTTGTCCTCGGATGGCCCCAGGCGCCAGCAAGTTCACCAAATATTTAACTTTACTAGTAATTTAATCTTGTATTCTATTTTAAATTGTACCAGATTTTTTATTTTTACACAAGAGAAAAAAAAAAACAACTTTTGGCTCTGAAGTTTTTAAGTTTTCTGACTCAGCCTTTTGAATTGTTTATAAACCAGGACAAAATCCTATTCTGGATAAGTTGTGAGCATACGTTGAATGTGGTAAATAAATCATTCTAGATCAAACATTTATAATATCTGTCTGTTTGCGTCTCAGGCGAAGAGTGCTGAGAATTTCCTCAGGTATTCATCACATTGGCTCTCTGAACTGGGACTTGGTGATCTGTCTGGCCATTGCCTGGGTCATCTGCTACTTCTGCATCTGGAAAGGAGTCAAGTCTACCGGCAAGGTGAATCCTCTCGTCCATTCATGATATTCAGATATTGATATTATAGACAGCATAAATCCTTTGGCGTGTAAGCTTTTCTGCTCTGTTTTTTTTTTATTGATGTACACCTGCCGTAATGCATTTATTACAGAAGAAGCAGGAATAAATAATACACAAACTGTGTTGCTAGCAAACTCACTTATAGCTATGATAGCTTTGGCAGCATCGTCACAGATTTAACACAATAGAACATTCAAATTTAAGCTTAATCCATGATTCAATTGCTGAAAGTGAGGCAAAGTCATAAATCTTGCAGACGTGTGTGTGATAAGGAGGTGCTGCTGTTTCCCCCTCAGGTTGTTTACTTCACAGCCACCTTCCCTTATGCCATGCTAATCATCCTGCTGATCAGAGGTGTCACCTTGCCTGGAGCCTCCAGGGGAATCCACTTCTACCTCTACCCCGACCTGGGACGTCTGTCCGACCCACAGGTAGGCTGGAGATGCATTTGCTGACAGATACGCGTGTAGATGCCTGATACAATCAACATGACAACTATGATGTCATGTCTACCAGCCAACCTGCTCTCCAAAATGCTCTGATGCCCTACGTGCATCAATCACACACACACATACACACATAAAAGTCCTGGTTCTGAGGGTACATGATATTAAAACTGGTATAATATTGCATTGGGATAATCAGCCCTAAAGATTGATTATACGCATCTATGCTGATATGGTCTTCCTCACCCATACTGACAGGTTTTTGGTTTGTTGTTTTATTTTACCTTTTTTGGTTTTCACCAGCCTGTCCTTCCTGGCTCCTAAAGGAATATGCTGTCTCTGCTGTTTTATTTCCCAAATAAATGAGCAGATCCCATGTGTAAGCCTTAAAGCTGTTGAATGTGGCCTGGCGATACAGACCCTGACCAGTGGTCTAAAAACTTCCCAGTTAAGCAGGGACCGTGTGGAGAAAGTTGTTATAAAATAGCATGATTGTTGTGGGTTGTGTAGGCAATTAAGTTGGCAGTTAAAGCAAGCTTTTTATTGACTCTGCTCCTGGAACAAGTTTATTCACACTTCACAAGAGTGAGCTGGTGTCTTTTTTTTCCATGCAAATCATGTCTGAAAGTGCTGAGAGAAGATACATTGTCAATTAAGTAGGTCTTTATCAGCGGTATTACCAGCATCAGTGTTTTTGTTTTAAGGCGTGCAACTTCACTGTATTGTTCGCTCTCGCTGCACTCGTAGTGTAGATTTCAGGACTACACGGGGCCTAAAAGGAGAGTCAGAATTGGACTTACATTGCTCAGGTGACCAGAAACACAACTCAATAAACTCTAACGTTTTCGCTGTATTTGCTAGATGCGTAAATGGGCGAAGGTTTGCTAACAGATCAACTTTAAACGCTAATGGTTGCGTACAGCCGCCCTCCAGTGGGCAAACAATTAACCAGACAGAGCGCAAGTCCTGCTCCTGATGTCACATTTCCCCATGTCCTTCTGTTCATTTCCATCACATTTTTCTGGCAAGAACTTAAACCAAAAATGTGCACTGCTGCCACTTTTCTCGAGGGGAAAGTGTCATTTAATAATTTGTCCAGCAGAATGTCAAGAACTCATCCGCTGCAGAAGGAAATAGAGTGGACTGAGAGTGGTGTGTGGGTAACATGCACATTTCCTTTTTCCTGCAGTTGCAACTAGTGTGAAAATCAAAAAGAGAGGCCCTCTTTAATCCCTCTCGGGGCTCTGGGGATGAATACAAGCCCTGTGTGCACAGGCCAACAAGCTAGGCCAGTGGAGCTGTTGCCTTGGGAATACCTGCCTTTGTGTAATGTTGTGTCCAGAGCTTGTGTTGTTGGTTGAACCCCCGGTCAATCAGATCTTCAGTACTGACTGCCAGCTATCTAAAGCATGCCCCAGTGCCCTGCGAGCACTTCACCAGAATCTCAAGCACAAAGGGAAACCTTATTTAAATTTTGGAGTGTGAGAGAGTGTTCAAAGAGAGGGTGGAAAAGTGCTGCACTCCATGCCTCGGAGAGACCGGGATGGATAATAGACTTTGCTGGGTGGGTGATGTCAGGGGGCTGTAAGGATGAGATGGAGAGAGTCTGGGAGTTAGATTTAGTTTTTAAAAAGTGATGAGGTGGTGTGAGAGGAGAAAACTCTCTCAACGCGAAGGGTACACGGGAGGCTGTGTACAAAATCATACTTATAATGGACACCACTGAGTTGAAAATGCTGCACAGTTCACTTATTTGCGACTCTGCTGCTGATGCTGTGGTGCAGAGTAATCCAGACGACATGATGTAGTAAGAGTTCTGGTGATTTGTCATATTACCTTCATGAAATGTTTCTTGTCTTTATACATAGGATACTGAGCAACAAAGAGCAGACACCGCACTTTCTTATATTTATGGGTTCTGTGGTCTTTCTCCTTGAACTCCACACTGTAGCAATTCTGTCAGTGGGAGCTGATGTAGCTCAGAAAACTGGCTTGGTACCAGAAAAGCTGTATGTTGAGTTCAGTCTGTATGAATACATTTTCATAGCTCCTCAAAAAGACATTTTTTAAAAGTTGATTTTTGGACATACTTGTACAAATGTCCAGCACATACAGTACTTTCTCAGCAGATATAACTAACTCATCTAATTTTTAGATTAGATCGAGCTGGTACATCGTGCATCCAGAGTACAGAGGCCTTGGCCTTGCTCCCCCCTGCTACATGTCTTCGCCCCTCTGTGTCATCTCTCAGTGCTGTCCTATGAACAATCCCAGGAAAAGGCCAAAAAATACTTTATTGTTATTGCCGAGCACAAGCTGCAGATGTGGTTTAGCTTTAACAAGAAGCGCAATAAAAGCAGTAACATGAGGAGAATTGTGCATGTTTATTGAGTCGTAGAGATAAATACCAGTGGGAAGTATATATTAAAGCAACATTATGCCATGATTGCATAGAAGCCCAATTTCCACATAACGGTGCTTTAAACGAACAAAGATAAATATAGTAGGAACACAGTTAAATGATAACATGGAGATAAATATGGTGTGTGCTGCAGTTACAGTCAGCAAATTCAGGTACGTGTAAATATCCAGTGCAGGTGTAAACACACACCACAGGTCAGATGTGTGCAGTTCAGTGAGCAACATTAACATGAATACACTCAGGATACCTAATATGATAGAACAACAACAACACAGAAATGGAACAAAAATGTTATTTATATCTCCTTTGAGATGTGTTTTTCTCTATCTGATGGCTTTGTTTCCGTTCCATTATGCCTCAGGTATGGATGGATGCTGGGACTCAGATCTTCTTCTCTTATGCCATCTGCCTGGGTTGCCTCACCGCGCTGGGAAGTTACAACAAATACAACAACAACTGCTACAAGTAAAGACTGAAAGGATGACGCATTTAGCACAATGATCGACTGTATTTCTGTCAACCTGTTGTTTAACCTGACTCTACAATCCTGATGAGAAGAGATGAAGAGAATCAACCTGTTAATACGTCCAATTGCTCTTCATTACATGCACCTCTCTGTGTGTTTCTTTTCCCCAGGGATTGCCTCTCCCTCTGTTTCCTGAACAGTGGCACCAGTTTCATTGCAGGCTTTGCCATCTTCTCCATCCTGGGCTTCATGTCCTACGAGCAGAACGTGCCTATCTCAGAAGTGGCTGAATCTGGTTGGTTTCTCACCTCTCAGTGGTCTCTGTGGTTTTGATGAGATCAGTGCTAGGAAGAATAATAAATTACGGGTATTTTCAATGTGAAAATAACTTTGAAAATCTGTCCAACTCAGGTCCAGGTTTGGCCTTCATAGCCTATCCTCGCGCTGTGTCCATGATGCCTTTCTCCCCTCTGTGGGCCTGCTGCTTCTTCATCATGATCGTCTTTCTGGGACTGGACAGTCAGGTGAGACAAAGACATGCACCACTCAAAAACAAACAAACAGAGAATTCTCAGTATTACAGTTTCAAATATCAGTCTTACAAAGCAACAGGGATTATTTATCATCATTTTCATGGTTCTGAGTCTCCTATAAACTACCCAGTTGTGTCAAGTCCAAACATTTTGAAAGGCTACCATCGCACCATGCGACTATCCAGTGGCTGACAAATCTTGCGCTTCTTGTTTCTTCCTTGATCAGTTTGTATGTGTGGAGAGCCTGGTGACAGCCATGGTGGACATGTATCCCTCCACATTCAGGCGTAAAAACCGCAGGGAGCTCTTCATCCTGGCAGTGGCCGTGGTGTCCTTCCTCATGGGGCTCATCATGCTGACGGAGGTGGGTCTCAGCGACCTTACTTTATGTTATGTTTATGTTTTCTCAAGCGTGTAATCTTGCTTGAACAAGGGTAACTGTACGGCAAGTGAAGCCTATATCTACCCACCACAGCTTCTTGTATGCAGCCCTCAGAATCTCCAATATTCCCATCATGTTCAGAAGTGTTTCTTTAACTGTCTGAACTGTCATAGCAAAATATTTGCCTTCTCCGTCTTACTTTTTTCTCATTATTTTGCTGCAAGCAGGCTTTTTTGTTTTTGCTGGTTGCACCTCCAGTGTATAAACCCATGTTCCCCTGTCTTCACAGGGAGGCATGTACATCTTCCAGCTCTTTGACTACTATGCAGCCAGTGGGATGTGTCTGCTCTTCGTGGCTATTTTTGAGACTGTTTGTATTGCCTGGATTTATGGTGAGTGTGAAGGTCAGCTTGTTTGGGAGCGCATGAATGGGAGCGCATGGATAGGACAACTTTTTCTTTTTTTTCTCACCAGGCCCTGTTCGTCCCTGTCAATCAGTAAAAATGAAAGTCTTTCTTCTCAAGGCTTATTGAGGGGGATGTTATTTCAATCAGTAGGTTTGCACAGTGAATAAAACCAGTAACAGGCAAATAAATTAAAGGAACTAAAAAAAAAAAAAAAAAAAAAAAGAGAAGAAAATGTGATGGGTTGGTTCCTCCATTTCTGCCGTCAGAACAGAGTGAATCTCAACACAGACGACTGTTAGATATTGATGTACGTCTCCACGGCATTCCCTTTGTTTCTCCCTGATTACAGGTGCGGACCGTTTCTATGACAACATTGAAGACATGATTGGCTACCGCCCCGGCCCTGTCATCAAATACTGCTGGCTTTTCTTCACCCCTGCAACATGCTTTGTGGGTTTCACATTCATTTTCACTTTGCATTCCTTTATAATTTACTCTCCTGAGAGAGGAGCAGCCTCTGCTGGCTGACTTTGAAAATACATTTAAATGTCTGCAAACTGCATCAAATAACCTTTTTAATTGAGCCTTTTCATCGATATCTTAAAAACATGATAAGACAACATAATTAATGTCACTTACTAGTATTTAAGATATCAGGCATGCAGCAGAGTCAACATCCATCCATACATAGCTGTGAAATCTCTCTCTCTCTCTGCCTCTGTTATTAGGGAACTTTTGCTTTCGCCTTGATCAAGTACTCACCTCTGAAGTACAACAATGAATATGTTTACCCATGGTGGGGCAATTGCATAGGCTGGGTCCTGGCCCTGTCCTCCATGCTGTGTATCCCTGTCTGGATCGCAGTGAAGCTGTACTACACCCCTGGAACACTGAGAGAGGTACGTTTCACCCAATGGTGCAAAGAAATTCTACTTTGGAAAGTCTTTCTACTCAGCAGCCATCTTGGCAACAAATCCAAAGGGTTTCTGAGTTGATAAGATGATGAGGGAGCCATAACTTCACTTTCAAAGGTCAGATCAATTTTGCTTTAAAAGTCTGGTGACTTTGACCCAAAATAAGTTAAGATCATTTTCTATTTCACATGGGCACGTTTCCCCACACCAACTTCATTTAAGAATCAATACAGAGTGCCGGTTTGATGCCATCATGTGCTTTAGCATTATATCCTTGTCTTTCATGAAGTCTGTTAGCAGCCGCACCAAATTTGTTGAAACTGCAGTGAAACTCAGTTGTCAACACAAATGGCTGATAATGTTTTCCAACCATGTTAAAGCAGGCAATTGTATATGTTTCATACAGCGGCCAACAAGGTTGCTTGCGAACCGAACATTGCGGCACATTTAGCAGGTAAAGGGCAAGATGTTTCTTTCAGGAGGTGCTAGAGAAAACAGAACTAAAAGAACAGTGAATATGGGACTTGCATTGATTGGGTCACCGGTCACATGACTCCAACTGCCCCTAGTTCCCAAGTTTATGTGTTGGGTTTTTCCTTTTTTAATAGAGCTAAAATGATGGCAAAAATAATGAAAACTATGTCTTGCTGTCTAGGTTAGATTACAGTGTGGAACCTTTGTTGGATGTAATACTGAAAATGAATAGATATAAATGTTCTGTTTTACACATTTTTCCTTCACAGCGCCTTGCTATCTTAACCACTCCTTCCAGTGAGTTGCCGAAGACAAAGCAAGAGCAGGAGAAGCTGCTGGCCATCTTCGCAGCGGACGGCGACAGCCTCCATCAGAAAGCACCTCCCACCAAGGACGGCTACTTCCCCGTTGATGAAAAGGAGTCTCATTGCTAGAGACTTGAGGGTCGGAATCAGAGCCCTGTAGAGGTCAAAGGTCACTCTCGAGCTTTGACACGCCGTCTGGCCCCATCCCAACTCTCTCTGCAATACCTCACCAGGCAAGGTAGTGAAACAGGTGCAGTGCAGACTTGAAGTGTCACCTGACCTGCCACTGCAGATCTGCTACTGGAGCATTCTCCTTCGTACATCTCCTTCGCCATACTGTATGATGGCATCAGCACATCCTCTTTTTGGAGAAGTGGTTCCCATCTCATTTGCCAGTAGCAGAGTCACATGTACGCATGAAAAAAATGTGGCCATTGTCATTAAGCAGTGGCTAAGAATTTAAAATTGATTGTGTCTGCTTTCTAAGGAAGCATTTTTATTTTGTGCCTTGGACATCTCTAAAGATTGATAAGTCTGACAGGACATTCAAGTTCTTGATTCTAACATCTGCTGTGACGGAAGCAGGAGAGGTGTCTCATGAGTGCGCAGATCCTAAAAGTTCACTTGAATGTGTTTTTTGAAGTACTTCTGTAATGCATTCAGAGTAAAGGTGTATTTTGTATTCCATCCTTAAATCCAATCATGCTGACAGCTCTGATTTTACTGTATGGTAGAGAGTTACTATCTCAGGATGTATGTTTTTGTAATTGAAAAAAAAAAAATCTTACAAAAGCATAGTAATAACCAATGCTTTAGATGTAAGATTTGGATTTTAAATTTATGTTTAGTTGAACTGACCACAACTCATTTAAGCTCTGTTATTGTTTTTTTTGTTTATTCAGTTATATGTTAATTTTCTTTTTATTCAATTTGTTTTTTTATTTCTATTGCTGTATTGAGCAATTGCATAAACATGTTACATGATCTTCTGAGTATTGACATGATTTTAATGTAGTTGATTTGCCTTATCGCTAATGCATCGAGTCGTATGAAATTAAAAACGTAAAGTGCCTGAAGGAGACAGTTGTGCCACATAGATAATATTAACATGGCAGGCTGGTCGAAGGGTTTCATTCCAAGACTCTTTCTCCGCTGTATAATGATGAGTTTCTGTAGATGTTGGAATGAATATATGATCATTGATTACTGATAGGGAACACTTTTAAATATGTAACTTTTTTATGCTAAAAAAATATTTTTTATGACTGAATAAAAAAATACCTTCATTTGAAAGATTTTCCTCTCGTCCAATATGTTCATATTTTGTGGGATATACAATTTATTTTCAGCACACAAATAATAGAATAATGAATTTATCTATTTTGATGATCAGAAGAGAAATAGTCTGAACTTCAAGCACTACACTTTTCATTTACGGTGACATTCTTAAACCAGTGGAGGATGTTATGGTAAATATAAGACAATGTTAGGTCATTTAGAGCAACACATTACTAAGTTGGAACAACAACAAAGTAAAATATATTATATTTTATTTTGTGTAGTGTAACTGATTAACACTTTACAGTCTGTTTCTCTTGCCTAAACTACTACAAATAGAAGGCAACATATCACCACAGTTACTGCAAACTGCAGCTAACTGTAGTCGCAATTAGCACGTTAGCTCAGTTAGCAATGCAGCTAGTGAATTGGAGAGGGAGGTCAGGGACCAGGTTAGCATGTTATCTTCAGTGACTATTTCTGCAACACAACACGTGAACATCATACTTTCAAAACTGCCATGTCTTCTCATTCTGTTGATTCTGCTTTCAGTTAATATCTGAACATTTTCAAGTGAAACTCTCACATATCCCACTTTAATCCCTTGGAATACATATTTGATAAGTCAAGCATTGCTAAATTAGTGCAATGTGTGTTCCATGATTCCATTTTTACATATTGTAAGTCATCATGGAAGAAAAAATGTATATATCTAATATTGTAACACATTGTAATTTTGACAATACAGTGATGTATACACAATGTAGTGTGCTTTAGGCTACGTCTGCACTCGATATGTGAACAGTTAGCTTAGTTTAGTAAGTCCATCTATCCAATGACATACTATATAATTTATTGTTTTCTGTCATTTCATCTTCAATTCAAAATGTATATCATTACCTGTCTTTGGAATGCACTAAATATTTTTTTTCTCAAATCCACTGATTGCACTTCATGGAAAGTTTACCTTGCTACCCCTCACACCTTCAAACCAGTAGGCTGTTTTAGGTGTTGTTTCACATCAGCAGGTTTCTGGAATGAAGTAGGACAAGTGTTTAACTATACAAAAGAAATCTGAATTGCTCATACAAAAGGTTATTTATAGTAAGTGACGCTGGGGAAATGGTGTGACTAACACAAATCAGCTTTATGCTGTCATTTCTTCACATCTCAAAGTACTACAAATCTCGAGAAATATAAAGAATCGCCGGGGGTTGCACTCTTTTAATGTCCTGACAGGATTCATTTCGTGCTGCTGAAGTAAAATTTATGTCTCAGTTTGACATTTAGGGAAGTTTTAGTACCACAATTATGAGGCTGTAGATGGAGTGCAGCTCTAAGCTACACAGCATCATACTGATTCGGTGTGTTAAGCAAGTTGTTCTCTAACAATGGTCTCATATAGATTACTGAAAAAAAAAAAGAATTTCATGAATAAGTGCAAAGTTTAATTTAAAAGTAATGCTGGGATTCAAAGGACTCAACACTCTCTAATCAGAGATTTTTAGACAGTATACGTATACATTATCTGGGTTAATGTGAACGCAACTCCACTGATGGTATGAAAAACTTTGCGGCTGTCTTTTTGTTTGTTGTTTTCCCTTTCATCAAAATTCAAAAGGATTTAAGGTTGTTGAGGAAGTTTGTACTCCCCGAGGACAAGAGCTCTTTCTTTAGCAAAACAACACAGAACTTCAGCAGCCTACTGTTTTTTTTAATAAGCGATGTGTGGAGGACTCCTTGTGAGATGAGCAGCTCCTACAAGTCGAATGCTGTTAAAAGGAGAGTTTCTTGGCTGCATTTACATTACAAAGAAAAAAAAAAGATTAACAAATTTTCAGTTGAAAAGTATGTCGTGAAAAGGGCACTGAAAACTAAGCCAGGATGAAGAAGAGAGTCAGGAGACCGGTGTAGTTGTGTTTACTCTTACAGCCTGATAGAACCCTGCCTCTCCTCACAGGTAGTGTGTGGGCTGCTTCTGGTTGTCACCGTGCAGCCTCAGGGAATGGGTGCCCCTGTTTACCCTGTCATATCATGCACATGTCATTTTTCAGTCTCACACACAATATCTAGGCTGACGAATGCTGCAGTATTACTTTAATGCATCTCATCCCATCACTTTAGCATGCTGTCCTATGTCACGATAACTGTGAAATGAATACCTCTACGGTAAGTGCACCTAATTAAATAGGATCTGGGTGCATGTTGTGAGCAGGTGCAAGAAGTTGAAATAGGATGTATACACATATAGGTTTTCACTATTTCTTGTTCTCTAGATCCCAGTTTTTTTGATTAATATATGAGTTTTAATCATTGGTTATGTAATTTCAGTGGTGGAGGAAGTCAGATTGTCTGTCAAAAAGTGCAGTTAGCTGTTTCGTAGTGTAAAAATGCCCCATTCCGAGATGAAGCATTCACATTTATATTTTCTATAAATATACTGTCAACAACTATACTTAAACCTTTCAGAAGTAAAAGTATTCTCTGTCACTCAGAACAGTGTTAAATCAGTACATATTTCATTACTTTATTAAGCTGCTACTTTTTGTTTTGAAGAAGAAAACTGAACATTTTAATATTGACAACATTAATGAGGTAATAAAGCAAACTCATGACTGAATAAACAAGCAATTACAAGAGGAACATAAGGTCCCCTGAAATCTGTTTGAAGCTTGAAAGATGTCAGAAGTGAAGTTAAACAGTGTAAGGTGTTGGTCTGTTTTTTTTTTTGTTTTTTTTAGAAAAATCAGTCAATGAAGATCCTTCTCTTCTGATTAAAATGTCTTTCTCCAAACTACGTAGTGCACCTTTTATATAATGATGCATTGATGTGCAAGCTTTTAAAGGTGTAGCTTCTGGAATCTGAGTTCCTTTAACTGGCCTACTTTATATACTGTTGGCCAGTTTTATCATGCCAATTCATCATAGTTTATACAACTGTTTCGGATACAAGATCTTAATTTACACCAAATTATAGTGAGCACATTTTTTAGATAAGTATTGTCATTTGATATGCAGAAGTAAAGTAAAAAATAAAGAAGGAGAAAATTGAGATTCTCATGTCAAGTACTTCCACATATTCATTAAATGTATAGGCCACATATGTCCATTAGGCCTGGGAACTTTATAATTACGTTCCAACAATGTATAATTACTACAATGCTCATTCACAACAGCAGCTGTCTGTAACTTCCGCTGCAACTTCCTTCTTTAACCTTTAGGTGGTGTAAATCCACATAACTTCAGTCCAGGCGTGTCTCTGTCAGTACCCATGTCTCCCAGCAGGGGTCGCTGTCGTCATTATCCTGACTCGGTCACTGTTTACGGAAGTCCGACTGACGTGTCACTGTCCACCGAAGCATTGTGGGAAGGAAAGTGGACCTGTCGGCCGCTGATGGTAGACTGCTCAATTTGGCGAATATCTTCGATAGTGAGCAGCCTTAAGAGCCAGAAATAAAGGGGTAACGATGCTACTTCACGGAGCTAATGTCAACGGGCTGTGAGGAAGAGGAACATATGCCGGTGTCATCGCTGCTCTCCAGCGCACGGGCGCCCGAAGCAGAGAAGTGGGATACTGTGTCAATGGACCGCGGCGTTTTTATTTTCCTTTCCAGGGGAGCCGAATAAAGTAGCGACGGATTATATTCCCGCTGTGGATGGGCGGGGGGCTACTGCGCTCCGGCATTCCATATCGTTTGAAGTTTCCCGAGATTTCTGTCGAAGACGCCGTCAAAGATGTCGACCAGCAGTCCCGAAGCGGTGAAGAAATTGCTGGAGAACATGCAGACGGACCTGCGGTCTCTGTCCATGGAGTGCAAGAAGAAATTCCCCCCAGTCAAAGAGGTTAGCCGGCTAGTTAGCTTCACTGAGCCGTTACCATGGCGTTCAGCAGGTTGTCTCGTTCGTGAATCTGAGTTTGATTTTTATAGATGTGTACGTATGTGCCCGTTTGAGCCCGCTCCCCCCTCAAACCACCAGGGCCTCCTCTCTGTGGGCGATGTGGACACTGAGCTGTCCTCACACTGCAACGGGTAAATTAAAAGTTGTGTCAGCTAGTGGGCCCTTCCAGTAGCTGACACAAGTGTTTAAAATGGCCTGTGTCTAACCTTTTTAGGTTAAAAAAAAAAAAAGCTAATGTGTAACATGCGTATAATGGTAGTCGGAGGTAAACCGAACGAACTTAGCTGACCCACGTCTGTATTTACATAATAGCCATGCAACTAGCTAAGTGTTTTTTTGTTGTTGTTGTTGTTGTTTTTTTTTTTACTGGATTCAGGGTATTTACGAGACAAATTCAGCAGTTAGCAGTGTCACATCGTTAAAACGTGACATGGAATTTTCGTTATTTTAAGGCTCAGTGCACCAAACAGATTGTCTTATTTACCCTTATCAGTAAAACCTGTGCAAAGCAAACCAGTCTGTGAATGTCTATATAATGCTAGAGCTAAGATACAAACATGTCTACACTTGATGCTTTATTTTTAAAAGAGGCATGTTTATATAGGGCACTTAATTGGAAGTTATATACTGTATGATTGCTTTTGCCCATCAATACTGGCAAGCTTTCTGCGAAGCCAACTTGCAATGTGAGATGCTAGACAGACCTACACAAGTCAAACAGAGCTCTTCTTTGACATATATATATATATATATATATATATATATATATATATATATATATATATATATATATATATATATAATAGTTGTAAATGGCTCACCTGAGCATTGCCCACTAATGAATCCGGGTATCAGAAGAACAGTGGTTAGGACTCGCATATCACAGAACAGAAATGCACAAACATGCAAGGTGTATCTCTTCACTTGCACACCTTCAGGTTTGTGAACGATCCTGAGTGACCGTGACGTTCTGTCCAGACAGGTTTCCATTCACACCTGTTGTATGTGGTTGCCCTCCACAACTAAAACCAAAACTGTGAGCATCTCTAAATAGATATTGTGATATTGAAAATGTGTTTATTGCAATTTTTGAGCGCTCGCTATTGTTATTCTGATACCAGGAGTAGTGGTTTGATGAGGGGACGATGCACAGGTGAGCTATTTCCAGCAAAAAAATCATGTTTTTTAAAATTATTTTGTATCATTATTTGTCATAGAAGACCTCTATTTGGCTTATATAGGTCCGTCTAGCTTCTCACATTGCACGTTGGTGTTGCAGTAAGCTTGCCAGCATTAGAGCAGCAGAAGCAATGTCATACAGTACATACATTCATTCAGTATTCAGTTTTTTTTTCATATTCCTCAGAGTTACTCACTGGCTTCGTTGTGCAGTGGTCTGGGTGAGATCGTTGCTTGGTTTGAGAAGAGAGTAGTACAAGGAGGTGCACTGTCAGGGCCTCTTACAGTGTATGTGTATTGTTAGATTCTCACATAGAAGGCAACAGTCAACCCAGCGTATGTGAATCCACTTTGCCCCAGACGACACAACCCTCTGTATTATATGCATTGTCTGTTTGCAGCAGTCCACTGGGTTTCAGAGTTCACACATCTGTAATATATTGTATTAATGGACTGCAAATAATGATTAATTTCATTATAGGATTGTCTGTCAGTCATTTTTTCAGTTAGTTCTTTGGTCTGTAAAATGTTGATCATCGTCACTTTTTGCCCAAGATAACGTCCTCAAACGTCTTATGTCCACAACCCATATAGAGGAGTTAAGAAAATGCCAAATATTCACAATTGCAACATTTTTTTTTTTCTTAAAAAATACTCAAAATGATTAACTGATGTAAACAGTTGTTGATTGATTGTATGTTCTTTTGAACCTTAGTTTAATGGACAAAATATATACCTATTGAGAGGATAGTGACATACAATATTACATCCTCAATTTACTGGGTCATGGTTTGCCCATGCTGCATTTGCTAACTGTGTAGACATACAGATGCTTTGTGTTTGCCAAAGTTATGTAATTCAACTGACACCATCTCAGTCAGAGCCTCTTTACCTTAATTCCTTCTAATTCCCAGCAGGTATAGCAAGCTCACTGTTTGCTTGCGTATGTAACAGTGGTCACAGGGGTCATTAGATGAAATGCTGTAGTGTATGTGAGGCTTTCAGGGCCATGAAAATATTCATCAGCCAGCTCAGCAGGGAAAATACATATCAGGCTACACTGGCTTAGTTTGTTTTTCCCCTCAGCTCACCTTGGTTAAAGACAGCATTACAATGAGAAAGACAAATAGTTCAGCATGCGCATCAAGTTCCTTTGTGCTTTGGACACTGCAGACTGATCCCTTGACTTAAGTGGCTCACACTTCGCTATGATCTGTGTGGCAGTCATGCAGGACCATAAAAAGCACACTGGTCTGACATCCCAGACTGCTTGCTGGTCCTTAGCCCGGGGGCCTCATGAAGGCAGCATCTCCGTCAATATTGATTAATCATCACCCGTGTGTCCTGGTCCCCACCAACATCTCCCCTTAGGGATCACAGCAGTGCAGGGAGCCACTTTGATGTTTCCCACAGCCTCAGCTCACTCGTGCTCCAGTTGATAGTGTTGTGATTGAAACAACCTTTTCCAATTTGAGCCATCATGGTTACATTTGCTGGGATGTATAACAAGCTGAGCTCTGTTGGTCCGTTGGTTGTTAATTGAGATAATCTGCATGCCTGTTTTGTAGTCTTCATTCTGTTCATACTTAGATTTCTGTTTAAGATTTCCAGTTTATTGAATGGAACTCCCAAATTTCGTTTTGTTTGTTTTACACACATTTCCAGCACTTCCCAATTTTAAATGAATTCCTACCTGAGACATTTTTTAAATGAATTACTGCTACATTTGTTAGTACATTTCAAAACTTAAATACCGGGGTGTTCTTTTCTTATTGCAAAATAAAACTGAAGAATCCCCATCTTCATATCCCAGCCAGTCTCCATTCCAGTTCCTCCCACATTTCCCAGTCTGTCTCCCACAGTGACATTGCAACACAGACAGTGTTTTCTCTGGGTTATGAGCAGCCAAGAAGACTCCTATTGATTTTTCTGCATCGTAGCTTCACACTCTACCTCTCTTTCATTGAGTAGCAGTCAGTGAAACCACCAGGGCTTTGCTGTTTGTTGTGCTCTGATTGCTTTTGCCTAGGTGAAAATAAAGCATCAGGCAGCCAGCCCTCCACTCTCTCACTGTGGATGAGTCAGGGGCTGTCAGCTGTCTGTAGCTCCCAGTGAAATGTGACTGCTTGTCTTGGGAAAACCTGCAGAATTAATGAAAGCGTTATGGGCAACCTTTGTATGGATCGGTTAGCACAAGTCATTAGCGAGACAGGTCGTCTAAACTCAGCTGCACAGAGACAAAGTAACAACATGGAGTGAGGATTTGGTGAACTGACACTATTGCACTGAGGTTCTGACTGAATAAGCCCTTTTCATAATATGCTAAGTCAGTTCCAAAAAACTGCTGAGTTTTGAGACTCTCCCAGCATGTTTCTAAGGAAGTCATTCTGCGATGAGCTTTGCTAATGTCGGTTTTCAGAAGAAATGAGCTGGCACTCAGACATGGGTCAGTTCTGCTTTTAAGAGTCTGTAGAAGAACTGAAAGTACTTCTTATGCCTTGGTCCTGACATCATCTGTACAGCAGAGACCAGATTTTAATGTTGTTTTCTACTTATTGTTGAGATTTAACCGTTTGTGCAAGACTGTATTTTTTGTTTGCATGGAACATAGATATTAATATCTTCGTCCTTTCTTTTTTTAGGATGAGCTTAATGATAAAAATATCATATTAGATTTGCTTTTTGCTTGGGGTGCACAATATCGGCACGCAGTGGGTAAGGTTTTAAAAATGTAATACTACCATCGGCCTGAAACCATTTTGCCCAGTGAATGTGTACATTTTTAAAAACATTGCATGTCTGCATCTGCAAGTGGGCCTTCATGATATTTATAATAAAGTTTTAGCTGGTGAAAAAAAAATGTGCATACATTGGTTCAGCATCAGCAATCAGCCACATTTAATTAGAAAATATTGTCATTGGATACCAGTAAAACCCCAATATTGTGCGGAGTTCACTGGATGGGTATGGGATTTTGTCTCTGTTAAAAAGACATCATCAGGCCAGTGGTATTTCCTGGTATTTCCACATGGCGGTGACTTCATAATGCTGACAGATTTTATTGAGACAGAAGTTCTACGCTACAACAGAAAGCTCAAACAGCACTTTCTGTGAGGAAGTAGGTGGATAAATGTGTTTCTTTCACTATTTTCATTCAGCCTTGAACTCTATCAAAAAGAAGGCTAGTATTAAAAGGTTTCCATTGAAGAGACTGAAAAGATTTTATGCACAAAGTGTTTTTCCACATGCAGCAATTTATTATCATTGGTAATCATGATGGGGATCCTTGTTCCACTACAGGTGGAACACACACAAACAATATGCTTCTAATTAGAGACGCTTACTGGTTAATTGGTTTTATTTGACTTCACAAATTCCACAGCCATGAAACAAAAAAATCTTTTTGACGAGTTTTGCATAGAACAGGCGACATTGTTCGAAATCATTTTCCAAGATGGCACTCTCGTGTCTAATCAACATCAGCCTCAGCAAATCACAGACAATAATATCCTGTTAAATCACCTTTCAAGCATCCACTGTTATCATTGAACACCATCCTTAGGGCCAGATATTTGGATAAATAGTCCCTCAATTATATTGCTCCATTGTATGTTTTCTTTTTTTCAACATCCATGGCCACTTTGGGAAGGCGGATCTTTAAATGCTCACATAAGAAGTATTTGAAGGGGACTTGAAGCACTATTTACTGTAAAAGTTGGTGAAAGGAGGAAACATTCTCATATCTCTCACTGCCTTTGGGCCATAGGCTGCAGAATTTCTGGGTGACTCATTTCAGTTGACTAGATTGACAGCTGCGGCACAATGTACAGTTAGCATATATAGGCATGTACTGTATACATATATGCATGTATATAGGCACCAATAAAGCATAGGTTCACAGGTGTGAAGACATCTGTAAACCTGCAATTACAGAAGCATAGCTCATCTTATGCTGCGACTAAGATTTGTTTTTCATCAATGAGTCATCAGTATTTTCTTTATCTATCAACTGGTTGATTGTTTTGCTAAGAACAGTATGAAGAAAGACCGTCAGATGTCATCAAATAATTTATTTTGTCAGACAGACAATTAAAAAAGTGCTAGCAAAAAATGGCAAATCACATTTTTCCTTGACAAAAAGAATCAAAATTGTCCTTCGACTAATTGATCAATTTACTAATAGTTGTAGTCCAAAACTCATCAGACCACAGCTGTAAATGAGGTTTGATTTGAAATGGAATCGAATTGCTTTGTGTCATTTGTATCATTTTTTTCTTTAAAGACTTCCATGCTATCCCCAACTTTGCAGTCCTGCCCCTTGTCTTTTTAGTTATCTGTCATACGTGTAGGTAGAGTATATTTATACTCTCAGCCTGTGGGAATATTGAGAGCAGCCGCAGTATGCTTGTAATTATTTGGGACTAAAAAGACTCACTGTGTTCCCCTCATTGCCCTGTTAAGACCTCAGTGGCTCCGTTCGAGGAACAAAGGAGAAGACGGAGCCTAGCATTTTTTGAAGATTAACTTTTTAATGGGCTGCATGGTAAAATGCCAGAGCACAGTTTGTATTAACAGCCTGACAGGCTAACCAATGGTTGTTTGGTAACAGACTGCTGAGCAGGTTATAAATCGTTGACTTCCACTGTGTCTCGACCTTGTTGCTGTTTAAATGACAAGTGTTGCAATCTTGTTGTTAGCCAAATAGTTCAGCCACTCCAACATAAGGGGCAGCTGCATTATTTCCCTTCATCAAGGGTGTCAAGTCTAAAGTTGTATGATTTGCTTATTACTACTGCTGCATTTTTCAGGATGTTTCTCAAAATGTTTTGAGAAGGGAGCTCAGTAACCTTATTATAAATCGAATAGATAAATAGAATAGTTAAATGTATGCTCGACAGACTTTACTGTGTGCATCTTTCCTGCCATGTGTGGGCTTTGCAGATAGTTGTTACTGCAGCATCAGGTTGCCAAAAGAGATGACTGATAAAAGAGATAAAAAATCTAATTATGGTCTTAAAATATGTAGACTTACTGCACAGTTGTCTCAAGGTACACATTTGCACCCTGTATCTCTTAGACAGATTATTTGCGGTATGAAAAGTGTTGTTTTCTCATGGTTATTAAGACAGAAATAGTCTGAGAAGAGGAGGAGATGATTTATGAAGGGAGCTGGAAAGGGTGGGGGGGTTAGTGATGGAGAAGAATGCTGGAGAGAGGATGAACAGAGGTTAGAGAAAAGGAGAGAGTATCTTGACAGCTTTTTCAGTGGCTTGCGGTTGTTGTAGAAAGATGACAGCGGCAGCCTCTGTTTTGACTGGTAAATACTCAGTATCCCCGTTCTCTCTCACACAGACACAGACTCGCTCACATTTAGTCTGTCTCCATGTCATTCCCCCCTCCTGCCCCTCCTGTCTCTTGACATTCCTCTATCCCCCTTTCCATATCTTACCTCCTCTGCCAGACACATCGCTGGGGAAATCAGCACATCCCTCTAAAGTTGAAGCCCCTTCTCAACAGATTAGTAGCCCTCCTTCTGTCTCTTAGCAGTCGGGCCCAGCTGTTTCTCCCCTGCGGCCATCACAATAAGAGATTGTGTCTGATGCCTCTATCACAGTGTTGCTGCTGCACCACCAGCACCTTTTGAAACATGTTACATCGGATGTAAATGTGTCCTCTTTTCTTTTTGACCCTTAGGCTGCAGAGTCTGGCATTGTGAAGATTAAGACCATTGCAGCCAGGAATACAGACATACTAGCAGGTGAGTGAGACAGTGAGAGTGGTGTCGACTTGGAAACTTGGAAATTTGTCTGCCACTTTGAATGAACATGCATTTTACTCTGATTTGAAAATGTATTCCCCACAAAATAATGTGTCAGTTTGAGTTATTTAGATACAATATATTCATGTTGGTGAGGTTATTCTTGGTAGTCTTCTCTTGTTTTGTCTGTTGTAGTTTGCCTTTGAATTACAGTGACAAAGTTGCCATTTTGAACACTGTCTTTGGTATACTATACACTGCTACTACATACTATATACTATTACATAGAAGAGCTAAGTAATATATATTGTCACTCATCCCTAAGCTTTGTTTAAGGGATGATTGAATATATTTAGCCTTTTGCACACCTGCACGTTCTGAATTCACTACAAAGCTTTTTCAAATACGCCTGTTTTCTAAAGAAATGTTTCAGTGCTGTCCTCATAAACAAAGTCCAGCTTTTAGTAGCATTTGCAGAGTTGACACATACTCGACATTTTCCGAGTTCCACTGATGACTGTCCGACTGAGGCTGCCACTCTGTTACTGTAATCTTAACAGCAACTCATTACATGAGGGTTAATATGTTTTTGTTTCCAGACTGAATTTGTGAGTTGTCACAGCAGTGTGATGAGGTATTGAGGGTGAGACTGAATGGTCAAACCCGTTGTGCAGGTTATATGAATCTAAGAAAGATTCAAAGCACTTCCGCCAAGGCATGAGACAGCACAAATGTTTGGAGGCCACACTTACATGTTGCTGTAGAATTTAAAATTTCATGGTGATATTTCTGAATTAATATGTCCTCAAACATTCACAGTTAAAAGGAATAGGAATAACATTGAAAAAGAGTTTTTCATTACTCAATATGGGATTAATAATTGAGCACTGTTGGAGCTGCCACAGACAGTTATTTAAAGTTACACAGAATGTTACTGTTCTGTAAATTTTATTTTGTATTTTGACCATTTGGTCTGTGCTTTCAGTAGTTGTTCTCCAACCCCCTCTCTGCACTACCAGTACTTCATACTGATGTAGAAATATTGGGATTCTTTAAAGAGCAGGTTGTTTTTCATGCAAAAATAATTCACACTGGTTGTTCATTTTAAGACATTATATATATTTTAGCTACATCTAATGAAAGCCTCTTTGCACTTTTCTTCAGCAAGCATCTGTTAAGATGTCCAAAACATGTACAGTGATATTTAGGCTGATCTCTGTCCTTTTCCTGCAGCTCTGAAGGAGAACAGCTCAGAGGTCGTGCAGCCCTTTCTGATGGGCTGTGGCACCAAAGAGCCTAAGATCACCCAGCTGTGTCTGGCTGCCATCCAGAGACTCATGTCCCATGAGGTGGTATCTGAGGTAAGGATCAGTAGCAAGCCTGATATTCACAGTGTTGTTCAAAGTTGAGAAATGTGCACACTGAAGTAGAGATTAGCATATTATAATGCTTTCTGCATGGTGAAATTACATATAAAGGCAAGAAACATTTACCAAGCAAGAGAAGGACTTGCAGAGAAGAGTTTTTTTTAAATCTGGGATTTAAAAGTGGATTTATCTTCACTTTCGCTTTTCAACCTGTCAGCAGCGAAGCTGCGGAGGTGCCAACCTTCATTGTTGGATGCAGTGTACTATAATTAGTCTCTCTTGGTCTTGTTGACTGCTGACTAGAGGAAAAATGAACTTAACTTCCTGAACATACAGTGAGACTAAGACTTAAAAAAGTTTAATGTCCTCTGGGAGGCAATTTGTGATACAGCACAGAAGAGACGCGTTTAAAAACACATCAGACGGACAGAAATTACAGTAGCAAGATAATCTGTGGCAGCCATCATCACTGTTGTCACAGACAAAAGGTAGCCCCTCCTTTTCCTCAACTCACCTGACATTCCCTGCAATATTTAAACTGACTTTCTTCTCCTACACGCACAAACACACACACACACACACACACACTTAGATTCCAGTGTTTGTGATTACACGTGGTGCTGGCAACCGTGACGCAATTCTTTTCATGCGCGATCATTATTTACACATCTTTCAGTTACTCACCAAACATGTGCAGACATCATAGCGAACAACACGGTATCCGTTGATTCTGCTCTGTAACCCATTCCATTCCATTAGTCGTACATTGTGCACGCAAACACCAAGAGTACACTGATGCCACTTAATTTGACTTCCTGGTCCCGCATCACTTTGTTTCCCAAGGAAACACGAGCCCCATGACTATGGTTAGTTTATTCCCAGCTATTCCCAGTTTTTAATTTTAGAATGTCCACACCAGCATACTATACAATAACACAGGATACTCTCAATAAAACCTTTCTAAAGGAGAGTGGAAGAGAGTTGAGAGAAATAGTCTCTGGAGAGTGCTGAGTTTAGTCAAAGGCTTAACTGCACACAAACAAACACAGACACATGCTCTGACACCATTTACAAACACAAAACACAAACAGCTTACGTCTAATGAACAGCAGGGCATTCTGGCTGTTCAGGCGGAATGAACAGAAATTATCCAAGCAGTCAAATGTCTGCAAAATTTAGCTTGGCTTACTGTGTGATCACAGGCACAGTTTAATTTGCATTGAAAAATTTGTCTCATTCTCAGGTTGTCATATTTTGTACGAACACTTTGGGTCGGTGATTCTTGGCAACAGCAGCCTTTTTCTTTCAGCTCAGTAAAAATGGACAATATTTGACTACATTTGGATCTAGCATTGAAACAGCAGAAACACCTTGCTGATATCAAGTTGTGCCAATCTTTCAGGCTTCATTTCCTCATCAGAATCTCCCGTTTGGTGAGCTGGCTTTAGTGAAATCAATAAGAGGCCATTGCTCTTATCTGGATTCATCACCTTGTGTCAGACTACTTTATAGAATGACACAAGGTGAATATCATCTCCAAGGGTGTCGAGTCAATACACGTCCTTGTGGAGAACATTTTATCACATGTCGTCATTACGGAAAACACATTTCTGAAGAACGACACATCTCCAACATTTCTTTATGGTGTTTTCATTGTTTTTCCAAGTGATCTTACCTTTGTCCACATCAAAGATTAGTTTTGTTAACATATGGATTGTCAAAATGTATGCTGGACTAATGTACATTCTCATTTGCCAATTTACCGGACAACAAGTAAAGGCCAGTACATTGGCCTTTATTCCAAGTAAATGCCAGTTTACAAGTCCTCAGGTTCATTAAGATGTTGCACATTCAGTGCATGGTTCCTTGCAAACGGAAATTCACCTACCACCCTAGGCACATGCCCTTTAATATCCTAAGGGCTGATTCATTCTGCTCAGTACAGGAATCAATGCAACTCATCAATCTTCAGTCAGGCAAGGTAAATATTAGTTCATTTAAATGCATTCCTGTCACCGGTGGCTACATCTGAGAGGCACCAACTGACCCTTTCCTCCTCCTCTACTCAGTCTGTCCTGCATTTGTTGACCATCTTTCTGTCTCAGCACAAGCATTGTATTGGAAAGCACTAACCTAGAAAAATGTTACTAGGGAGCTCGAGTACAGTAATTTCACATGATCTCTGTGTGCAGTGGCAGTTAAACAGCCCTGAAGAACAAGGTGGAATTAAATATCCATCTCAGGAACTTGGTGAATGTATAATTTCTTCAACACAAATGTATTTTAATAAAAGCTTATGTGACGGGTGATGAGTATTTGAACCTTTTTAAATAACCCAGCTGGAGTCAGACCTGAGATCAGAGCCATTTCAAAGCTGGCACCCCGGAGCTGCTGCACAACTGCCTTGTTAATACACCGTAAAAGACAGTTATTAAAAGCTTATTGAGCCATCCCATGCTTTCTAAATTTTGATGTCAGACGTTTATTTAATTAGGTTAACATAGGTTTCAAAGCTTCTGCCTTGGTGAGATAGTCTAAGTGCTCCACCCTCCCAGAGAAAAGCCACTCATAAGACATGTGTCATATGGTATGTCAGTTGGTGTTTTTTTTTTATCAACTCTTTTCTATTTTCTGTTCATATTATGCTCTTTTGGGCTAGAACTAATTATCATTACTAATTCATCTGATGTTTTTTTGAGTTATTGAGCAAATATTCCCAAAAAAGGCCCATTCTCCAGAGCCTCATGTGACATCTTGTTGCCTGCTTTGTCTCTTCAAAACAGCATCTGATTTATAATTATATAAAAATCTGGCACCAGCTGTTGTCTTTTCATTTTTACTTCGTAAATGACCATTATAATTGGATTTATTTATTTATGTTAACTAATCGTTTCAGCATGAATCCACTTCTGTTCTTATTGTTGTATAAGTTGACTCCTCAAAGATGCTGACTATGATAAAGTCACTTATGTTGTGGCCTGCTTGAGTGGGTGGTGGTTGAGTCCTTTGTTCCAAGAGCAGCTCAGCATGACTAAGTGTGGCAGATTTTTCTCAGCAAGTCTGATGTTTCTGGGAATGTCTCTTGGCTTCAACGATAGCATTTTGTTATTGTGTCTTTTTTTATTCCTCTTTGCCAGAGGTCTTCATCCTTGTCTTTGAGCGGCTATTAACACATTGTTGCTCCCAACAAACGTGTCTAAACATTGAAGACACACACTTCACATACTCCTCAAGACACACTTTCTCTAATCTAGTAAACATTGTAACTCCCCTCTTTTCTCTTGCCAGTGGCACTCCACTTTATCAGCAGCTCTGAACTGCAGGGTTTAAAAAACAAGCTGATGGGCTCATAAGACAAAACCTTAGTATCGATTATTAAGGTGTCACTGGAGACTTTCATGTAGAGAGAAGGGGGTGATAGAAAATGCGATTTTGTTTCCTTGGGGGAGGGGAGAGATCTGTTCAAGGGTTTTGAAAGAAAATGTTGGAATAGGACCGAACAGACACGTAAGTGCCTATAGTGATTGCGCTCCTATTTGGTGGTGCCCAACACCCCAGGAACAAAACTGTCAACATTAGTAATATCTAGGCAACAACCTTTGCAATGAAAACACTACTAATTATAATTGTTTTATATGATTATGTATTTCCTATCTTTTGGTTTAGGACTGTTGGTCAGACATGAAGCAATCTTGTGTTTGTATATTTCATAGACTAAATAATTCATTTTTAATCCAAACAATAATTGGCATTGTTAGTCCTAGTGTGGATCAAACAATTTCAAAAACTCAGGTATAAATAGGAGATTAACATGTTTCTTGTTTTCTTTTTTAGTAAGTAATGAGTCCTTCTATGACTCCAGAGAGTCTTTCACAAAAGAGCAGAGCTCATAGCGGTTGCGTGACGGGTGCTTGTATTTTGGACAGTATGACCTAAGAAAGGACGTGCCGTGTCACTTACTGTGAGCATCAAGTGACATGATATTAACTGGCAGATAGAGTTGGTGTTATTGAACTTGTGTGATGTTGTGACCCCTAAGCAGGCGGCAGCAGCTGGTCCCACATGTTTGTATTTTGTGCGTGTTTCTGGTTTTGGGTTGTGTGACCTCAGGCTGAATTTCTGGCTCTTTCATTCAATCTGACAGACTACCAGCTCTGATACTGCGTCATGAGTTGAACTACATGTGCATGTGCGTGATCAGTAATATGCTCAGATTTGATAAGATCAATGTAAGCAGCTGATGATGTTTTTGTGTAAATGACAGGCAGCTGCGGGGAACATCATCAACATGTTGTGGCAGCTGATGGAGAATGGTTTGGAGGAGCTGAAACTTTTACAGACAGTGCTGGTCCTGCTCACCACCAACACAGTCGTACATGATGAAGTCCTTTCCAAGGTACAAGAACAGTTTTACAAACTATTTGTGTATATACTGTATGCCTTTCTCTTTTGTGTCTACTCATGGACTCAGAGCCTTGCAGATGCCCATGTAACTAAGTTCTGTTGCAGTGAGTCATCCCTCAGCCATTATTAAATTGTGCCTGTAATGTTTAATTATGCCCATGAATAAATATGTGTGGTATCTTTGCTCCAGTTTGTGCAGAACCATAACACCGTGCCAAATGCAAATTATATAGCGTATAAACTGTATACTAAGGACTCATTCTGTTCACATTAATTTTGTCACTCCTGTTTTACTCTGTGATGTTACTCATCCAGTCCTTTATTTTACGCCTGCTGAAGATGGACCACAAATGCAGTATCATTTATATAAGGCACAGTTTGCACTACATATATATGATGTTTATGTGCATATGCTACATCATACTTTCATGTTTTGTCCAACACAGGCCATTGTGTTGTGTTTCCGTCTGCACTTCACCAAGGACAACATCACCAACAACACAGCAGCTGCCACCGTCAGACAGGTCGTCACCGTGGTCTTTGAGAGGATGGTGGCTGAGGACGAGCGTTTCAAAGGTCGGAGGGAGAGTGAAGTTGTTGCTATCTCAGGAAAAAAATGGATTTGATAGTGATGGATGTTGAAACATTGCTGGATCGCAATATTTTCACAGAGAAATGTGACATCTGGACTAGATGGAAAATGGAAAAGCGAGAGACATTGTGCACTGATGAATACGTTTCTTTATGGAGTACAGAGTAGGATACAGGTTACGTATTGGTTTTATGGAAGCCAAGCTTAAAAAAAAAAAAAAAAAAAAAAGATAGAAATAGAAAGTTTCCTGCAATTTCTTTCTAACGTAAATTACCACTACTACTGATTTCAGCAGCGGAATAGGGCTGCAACCAACAATTCCTGATTTCACAATTAATAGTTAAGTCTGTAAAATGTCAAAAAATGTTTGAAAGAAAGTGTAAAAAAATGTGGTGGAGAAACAGCTTATGAACTGGTAATAAAATAAATATAAATTTGTGATGTGTATGTACAAACCGGTCATGATAAATATAGGACATTTTGTACTCTGAATGAGTTGCATATAGGCCTGAAATAAACGTTTCATCTTATTCACCCCTCAGGCATTGTGGAGCAACAGCCTCCAGTCCAAGGAAACACCAACAGGCGGTCTGTCAGTACTCTGAGGCCAAGTGCAAAAGATGCATACATGCTGTTCCAGGTATGTCCACCAGGGGACAGCAGCCTTCTACACAATGTTTTGCCCTCATGGCTGTGGTGAAACCTTTTGAAAACATGACTCATGATCATTTGTGGACTAGAGAGAAGCAGCACGAAACTGCTTCAGTAATTTTTAAAGGGGAAAATAAGTTCCTGCTTTCATCTTTGCAGTCAAGTGAAATTTGCCAGAAGTGATTCAAAGGTCCCTAGTCTCCAAGTCCTCTGTCATTCCTCAACCAGCTCTGAAACAGTGCAGTCACTGAGCTCTGTTGGGAAGGATAAGCATGACCACACTAAAGTGCAACCACTGTGATGTGTGTAGGACATAACACTCCATTGTTTTCAAACACTGTTGTGCACCTCCCTGCAGGACTTGTGTCAGCTGGTGAATGCTGATGCCCCCTACTGGCTGGTAGGGATGACAGAGATGACCCGGACGTTTGGCCTGGAGCTGCTGGAGTCTGTTCTCAATGATTTTCCAGGGGTGTTCCTACAGGTAGATATTATGGCTCATTAGAAAGAGAATTTAGAAATAGCACTCCAAAACATGCTGGCCTCAAAGATAATGACATAAATGTGTTTTCCTCTTAATTTATTTCTAATTTTTATCAGACATTTCAGAATTTTCTTTTGGTCCGATTCCCGTATGTTTCTTATGAGCTTAGCATCAGATATTATGCGTCTCAGTGCAGTGAAAAAATACTCTTTAACAGTAGTGTGTCTTGGTGTTAGTGTGCTCAATCTGATCCCCACTCTCATTCTTTGTTTCCAACCCAGCACCAGGAATTCAGTTTCCTGCTGAAGGAGCGAGTGTGTCCCCTCGTAATCAAGCTCTTCTCCCCCAACATCAAGTTCCGGCAGGGCAGCAGCAGCGCCGCCTCACCAGCACCTGTAGAGAAACCTTACTTTCCCATCTGCATGAGGCTGCTGCGGGTTGTCTCAGTCCTCATCAAGCACTTCTACAGCTTACTGGTAAGGAAGCGGTGTGAAGTGACGGTTGACTGGTCAGAAATGATGGATGGAGTAAGGGATTTTCTTCAGCACAGAGCTGATACACTTAATTGATCTGGTCTGATTAACATTGGATTAGAGAGCTGCAGTTTTGTCTTAGTTCTGCTTCAGGCACTTTAATGAGCTTAACTGCATCTAAGTAATTAAGCATTGCAGCTGTTTTTTATTAAGCGATACTCTATCAATCCTTGAAAAATGAAAATGTGTCTTTTGACCAACTCAGGCAAGAAGCGTAGTAAGCTACTGAATAGCTTAATCGAGGCCCAAAGAGATTCAGGGAGGCAACGCTGGCCAAATATCTGTCCCATTCTGATATGTGTGTGTTTGTTTTGCAGGTGACTGAGTGTGAGATCTTCTTGTCTCTGTTGGTGAAGTTTCTGGATGGCGAGAAGCCACAGTGGCTGAGAGCTGTGGCTGTGGAGTCTGTCCATAGGCTTTGCGTGCAGCCACATTTATTACGGTAAGGAATATTAAGCTACACAAAAAACAGCTGCACATTTTATTTAATGAGAGTGAAAACTTTAAAATGTTTTCTCCTGTTTAATTTAAATATGAACTCTATACACTCACACTATGTTGTATTTCACAGCTGCTCCGGGTGAAAAAAGACTGAGGTGCTTTGTGCATATTGCTTTATTGTAGCTAATCGTTCCTTAATGACTCTTCAGTTAGCAGCCAAACAGTGTGATGTATCTGGTCATAATACTTAATGTGTCTATAATTGCTGATTCATCTACCTCTTGATACAACAACAGAGGTTTAGCTATGCAGGAAAATAAACCTACAAAATCTAAAAGTACCACTGTGGTACAGGCCCCTGTAACATCCAAATCATATAAGCTGCTAGTATTCTCAGCTTTTCATACTACTGGTTCTGTCAACAGGATGTTACATAGGTTAAATGGTGTGAGTACAATAAGTATGCCATTATTATAGTTAGAGTGGCCAGTTCCTTGCTTACCTCTTGTGTTAATTTCCTTTTTTAGGTCATTCTGCCAGTCATATGACATGAAACAACACTCCACTAAGGTATTTAGAGACATCGTCAACGCCCTTGGCTCCTTCATCCAGTCTCTCTTCATCGTCCCCAATGCTAGCACTGCTGCTGTTAGTGCACCTGCTGGTCAGTTGATTTTTACGAATAATCAAATCCTCTTTTTGAGCTCTGTAAGACTGTGATACAGTAATGGGTGTATTGCTAATTTCAAAATATGTCCTTTATATTCAGCATTTAGGATTCCTGGAGATGTCAATGGGTTTTCATTTATATGGCTCTTGATTCTGTAGATGTCATTGAAATGTGTTGAAATTAAAAGAGCAAATTGTGTTTTTTGATATTTTACTTTTTTTCCCAATCTCATGCTTACGTAATTCCACTGCCATTACTTGTTTTTGTCTACTCGATTCAGGAGGGTCAGGTTCAGGGACGCAGGGCACAGCACAGGGAGGCCCAGGGACAGGAGGGGTCAGCGGCAACCTAACCACCCAGGCTGCATTTGAATACCGTGGTACCTGGATCCCTCTTATGACTGTTAGTGTCCAGGGCAGCGCCAAGGCCACATAGTGAGTGTTGTTATTACACAAACATCATATGACTGCCTTTATAGTTTTTATGTAATGTGTACACACGTTTAAATCTTCTAACACACAGAACAAACGAAGAGTTGTTGCGATTATCAGCTCTGTGCTGCTAAGTGGCACAAACATGAGCTTGTAGCATCACCATTAAGTGCACTTCTCCTGCGAGCAATAATCAGTGACTTCGCACTGAACAACAGGGGATCATAATAAGGCAGAGATCAAAGTTTCAACCCTGCATGTGAAGTGAAAATGCTATCGTCATTAGTCTTTGTATTTTCAACGGAAAGCAAGTTTTAAAGTGAAGGGAATTGTAATAGCCAGAAGCCTTCCTCTGTCAAAGGGAGGTGCTGTCTCAATTACCCTTTCTGATGTTGTGAAAATCTATAAAATCTGCTTCCTGTAATTAGGCTTCTTGCTTTTAGTTTTGGAGGCTGGACAGAGCTGACTCTTTTAATAGAGATACACCCACACATTTAACTGTATGGATGGATCTTGTTATGTTAGTGATCATTAATTTATGAACAAAAATGTATTTCACACCATTGTCTCATTTGTTTTCTCCCTTTTTGTCACCTTTCAGTTTAGAGATGCTGGACAAGGTGGAGCCCCCATCCATCCCAGAGGGCTATGCCATGTCCGTGGCCTTCAGTGCCCTGCTGGACCTGGTGCGGGGCATCACCTCCATGATCGAAAGAGAATTGGCCACAGAGGAGGAGGCAGCCGCTGAGTTCAGGGAGGCTCATCCTGATCAGGAGTGGCAGCCACAGCCTGGTGAGAATAAACAGGGTGGGAGGAAGACAAACAGGTTCTAAATAAAATATACAGAGATAACTAAGCTTCAGGAGGTGCAGCAAAGTGAAACAAAATATCTGTGTAAACTGTACACACGTTTACTGTCTGTGTTAAACTGCATAACAGCCAAACCCATCAGGATTCTTGTGGTAGCGCGTCTATGACCCCTGGTGGCCATTATTGTGCCTTTGTGTCATGTATCTGTCCAAGTAAGATATTCAAAATGGGGGCCTGTTTTGTTTCTTTTCCCTTACTATTTTAACAGAAGTGAAGTGCATCCTGAATAAACTCACAAATGCTTTGTGGTTCTTTCTCAGGAGCCCACCTGGTGTGGGAGGAGATGGTCAGCGCCTGCTGGTGTGGTCTGCTGGCTGCTCTGTCTCTGCTACTAGACGCAAGGTAAGTGGGCTCTTTTCAATAACTGCTCCTTCACCAGTCATGTTGGATGCACACTTTTGGAAATCAAGCAGTAGAGAATGAATTGTTCACAAACTGAGAACATTTTGAATGTGTTCAAATGTGTTTCCACTTACTTTGTTACCCCATCTTATCCCGTCTCTTCAGCACCGATGAGACAGCCACAGAGAACATCCTGAAGGCAGAGCTCACTATGGCCTCGCTGTGTGGTCGTCTGGGCCTGGTGACACCTCGTGATGCCTTCATCACAGCAATCTGCAAGGCGTCTTTGCCACCACACTATGCCCTGACTGTGCTGAGCAGCAATTCTGCCAACCTCTCAAGCAAAGGTACGGCACAGATATGAACATTAAACGGCTGAGATTGATATGTAGAGGTGCCATACTGTAGGCATCCAAAATTCAATACATAACTGTACCACACACAGATAACACTCTGCCTTAAGACCCTGAGGATTGCCTCTGGTCATGTGTTTTTTGTGTTACACTAATGAGCACCTTGGCTGTTTCAAATGGTTGGACGTGCATGCAGAGAGCTTGACATGTAAACTGTTGAACTGTTGGTACCTCACCTGTCCCTGTTGCCCTCCTCTTATTGCATTAATCCATAACTTTTGCCCGTGGCTTCTAATTAGGAACCAAAGAGAACGTTTCTGGAGAATGTAGACAGACACGCACGTACACATGCACACACACTGCTCTCAAACCAACCACTAAGACATTCATTATTTGCATATTAGCTCTTAGAGATAAAGCTTGCAAATTGGGTCTCAACTCACGATGAATGTTTGCCCTGGAGTTAATTAAGAAAGCTTTTCTTGCATGTCGTAAGCTTGGTACAAAACCTGTCTGTGTGTATTACGGGCTTTGATTTAAAGACTCCTGTGTGTGTTTGCACATGTGTGTTTCTGCCTGTATTCTCCACAGCCTATTCAATCCAGGGCCAGAGTGTGCAGATTATCAGTCCCTCCAGTGAATCTCATCAGCAGGTGGTGGCTGTGGGGCAGCCGCTCACTGCCCAGCCCCAGGGCACTGTGGTGGTAAGGACACACTTGCACACACGTGTACGAAGCTATGAAGAAGCAAGGATTACACTTGACAATTAACATTTTATTTAATGTTGCAGTTTCATAATAATGATAATGAAAATAATAATAAAAAACAGATGTTACAAAGTGCCTCACAGGACAATAAAAGCAAAACAAATGTAGCAGTAATAAATGCAATAAGATAACTATCAAAACTGAGCAGCACAAAACATGTCTGTGATAATTTGATAATAAATATAGATTTAAAAAAGTATAAGGAGGTTTCCAAAAACAAAGCTGACAGACATCTCATAATCAACAGTTTTCTGCAAACCACCACGTACAGGAAAACTGTTGCTGTTGAAGAGCCTAAGTAGCCTAAATAATCATAAAGAGAGCTGCAGTCCTGACCTGAAAGTCCATGGCAAGACAGAGCACAAATGAGTTTAAGAGACCAGATGGGCTTCAGACAATTTCAAGAGCAGAAAAACATAACAAGACGAACTTTGAACTATGATTTGACTAGTATTAAGTATTTATGAGCAATAATGTTGAAAGTATAACCCTAAGAATCAGGTACTTAGATCACAATGCATAAGAAGGCAATCTCATACATTGTCTCGGACGTTTACACTCAGCCATTACACAGAGATGCACCCCTACTCTCAAATAAAATAAAACGCAAAGGAAAGCCATTTGTATGCAGGTTGTCTGTGTTATTAATATGCATAATGTGCACAACACCCCCATTTATAATAACGCCCACATAAAAACAGACAGTTACTCTCAAGGCAAAATTTATGTCAGGGACAACTGTGATGAATAAGGGCAAGTCGCTTTTGTCAAAATTCCCTTGAGGACAATAGTAACATTTCAGAACACGTGGACACATGACCTTGACCCTGACAGCACATTATGTGTGCTGTAATTAAAATTTTCCCCATAGTAATAATAACGTTGACATTTTTTTTCCTTTACGTATATGTATTTTGTCCTCTCCTGTCAGCTGACTGCCAAGAACATCCAGTGTATGCGAACCCTGTTGAACCTGGCCCACTGCCATGGGGCCGTGCTGGGCACCTCCTGGCAACTAGTGCTGGCTACACTGCAGGTACGACTACCACCTGGTATCACACATGTATGCACACACTTTTATCTAATCAGACGTGGTAAAATAGACAGTTCACATTCTCTCTCTCTCTCTCTCTCTCTCTCTCTCTCTCTCTCTCTCTCTCTCTCTCTCTCTCCACAAATAAATGTTTTGTTGCACTGTTCATGAGAAAAGAAATGACAACAAGAATAATTGTTACAAACCAAACTATTTAAATGTGTTACTTCATCTGGTTTTCTTTTGCTTTCAAATAAACAAACAAGAGCTGATTTGGATTTTAAATGTAATCATTCTTAACTCATTTACATTTCTAATGAGCATAATCTACTCGTGTGTTAGTGTACATAGCTTGTCTGGCCCTTCAGCTTCTCACTTCTCCATTCTAGCACTTAGTGTGGATCCTGGGGCTGAAGCCGGGGGTGGGCGGTGCCCTGAAGCCTGGCAGAGCTGTGGAGGGACCCAGTACAGTGAGTTTTATGGGAACTGTACTCAGGAAGCATTGTACTGAATGTCTCTTACCTTTATTGTTGAAGGCCATGAGTTTACTGGTTGTGTCTTTAACCTGAACAGGTGCTAACCACAGCCGTGATGACAGACCTGCCCGTCATCTCCAACATCCTGTCCAGACTATTCGAGAGCTCACAGTAAGGACCATTCTTCCATCTGTGAAAACAAACTTAATATAGAAACTACCAGTACTAATCAGTATTCTCTGAAGCAGTTGAATCGATTTAAGACATATTCTCACTAACAACAGCCTTATGGGCATGCCCAATGTATTTTTTAAAACCTACTGTGTGTTGTTTGCAGAGGAGTTAGACATAATTAATGATAACATTTCATGTCTGAATTTTTCTACTCAGGTTTGAAAAAGTTTAAGATACTAGAATAAACATACTGGAAAGAACAGCGGATACTATTGAAAATCTGAATTATTGATATTTACAACTGTTCATGCCATGCATAATATGAATATTAGTATGATATACTTATGATATGCTTTATGTAATGTTTTTGTGATCTAGGTACCTGGATGATGTGTCGCTGCATCACCTGATCAACGCGCTCTGTTCTCTCTCCCTGGAGGCCATGGAAATGGCTTATGGAAATAACAAGGTAAAGTCTTACTGTATGTTAGCACAAAGTGAAACTGTCTTGCATGCATCCATCAGCAAGGTGCCCCTATTTATATACTTTCTGTTGTCTTGTCTCGGTTTCAGGAGCCGTCTCTCTTTGCTGTAGCCAAGCTGCTGGAGACAGGCCTTGTCAACATGGACCGTATAGAGATCCTGTGGAGACCTTTAACCGGACACTTATTAGAGGTAATATCTATTTATAGCTCCAACCGACAAGGTGTTCTAAAACACTACATTTCATTCACACTTGGTGAAAGATTGAAGATACAGTATATAAATATGAAATAATTTTGTCAACCAAGGTCTTAATCGCTTTAGAAGTGCATATTTATTTAACGTGTTACACTTCATCTATTACTGTATAATAATTGTACAGGGAATTAGACCTGGTAAACTAGACTTAGGGGGAAATGTTTGAATTTGGAAACAGTAATTATCTTTTTCCATTGCTGATGATCTCGTTGGAGAAATTTGGAACCTTCTATTCAAATAATGAAAGCCAGAAGCTGAAAGAATGTCAAAATTGCCCCCTTCTGCTAAACCCTTTGGGTTACTTTATCCAGCACCAAGTCTCTAATAATGCCCTTTTTTCCATGGAGTCTGCCGCACATGAGCCCTGAAAGTTAAACTGAAATGAAATTATAGCTGCAAGCAGCAACACAGAGACTGAGCTCCGCTCTAGTGGTTTAGTCATGAAGGAGAAAAATAGCCGAGGATGCTTTAGAAGGGTTTTTAATGAGAATTACAGCTTTTGATAAAAAATTATTTTTTTCTTCTTTTTTTTAATTTAGATGATTGTTATAGCAGAATTATTAGCAGAGTATGTAATATGACTTGACCAGAGTTTTGTTTATGGCTCATCAATTCTAAGACAGAAAGAGAAATCCCCATGCATACTTTGACTGATGAGACAACATGAGGGTTTTAAAATTACTTTTATAAAATGTCTGATCTAAAGTTGAATCCACTGCTTTCTGAAATGTAAAATGACAGATGTGGAGAAGCCTTGGCAGATATATCCCTTGCTACCAGCTATCGATTTAAGCCATTTGAGCTTTGTTCAGTATTTTTGTAGATATATAGATATATTTTAAGATGACTTAACTTGAGTTTAGTATATACAACACACTCTGTCATTACTGGAACCTATTTTCTCTTGCCTGTAAGAGGATTAATATGTGTGTTAAGGTCTATGTTCAGAGGTTTTCTTCATATTTTCTTTGTCTATCTCCCCTTTCTTTTGCACTCCTGTCTGTTTTGCAGAAGGTAAGCCCAGATTCCCTCCTACCGTAATCACTGGCTTTTCCCTATATCTTTCCTTTCTCCCAATCTGTTCTCTCTATCTCTAAGTCTGGCATCAACATGTCGGAGCTGATAGGGCGCTATGTCGAAATGTGTCCGTTTGCTGCGCCTCAAGTGTTTGACCTTACATTCTTGTGCACAATTTGCAATGTTAAGCTCTGATTTGTCACAGAAGCAGAATCTGAAGCTGTACCTGTGCCGTATACTTAAAGCAAAGTATACTTAGATAAAATGCAGCTTATCTTTCTTTGCAGGCTTATTCAAATTAAGTGCTTTTATGTTTTTGAAGGAAATGTACCAATGATCTCGCCTTTATTATGTCTTTATTTACAGATGCACATTATAATAAAGGTTAAGATTAAATGTGAGGCATTAATGATCATGTAAGAAGCCAAATTGTTAAATACACATGGAACATCTGGGTTATGAAAGGATACAGTTAAAGTACTGATTCCTCCTAGCAAAACAAATTTTCTACTCTTGAAATGCTAAACCCTGATGCCAGAAGAGTAAAAATCTGTTTGACAAACCTCTCTACAGACCAAAGATGATTCACAGATTAGCTGAAATGCTTTAAGCAGAAGACAGGTTTTATACCACATTAGTGAACTGCTGACCCCAGATTCTCAATGTGTATCTACACTAGCTTTCATGATTACATTGTCTGTCAGAGCATAAACTGTTGTCACAAGGGATCCCAGTCTCAATCACACAGTTCGTGGTTTATTTCACCCCCTTGCTTCACACCTACTTACTGTGAACACTGCTGGGAAACACAGCCCTGAACAGCCTCTGCATCGTTGTCGTACGCACGTGTCTGCATTTGTGTGTCAATGTGGTGTGCCCTGCAGGTCTGCCAGCACCCTAATTCCAGGATGAGAGAGTGGGGGGCCGAGGCGTTGACAGCACTCATCAAGGCTGGCCTGGCCTACAAACACGACCCTCCACTGGCTCAAAATCAGGTAACTAAGAACACAGGCGGTTGTGGACAAAATGAGAAAAAAGCAGGAAAACAGTCCATGTAAGGAAGTTGTAGTTTCCACTGTTACCATTTCGCTCTAAGCTCTTCTCTGTCCTAGGAACATTGCAGAGACACATTAGAAAGAGGTGTTGTTGGTCTTCGCTGGGTTTAACTTGTTTGTAATGCTGACATTTGAGAAATCTCCCCCGCTGTTGCAGTGTATGACATGATAGATAAGAGTGTGTTTGTGAGTGACAAGAGAAAGTGACTGTGACATTTCTGTTTTTCACATTTTAAGCGTTTGGTGCACAGAGTCTGCAACCTTCACCTTAGTGCGACAGATAAAGGGAATGGCACCGAGCTTATCTCAAAGAGGGCAGAAGAATTGTGTGGAGGTTAATGGGACAACACAGAGCCATATAAATGACGGCTGTCCTGCAGAAATGCACGATGCAATAATTCAAGGCCATTCTTTCACTGTGGGCAGGCTCTTACCACAGCTGATTGTTTTGTTAAAATACTGTAATTGTAATTACACTGGCTGTATCCAAACATGGCATGATATACAATTTGGAGAAGGAAAAAACAGAAATAGATTTGATTATGACTCAGTGCACACAACTAAAACCACTAAAATAAAAAACACACTAACAAGGGGTACCTTAGTTCATGCATATTTTTATCCACCAAAAGACCAAAATAATACCACCCCTAATGCTTCTATATATTAAAATACATTGTTTCTGTGTCTCAAAATGACTCAGGCATCTGCATTCATTATGTTCCTCCTCTTATTCAGGTTACTTTAATGTGTACCTGTCTATACAGTTTGTCACCCATGCTACTCGGAGAACAGCAAGTTTTCCATGGCTTGATTGTGGTAGAACAAATCAAGAACATGACAGCTGTGACTCATATTTAACAACTATGCCTGCATAAGCACAACAATGTCTGCCCTGATTTTAGCAGGACTTGGAAATTCGCAAACTCTGTGATAACTTGAGATATGAAAAAGATTTGTTGTGGCAGCTCTCAATGTCTTAAGTTTAGGTTGATTTGTTTGGGGGAGACTGCCTATAAAAGTTTCTCCCCCCAACTGGATGTTATAAAACAGAAAAATAAAGATGACTTTAAGGATGTATGCACAAGATTGAATTGTTTTAAATATATTAATTATGTGTGTGTGTGTGTGTGTGTGTGTGTGTGTGTGTGTGTGTGTGTGTGTGTGAGTTGTAATAGCCTCATTTAAAAAGTAAGGATTTCATCTTTTTAGATTGTCTGTCAGTTACGATATGCCTGTTATTTTCCTAAAGCGGCTGCAGCTTCTGTTGCTGAATCCCCTGAAGGAGTTGTCCAACGTGCTGCATGCAGACATCCGACAGAAACAGCTGGAGAGTGTCCTGCAGATCCTACAGAGTCAGGGAGACAGCCTGGGGCCCGGGTGGCCCCTCGTCTTGGGTGTCATAGGAGCCATCCGCAATGATCAAGGGTAAACAAACTGGGGAGGAGGAGAGAATGGAAAAGAAAGAGGACTTGACATATTAAGGTGTTGAAGTAATTCTTGTTGTAGGCTAATTGTAGGCTAATTGAAAATACTTGGTTTTTGAGAGCAATCCTAAATTTGTCTTGTAACTACACTTGAATTTACACCAGAAATAATTGTGTCATGCTTCTTGTTTCCCTTCAGCGAGTCATTGATCCGAACAGCCTTCCAGTGCCTGCAGTTGGTGGTAACAGACTTCCTGCCCACCATGCCTTGCACGTGCCTCCAGATCGTAGTGGATGTAGCCGGCAGCTTCGGCCTGCAGAACCAGGAGCTTAACATCAGCCTCACCTCCATTGGCCTACTGGTGAGATGACAGATCTCTTGTCTTTTGTGTTTCATGTGCAGACACATTGGCAGGATTCCTTGTCAGTGCTCTACCCTCAACTAATAAACTATAAAAGTACACTTAATCAGTTTGTCAGTTTTGGCCACCAGTAGAATACTGTGGTGTAACTGGTGAATTCCCAGTTGTGATTGTCTAACTATGAAGGTGAAGCAGAGTTATGCTAGCAGAGGATATGGTAATATATATTAAATATTAGAAACTTCCTGCCGTACTTACAGTATTTTTGCCACATGACTTGTTCGTTGGGCATTGACGGGCTGCACACTTTTCTTTTCCAATAGTTTTACAGCTTAAACATGGCACGTTTGATATAATTAGACAATCATACTATCACGTAATTCCTTGTTTTGCATTATTTTATCTAATTTAACAGCACTTAACCACACTGCTGACATTTTGCAGATACTTTGTACAGTATTCAGGTCATGCAAAACCCGATATTGATCTGTGGTTTGCAGGATTATTTCTCTTGGAGTGTGGCAGTTCCTGCAAGATTACTTTATGGTAATAGGATAGCAGAACTGCCAGAAGCATTTTACCAACCATCCTCTTCAATTCATGGCCCCACTCTTTCCCCCCACTTCCCTTCTTTTATTTTTTTACCCACAGTGGAACATTTCGGACTACTTCTTCCAAAGGGGCGAAGCCATCACACAGGAGTTGGAGCGGGAAGAGGAAGCTCTGCAAAAGCAGGCCCAAGAGAAAGGAGAGACTTTGAACAGACCATTCCACCCGGCCCCTCCCTTTGATTGCCTGTGGTTGTGCCTCTACGCCAAGCTGGGTGAGCTGTGTGTCGACCCACGGCCCGCTGTGCGCAAAAGTGCTGGGCAGACGTTGTTCTCCACCATCGCTGCCCACGGAACCCTGCTGCAGCAGCCCACATGGCATATTGTGATCTGGAAGGTAGCATGAAGGAATTTGTCATTTTCTTTTCATTTGGTTATATACTGGAGGTGGAGGAGGCAGTCATCAATATTGTTTGTGCAGAATACATAAAATAAATATGTTTAGTAAGGAAAATAACACACTTTCAATTCAAAATATGTGTTGTTTTTCTCAGATTGTCTGTAGTATATCAAAAGATCAATAATAACTTTCCATTGTATGATTACATTAGATTTATGCCTCTTAATAATGATATCATTTTAAATGATTGTAGTCTCAAATGTTGAGATAAATTTAAATAGGTGGCTGTTCTGTAATTGGCCAAATGCAATGGTATGCCGCTTCAACTGTCTTGTGGTACCTAGGTCCTGTTCCACCTGCTAGACTGCGTGAGGAAGTCCTCCACCACAGCAGACAAGGAGAAGATTGAGTCTGGTGGTGGGAACATCCTCATCCACCACTCGCGTGACACAGCTGAAAAACAGTGGGCAGAGACGTGGGTACTGACACTAGCCGGGGTGGCACGCATTTTCAACACGAGGCGGTATCTCCTCCAGCAGTTAGGTGAGCCGTGCATACTGTGCTCTTGAACCGAACCACTGTATGTGACACTGGTGTACAAACCGGTACAGTTTACTACAGCTGCCACAGAATTGTAAACAATGTGAATTTCATATTGAAATGTATTCCTAAACCTGTGCCAAGTGTAGCAGAGGTCCAGAAAAGGCCCAGCTGTTACTGCAATATTACCACACATTAAGTCATGTTAAGCCCCATGCAGACAGGATTAATATTCCAGGGAGATATGAATGATAAAACATGAGCTCCTCATTAACTGCTCTCATTCCTCTGAACATTTTAGCCAGTGCCAAATTACAAGAGGTGACTCATAATATACAACACATTCCCAGCCTACTACACATAAAATCACTTAGAGGAAGGCTGCTCTTCCCACACACAACCTAGAAAAAAATGAATAACTGTTGCTGGCAATATAATGTCACCGTATGGGCCTCCGAGGATGATTTTATGTCATTGAAATTAGGCTCATATTGATAAAATGTATTAACAGGACACTGTGTTTTTGACTGATATACCTGCATTTCCGCCGTAGTTCTCACTATGTGGTCTTTGTTAAATTGTTAGTTGCCTCATGTTGCCCTGAAACCTCACATATCAGCATGCTAATTGTCACACTTAATTCACAGTTGGTACATGCCGCTAATTGGCACTTTCACACCCTCCCATCATTTTGCTGCAGGTGATTTCTTCGAGGCCTGGGAGGTGCTGCTGAACCACATTCAGTCAGCTGCTCTCAGCAAAAACAACGAGGTCTCGCTGGCTGCCCTCAAGAGCTTTCAAGAGATCCTCCAGATAGTAACACCTGTGAAAGACTCGGACAAAGCAGGTGATGCATTTGCTGCTATGGGCGTCCCCCCGGTGCTCATTGACCCCCTCTCAGCATCTGGTCCTGGCAGACCCCTGGTGCGTTCAGATTCACTAGTCGAGAGGCTCACGCGGTACAACGGTGCTGAGCTGCAAGCCCCTCCCCCAGGGGAGGAGTCTGCCTTAGAAGATTCGGCTCTGTGGTGGTCGGCGTGGAACACATGGTATCGAACTGGAACAGACAGCACGAGGCCGCCTAGTGGGCCAACAGAGAAGCTCTCCTTTATCCCCAGCCAGCCTTTCCTCACAGCGTTGATCCAGATTTTCCCAGCACTCTACCAGCACATAAAAGCTAACTTTAGTATGGAGGATCTGAAGAAGCTGGGGGTCATCCTCCATGGGGCTGTGTCCGTGCCTATAAGCAGTGATGCCTCGCCCTTCATCCTACCCTCCTACACTGAGGCGGTGCTCACCAGCCTGCAGGAAGCTGTGCTCACCTCTCTGGATGTTTTGCAGAAGGTGGGCAAAAGAAATGTTTTATCAGTAGGAATGCAGCTGTTGTGAAGTTCTGGACTGAAACCAATCTTTAAAACAATAATTTGACCGATAGCTGGCACCGCTGGGTTTTTGTGTTGTTGCTTTTCTTTTTCTTGTTATTTATTCTCCCCCCTTTGTGCCAAGGACTCAAAGAAATCTTCATTATAACAAATCAGTTTAAAAGTAATACAGAGCACAAATTTAACCGTACTAATTTATGAAACAACCTGTTAAATGACCTTCTTTCACATAAAAGACTCTTTTTTGAAAAAAAAAACCTTTTTGGCAGGCTATGTAATGACCTAATCCATGATAAGAATGTCTCAGTACTTACAAAGACTTACAAACTAATAGCAAGGACACCAGCGCCGTAGTTCATGAATGTGGTACGGATAGACATCAGCCTCTGTCATCAGTGAATGTCATCTTATTTTCCCATCGGCCACTAGCAGTCCACAAGTCGAATGTTGCCTGAGACTGATGTTTGGTTGTTACATCAGTCAATCCCAGACTGGCAGCAAACAAAAATATGGGTAGAGGCCGATGGGTCTACACAAACTATAAAAACAAAATGTCCCCAGTTTTGATCCAGCAAGGGACGTTTGTTGTATGTCATCCTCACCTCGTTCTTTCTCTCAAGTAGATAAATGGAAGGTAGAAAACATCCTCTTATGTGGGAGCAGCCTTAATGCATTAATTTGATGTTATCATATAACTCACAACACTACAAATTAGATTTTAGGTTTCAATTGATGATTATTTCCATAATTTATAATTCTGATGATTTTTTTGTTTGTTTGTTTCGTCATCAAACTGTAAGAACAGTAAGTAGTAAGATGAGCTCTGGCCAAAGTGATGTCTTCCGATGGCTTGCTTAGTGTAACAAAATGGTCCAAAGTTTATTTTTCTATTGATATAAAACAGAGAAAAAACATTTATTCTAGGGACAATATATATTTCTTTATTATTTACTTTATTCTTTATTTTCCCTGGCTAATATACTTGATGTAAGTAACCAGTGAAAAACATTTGCTCCTACCTTTAATTGACACCTTTACTTGATATAGCAACTCCTTACCCTCCCTGTCGACCAAAAGGCATGACTTACCATTTTGTGTCAGCTCAGTCCAGGAAACAACGTGTCAGTCTGATAAATAATGCAATATGCACTCCTGTGGTGGATGTCAGCAGTGTTTGTTCCTCCGTTCCCTCCCTGCTGCAGGCCATCTGTGTGGGCCCGGAGAACCTGCAGGTCATGTACCCGGCCATCTTTGAACAGCTGCTACTCTTCGTGGAGTTCTCCTGCAAGCCTCCTCAGTACGGCAGAATGGAAACCAAACACGTGGCAAATGCCAAATACAACCAGGTAGGGGGAAATGGAATTGGCCGTATTCCTGCTTGGTTTTCATTTGCAACTTGTTTCGTTTTACAGTTTGTTTCATTCAAATGGATTGTGTGCACTGTTAGTCACCATCCTTCTCTCTTCAGCCATTTTTAACAAGATCATCTCTCTACTTTGATGTTCATGAAGCACCTGCTCTCCTTCCCCAGCTCAGTGTAGTTCAAATAAAATACCTATTGTGGCCCTTCATGAGATTGACAGGTTTCTCTGGACCCCCATTAGTAGCTCCAAGCTATTTCTTCCCCATATTCTCTCCCGTATGCTTCGTCTTACTGGCAGCAGGCCACAGAAATGTTCAGTTCAAATACAGTTCACATGAACTTACAGAGGACCTTGGTGATCTTGAGCAAGATTACTTCATTTAAGAAACAAACAAATAACTTATTTTCAAACCTGGTTCTGATATCAGTTATTACTCCTTGGTGTTCGTAAAACCTCTAAAATCCATAAGCTGCTTTGCTTCAGGGGAATGGTGAAAGTTGTCTTGCTCTTGCACTAGCAGGTTGGTACAGATACGCTTAGAACTGTTAGCACTACAATCTTCATGTCTCAAATACTGCATGTGGGGTCCAGACTCAGCCCCATCCTGGACATTTGTGTTGATTTGAATCTGTTTAAATTGTTTAAGTTGGTGGATTAAACAAAATCCCCAGCTAAACAGATGTTATGGGTGGTCTTTATTGCCTCACTGGGTTTTATCCAGCATTGTCAGATTGCCTCAAATGTCCTTGGTGCTAGGAGTGAGTGTTTTGTCCCCCCTTAATCTTTCCTGATCAATAAATTTCATCCAGCCAACAACAACAATGCAAATTCGATTCAACATAAGCACCAGTTTAATTGCAATCTTCTCTCATTCTGTTTCTTGGGACTACTCACTGGATAACCATTTTAGATCCAGCTGTTTGCACCGGTGAGTTCTGTCATCTCCTTCAGCCCCCTCTATAGTTTTACTAAGATGTGCTGAATGGTGACGACCTACCCTCTGCGGTAGATGAGAAATCACACCGCATGGTAGGCTCTTATGTCTCATCTGCGTCTCTCACTCACTCCATGCTCCCCCTCTCTGCCTGCCACTAATTTGGTGGTTATGCCTCTGTGTGCACAGTCCCTGTGCAGTTCCATTTTCAGTTGATTTTGTGTTTATGGTGTTGTTCATATGCACTCATGCGGTTCTGTTACTATTTCTTAAAGACACACTTTGTAGTGTCCAGTCATTTCTTTTGGCTACAACTTTTGAGTTATGGTACTCATGTAAGCCTAACAAAACCTGAAACTGTAACTTTAAAATACATTTGTTTGTTACTTGTATGCTTATACAAAGTGTGTCTTTAAAACAAACTGCTTTCAGTGTTGCGCTTCCAAAAATGTAGGCATTAGACTTTTCAGATTTGTTTGACTGATGTCTATTCCTGTTTTGTTTTTTTTCTCTCTCTTGGTAAATCCTCTTGCCCACGCAGGCGGAATGGGTTGCCTTAAACTATGTGCCCTTTGCTGAGCGCTCCTTGGAGGTGGTGGTGGACCTGTACCATAAAACAGCGTGCCACAAAGCTGTCATCAATGAGCAAGTCCTGCAGAACATTATCAAGGTATTTTTTTTAACCCTATAGGGATTTTATGATTTCTATGGTCCCGAAAAATTATAACGGAAACAATAAGACAAAGTCAACGAAAAACTGTTTGGATGCAATGAAATCTCAAAGAACAGATGACAATATAAAAGGGGCAGACTAGAAAGAATTATTTAACGATTCAACAAATTAACTAACATAATCAACCAAATGTGAAGAAACAACAGTGCTGCAGGGATGTCTACTGAAGTCAGCGTGCAAACCAGCTAGCCCATCCTATCCTGTCCCATAACATCACTGTATACCTCAAGAAGAAAATACAGTTGTCAGTTACTGATGATTTGCTGCCTCATATTATTCTGGGCCATAACTTCCCATTCTGGATGCATTTTACAAATTACACAAAACAATCCAAAACTTTGGTTCACATGTGCGTTCTCTCTAGTGGGGATGAATGTGTTAACGTTAGGCTGGAGGCAGCCTTGCGGCCTAATTGTGTTCATTTAGTTTTTTTGTGTTTTAGCTCTAGCCTTATAAGGACAATGAGTTCTTGAAGTAACTTTGACTTTCTCCTGGCAACCCATTGAGCACCAGTTATTGCTGCATATGTGGTTTGGTGTTATGAGAAGGTTTTGTTATTTAAAGAGTGTATTAACACAGGATCACACAGGGTGGGGTATTGCTGCCATACTGCTATCTATTGGATTAAAATCTATAGGCATACCTTATCAGTTGTGTCAAAACAGCTTTTTTTTCCATTAACTGACTGAGGCAAAGCACCAGCTTTGGCATCACAGTGTTGATTTTCTCTTCAAGCTGCTATAATCGTTATTTTCATATCAACAATGGATCAAATGACTACATGTATCTGAAAGGGGGCCGCTCGTAGTGATGAACCTACTGAGAAATTACCACCCAACTCTGCAGTCAGTTATTTAAGTCACTGTTTCAGTTTTTAAACCCACAGCATCACTGTTTTGCTTCTCTCTTACTGCTCCCATCAGAGTCATTTTTGGTTGCCAGGTTCAGCTGTTTTCAGTGAAACGGCTCTAAAAAATCCTCCATATACAACATGCTGAGCATCATCAGCACACACAGGCTTAGTTACAAGCTGGTGAAAATAGCGACACATTTAGTGGCTAAAGAGCTCGACAATTTCATCAGAATGTAATAGTATCATAGGTTATTCCCCCCACAACAGTGTGAATGCCTGGAACTTTAAAATAGATCTGCTACGTCTTCAACAGCGAGTCAGTTTACAGTTAAATACATTATACATTTGACTATAAAAACAGTGACATTAGTTTTCTGGTTTTAACAGACAGTGTGCTCTAGCTCATCATTTGAAACATACAAGTAATAAAATGTTCACTGTCTTTTATTCTGTCTGCTGGATTTATAAATAAGCCAGTAATCGCTAAAATGCCAGTTAGTTATCAGCAAAAAAGGGGACATAATTTCAGTGTCCTCTTTATAGCTTGTTACGCCTCCCCGAAAGGGCCCAAGAAATCAGTTACTGAAGGGTTGAACAAACAGACATGCAGTATATATGAGGTGGCATACATAGCAGTATCGTACAAAGGTGCAGAAATGAGGTCAGAATGATCCTTGTTCAGGGTTTTATCTGTAGTCATGTCATGTCTTTTAACAGCCTCTAAGGGGCAGACGGGCCAACCATGAATGAGTGGGAAAATCTCTGACTGAAGCCCAGTTCCACTTCTCCCCCTACTCACTCTCACTCCGTTTGCATATTTGGGTGGAGGATTCACCACCAATACTTCCATTTCAAACCTGGTCGCCTTCAGTGGGAGTGGGTTACAAAGCCTTTCTTACGCTGAGTCTGCATTGGTGAAGGCTGACAAACCGCAGTCCTCTCAAGTGCAGCACCTCTTTTGTGTCTGGGATGAAAGACACGTCACATATAGCCACAAATTTGATCTCTGTGGGGATGAGTAATAAGTTGTTTTGCCTCTTACAGACATTTCATAGTCACACACACACATAGTTGAATAATTGTACGGATGTATAATGGATAATGGCACAGAGCTGAAACAACCTAATTATTGTACTGTTAATGAATGAGTATGCTATTTCCTCGTCCACACACCTACATCTTTGACAGTGCTGTGTATAAGATTATCTTTAAATATGAATTTATTCATCGGTGAAAGGCGACGGCATGCTAAAATTTGCTGGTGTATTTATACCCTCCGCCTCAATTAAGAGACCCGAGACTGTGACTCCACACAGAGTTACATTCTGTCGTGGAGTGGCAGGTTGTAGAGATTGTATGGGAATCAGATTGCTGTTGTTGTGTTGTGAGTTATTTCCTAAGAAAGATTGATGTAAAAAGAGATTCCAAGAATTGCTGTGTTCCTCGGTGGGACTCTCATGCCACTTGTCTCTCTGGCCTGATAGTTTATCTTTGAAACAGCAGACGTGAAGTGCAGGTGGTGTCGAATATTGGAAGCCTTTCTCAAACATTTTCGGTATGCATTGTGTCAAAAAACAAAATATTTTGTTTGTGTGAGTCATCAAAAGGCTTAGCTTTTTAAAGTTGGCACTGAGTATTCTGACACCTGTGTTTTAACTACTCTTTTCCCATAGTCAAAGTGAAGACATTTGATTTGCCAAGGAACTATTAAGAATGTTCCCTGAGGACAAATCTGGCCATTTCCCTTTTTTTGTCTCCAAAACAAGAGGCGGTACTTGTAAAGTCTCAACCTTGGGGGAACCCAGCTGCTCTTTGCAAAGAGGACTTTGTAATGAAGATGGTCCATCACTTGTTCTGCTTTCTGTAGACTTGAAAATGATCACTGCTGATACAAACATGTCTTTTGAATGTAAACTCTATGGAATAAAATCATACACTTCAGTATGAAAGAAAAGAAGTACTTCAGTTAATGGATTTTATCTTTTGTCTTTGTGTTTCAGTCTAATTATCTCTCATTATTGCATTCTCTTTTCTGGCTTATTCTCATTCCCTTTCTTTTCCCTTTCAGACTTTAAGAATGCCTTTGGGTTTGAAGTATGCCTGTCCATCAGAGAGCACCTGGAAGCTTGCGGTTTCATCTCTGCTCAAGGTGCTGTCTATAGGACTGCCTGTGGCACGTCAGCATGCCTCATCTGGGAAGTTTGATACTATGTGGCCAGAGCTGGCCAATGCCTTCGAAGACTTTCTTTTTACCAAAAGGTACAGATTTATACAATGTTAAAGTTACACAATTTGGAATCTTTAAGTACCAAACTCATTGTTATGATGGTTTTCCGTTTACAGCACACCTCCAGATAATCTGTCCATCCAGGAATTTCAGAAGAATGAAGCCATTGATGTAGAGGTAAATCATTGTTCCTAGTATCTAGTTTAATAGCGTGATTTTGCGATTCAGCCTACATCAGCATTATATTCTCCCTCGTTCATTTTAGGTGGTCCAGCTGATCAGCACAGAGATTTTACCATTTGCCAATTTCATCCCCAAAGACTTCGTTGGCCAGATCATGGCTATGCTCAATAGAGGCTCCATTCACTCACAGTCTCCGTCGTTCACAGGTAAGATATCATTTTTGCAGCTAAAATAATTCGACTGAAGCTGTATTGTTCACACATGTTCCTGACATTTATGACACGGCAGGGTGGCCAAGTGAACAAATCGAATAAGTCCTTGATTTGCTGCAAAAATCCTCTCTATGACTCATCACTAACAATAGCCCCTGTCAAATCCTCACCCTCATGTTGAGCAAGACAGTAAAGCTGTCCGTCCACTGACTGCAAATCTCTGGAGAGCGGCGTCAGCAAAATAATCTAATAAGTAAATGGTTTTCTCTTGACAGAGGCAGAGATCGATGTGCGGATGAGGGAAGAGTTTTCTAAGGTGTGTTTTGAGACGTTGCTGCAGTTTTCCTTTAGCAACAAGGTGTCCACCCCGCAGGAGGGCTACATCTCTCGCATGGCGCTCTCCGTGCTCCTCAAGAGGTCCCAGGATGTTCTCCGACGTTACGTAGAGGATGAGCGGTTGAGTGGACGCTGCCCTCTTCCCAGGTACACCCAACATAACACACCTCCTTTGGCCAAGCACAACTGTTGTTGTCTTTTTTTTCTTTTTCTACATGTTTTTGAACAGATGTCCCCAGTCAGAACTTCAGCTCCACCATGATTCTACCACTGACACATTTAGCAACCAATCACATTTTGTAGAACCAAGACCACCCCGGCCGCCCAGCCACACAGCCATTATTTTTCCTTTCCACTTTTGTAAACAGCACAAAAAGACTGGTCCTATCCAGTTTTATACACTGGCACCACATTCTGGGGCTGGGTGTAATGCTTCATTATGCAATAAGTGATTTTTTTTTTTTTTTTTTAAAGATACAATGGAAGTTAAATGATGCCCAAGGCGAAATTGCACCATTAGTACAGAAAATGCCAAAGGGATGTTAGGAGTTAAGAAAATTGGATAATTAGAATATACACATGAATAGCAAATGCAATGTTACAAACTCAGACAAACAACATTTAAAAAAACAAAAATGTGTTTAAATGCCTTCCTGTTGCCAATATGTGAGCAGAATGTAACGTAACGTGAAAAACGAGACCTTCTTCGTCTCTCTCGGTTGCCTATACGAGCCTGTGGACAATTTGTTTAAGTTGTTTGGATTTCTTTGTGGAAAATGTTCCACGACAGTCCAAAAACAATGCACGTTCTCAACTGGCTCGTCTCAGTGCCTCTCTCTGCTCGGCTAACAGACAGCAACGATAGCTAATGTTAGTTTAGAAATGGAGTCCGCTAACGTAAACTACGACCGGTTTCCAGCACAACACAGTTGTGCTTCACAGTTCCACAGAGCCCCTTTATATACAATTTATATATATCTTGTATATGAATGGAGAGAATAACCAAAGTTGTGGATTGCATTTTAGAGCGCCAAAAAAGCAGAACTTAAAGAGTAAAATACACTCTACTGTATGAAAATATCAAGAAATTGCTTGTAGGGGAACTCCACTAATTAATACATAGAAGTGTGTTTAAAAGTCTTTAGTACTGCTTCATCTGTGAGAACAGTTGAATAAAGCGTTTTGTGTCCACCAGTTCACATGCAGTAATCCTGAACATAACAAATGCTTTATTTCGAAGTAGATCGAGTCACAGAATTGTCTCGCTCCCTCAGCATTTAGCCAAATATCTTGTTTCATCATAGACATGTAAACGAAACCTTACCCATACCTTCATCACCCTTTATCATGATTTCTTTTAGCTTTGGCTTGTTTTTTGTTCCATTATAACTTATTCTGTCACTGACAAGTTCATCATTTCAAGTGTGCATTGAACAGGTCTCATCTGCAAAAATCAGCGATCTAAAAGTAACTTGTTAACCTCCTTGTTGTTTTCACCCGTCCTCAAACTGTAATATCTACCGGTTTGATGTCCCGTGTGTCTTTGTAGCTAATGAAGGTCTTTTCCCTTTTAGGCAACAAGTGACAGAGATTATCTTTGTCCTGAAAGCGATCAGCACTTTGATGGACTCGCTTAAAAAGACACAGCCAGAAAATGGTGAGTATCAAACTGTGTCAAGGATTAAATAGGTCTTAGACAGAGGTGACACAATGACAAGAAATTTAAAGGAAAAATAATAACGCCACCATGCCACCATATGCATCGTCTGTTCATTTCAGATAAATGTGTCAGAGTACAGTTGGGACCATTTTTCAAATGAGTTTTATCTCCAATCTGGGTAGAACTGTTTATGTTTCCAGCAAGGTCAATTACTAGAAATGACTTTTTTTTTTCTAACCGCCATAGATTGAAACGAGACATTCTGAAATTACGTTTTTGAAGTGTCCTTCAACATGTTTGCATTACAAACCTCATTTCCATACGCCTGTGGGAATTGTATCAAGCAAATGATTTCTTTGATTGCCTTCTATCACAATTCTCTTCTCCTCTCCCTCCCATCCCTGCTCCCCCTTTGCATATTTCCCTCTTTGCCCTGCACTTCTTTTGTTTACTGCCTGCAGTGGATGGCAACACATGGGCTCAAGTGATTGCCTTGTACCCCACACTGGTAGAGTGCATTACCTGCTCTTCATCGGAGGTGAGCTCAGCCCTGAAGGAGGCCCTGGGGCCCTTTAAAGACTTTATGCAGCCACCTGTCTCCAGAGTCCAGAATGGAGAATCCTGACCAGGCTCGCGTTCAGTCTTTGTTTTTTATAATGAAGAAATCTTGAATGTGTCTTCTCAACCCACGTGCTTTACAAGTGCACGGACATGAACTCCATGTGAGCCCCATCTACGGTGACATGAAGCAACCACACGGTGAACATAGATCCGAGGAACGGCTCGGACCACGTCGACGACCCCGACCTTCATACGCATCATCGTATGCTTCTTATGTGAGCTGATAACACCTCTCTGCCCCCCTCCATTCTCATACAGACTGGTTGCACCCTTGTGTTAACTAAAGAAATTGCAGTGTTGCCTCTGGGTTCAGTTTGTTTTATTCTCATGATGAGGCCGAGTCGATGTACAGTGTGTGGTGATAGTGTTGATGATGTAATGACGAAAAAAATGCAAAAACTGGGGCTTTATTGGTCTTATAAATGAACACTTAGACTTTTGCAACATTTTCAACAGTGAGGATTTTATGCAAGAAAACAAATCTTACTGTAACATTCCATGTCATCTTTAGCCAGCCATCTGAGAAGGGATGTATTTGTCTGTATAAAATAAATGGGACAATTCTACAATCAGCTCTGTGCCGTGAGTGTGCTCACTTACAATTCATGTTAAGTTCCTTACCAAAACACAAGGGAAGATATTTTAAAAGAAACGAAAAGGTGTTCTTTTTACTGTTACTTTTATTTAAACATCATATTAGTAGTGTTTTTAGATAAAAAGAAAAAAGTATATCATATAGCTAAAAATTTCATCACCACAATAGGCATTGGAAATGTTATACAGTCCTTCCAGGAAAATGGAGAGTTTTTTTGTGATTGTTGCGGGCAAAAAGCCTTGATTATGCGGCATGTTTTCTGCGATGGAATATGTGGGATATTTATGCAATTTTATGCAGATTTCTGAAGGAATTTTCAAAAATTGTGGGAACTCAGATATAACTCTAACTAAATATATAACTCTCATGTATAACTAAATATCATTGGGCTGTATTATGTACACACACACCACATCGTATATACACACACCACAGCACAACACAAACACACAACACACAAAGTTCAGTGTAATCTACAGCAAACTGCAGTATAATTACACTACTACTGGCTATCTAACCCTAATGTTAACTTACATCCACACACAACATACTTGGAAATCTCATTCACACTCACACATGCCTCTCTTTGTTTCGTTCTGTTTCAATAAGCTTTAATCTCGAAGGCTACTGACCTTGATTCTTTCAGCCCTAGCAACTGTTGTGGAAGTTGATGACTCTGTGTAGGTGAGCTGCTTCCGCTGCTGATTTCACCATCCGCGAGTGTTTTGCAATTGCAAAGTGGTTGTCCAGCATCGACTTCTGCCTGTGGTCCAACACACAGTTGCACAGTTATTTTTGTTGGCAAATGAGAGTGATTTGCGGACTTCATCATGTCTTCTTCGCAGGGTTTGCAGCTTTCTGATGAAATCACTTCATAACGTTCCCAAGGCAACTGGAGGAAAATGGCTGCTATTTTGTGAAGTGAACACAACATTTTTCAACTTTCTGCGAAGATATATGTGACTTTTTTGCAACGAAAATGCGAGGATTATGAAATCATGCAAGCCCCGCATATCTTGTGCAATTTGCGTGAAAATAATGCGGCAAAAGTGCGGCGTCTTTGACGAAATGCGGCCTCCGCATAAATGTGCAGACTTTGGCTGATTATGCATTGAATTGTGTTGATTTTCTAACAAATAGATTTATTATGTTTTTTGTTTCTTTCATCTTTAATTACTTTTTTGATCCAATGTGTATCCAGAGTCCGCGGCATTTAGTAGATTCACCCACAGGCCCTCCAGCAGTTAAACGATGGAAATATAAACTGTGTTAAAAATGTAAAACTTCCAAAACAAAAGAACAAAACAGCAGCTATAAAACAAATATTGTATGTAGATGCAGCTATAACACCTATTGCCTGACACAAAAATGGCGTCTTCTCAGTCCAATGGAAATTTATCACCTGGTACAGACGTCAGTTTGGAGCGTCCGGGTTTACTTCCCAGTTAAGCTGCCAATGAATATACACAATAGAGTTTCTCCCCGTCTGGCCGCGCCTTTGCTCAAGAAAAAATTTACAAATACAAAACCTCCATGGTTCAAAGAGAGTCATTAATGACCTTGCTTGCAGTTTGACGTGTCTAGTCAACAGTTTTGCAGACGTCTCTTTATAATATTTCTTTGACTGCAATACTGTGTGTGGCCACTGGGCAAAATTGGAAGCAAGGCTGAGCGCGGCCCAGGTCTTAACAATAGATTCATGTTTTACTGCTGTTCAAGTTAGCATGGGGCTAAACTGGAAGTAAGCTGACTCTTGGCCGGTTTCTAATGTGCATGATCCAAAGCCCACGTTGAGTAAGACGTGTGGAAGAACCAGGTAATTTTATACGTTTCCAGTTTTTATTATACATCCATGGATTGGACTTGTGCTTTCTTTTACCATTGGTCACTTGTAATACCCTAGGAGAGGCAGCAGGCTTAAGAGCCAGTATTCATAGTGGCTAGGATTACATGGTCCTGAGATTCACTGTGGCCAACAAAAAAGTATTTTTTGCCATAGGCTTACATTGTGAAAGAAGTGGCTGTTAGGTGGATACACTTTTTTGACAAACCATTCAATTTAGCGGGGTGCTAAATCTGTGCGCACGATCTTTGGGCCACACAACTGGGAAGATCCCAGTATTTCTATACGTGGGAAGTGGAGCTTTTTTGGCTTCAAAATGCCATATTATGCTAATTTTCAGGTTCATACTTTTATTTTGGGGCTCTAGTAGAACAGGTTCACATACTTTAATTTTCACAAAACACATTTTTCCCACATGATGCATTGCTGCAGCATTCCTTTTCACACTTGCTGTGTGTCAATCCAGGGGCTGCATCCTTCAGAGGCCTCATTTGAAGGCCAATTATGTCACTATGCCACGCGAAGGCTGTTCGAATCCGAGGGCTCCTCCGAATGCAGCACACAATTGCGGCCTTCTTTTCCCTCTTTTTGGAGGATGCATGGCTACTATCCTTCATGGCCTCACATATCCCAAGATTCTTTGCGCACCCGAAAAAAAAAAAGAAAGAAAGACAGAAAATGGCGACATCGCGTGGCGTAGATCATTACTTTCGCGGGCCTGGGCGGCGGAAATCGGGACGTAAGGGTAAAACATCTGGGATGCTAGTCTGTCCCATTTAACAGCAGCTGAAACGCCTTCGAAGACAGCAAAGGCCGGGTCCTTGGAAGGATGCAGACCCTGAATTGAGACTCAGCAACCGCATCTTGAACACTGTTTTAGCTATGGAATGAGACATCTCACCTCTGTTCAATCTTTGATGACAGTGGCACATGTGCGTTACTTAATGGGCAGGATGTAGCCAATCAGAGGCAGAGTAGGGCGGGTCATGCCGAGCAAGGTAGTGTGACCTAAAATAACGCCACTCAAGCGGTAGCAACTGTAAGTCTGCTGACCGGCTGGAGTGCAAATATTTTATAATAAATATATTAAAATATATATCTACACAATGTCTGTTACATAGCGACACACATAAGTTATCGACATAAAAGCACCGTTGTCTGTGGGACAGCGTGACTTCCTTTGATGTGGACTTCGGTAAAAGCACGAAAATGCTACATAACACAATAAAGGAAAGGCAAGGACTCCAAAAGCACAACATGACCTCTTTATTACAGTGTCATTGGTCACTTGGCATGTGTCCAACTGTAGTTGTATACCGATAATAACTGAACAGCTCCCTTTGTGGAGAAAGTGCAGCCTGCCAAACATGAACTTGTCTGAAATGAATTAGTGATGGGGAGCAATGAGACGATTCTAAACGTGACAGACAAATCACAGAGAAATTGATCATATGTTATGTCATTCTACAGAATTTAAATATTTTATCATCTTATTGTAACATGGCCAACAATTTTTGTTGTATTATTATGTCTCTCCTAAAGGCCTGCGAAAGCGACATCAAACGTACTTACACAAAATATCAATACTGTCAATCAGTCTTAAGGCGTGGCGTTCTCGAGGTAGCCCTTTTTAATATGTATTCATTTGTACTTCCCGGTGATAATACTTTAAAATGACACATTTCACATAGAGTATTCTGCAGTCTCTTGCAGTGGGTGTCGGTGCTGTGCAGTAGGTGGGGTTACACAACAAGAGCGCAGTGACAACAGGGAAACCTCAGGAATAGAAAACACCTCTCTACACTCGTGATCGTCGTGCTCGGTGCCCACACGCGGAATATTTCACACTGAGCCTCCCCCCGATCCTCGCGCTGCTCGCTGGGGGGGAGGAGACCCCTCCGCTCCCTCTCTCTGTCCCCCTGGAGGGTCCCCGAGCCGGAGTTTTGGGATCAACCAGTAGGTCATATGAGGGGAAAAGGAGCGTTTCGTGGTTAGGGCTAAAGAAGAGGAGGAGGAGGGAGGGCGAGGGGAAGGAAGAGGGAGGGAGGGAGGAGAGCGGAGGGAGCAGGTCTGCTTGGGCGGGGTTTCCCTCGTATTTCAAGTCCGCACAGAAGAGGAGCGGAGCGGGGGAGAGGACGGACCAGCTCCGGCAGCATGGGAATGTCGCTGTGGTCGCTGCTTTTTTTTTTTCTTTCTTTCTTTCTTTTTTTTCTTCTTCTTCTTTTATTTTTTTCCCCTCTGTTCTGGCTTCACGACATTTTCTCGCCTATTTTTTTCCTCAAACGTCGTCGCTCTTCTAATCGCGTTGTGACCAGGCACTGGCTGAGGTAGTAGTTTGTGCTGTTGGTTGGGTTGTGACACTGCCCGCTATGGAGATGACTGCGCAAGCTACTGCCTTGCTAGTGCTGGTGCCTCCACTTCAGTCGAGGAAGAAGGAAGGAAAGAAGAGAACAGAAGAGAAAAAAAAAGGGAAAGAAAAGAAAAAGCACAGACTGCTTTCAACGCTCTTATACTGTTATAACAGGTAATGCATACCGGCCAGTATTAGTGTGGCTGCCGTTTTTATGTCAGGAGCTGCATTTTTTTTTTACTGCTTTTCTATCCGGAACATGGCTTGTGGTTGCATTTTCTAAAAAAAAAAAAAGAAAAAAAAAAAAAAAAGCTGGAACCGATTTGTGAACTGTATCGTGTTTCATCCAATAAAGCGGTGACTGATGGTGGTGGTGGATTTAAAAAGGGGAAAAAAGCACTTTGTATGCAGTTTTAATTTCATGGGAGATTTCTGGACATGCATGTCATTCAAATTGATGCCTTAATGCCCCCATTCCTTTTTTTTTTTTTTTTTTTTTTTTTTTTGTTCTGCAGGATGGAGGAGAAAAGCTCGCTTGTGTTGGATGGAAATCCGATATGCAAGTTTTTGGGGTTTTTTTAAATATAATTTGTATGCACATTTTAATGTGCACGAGGAAGTCGATATCTGGTATGGATTTGCATAGTTTTCCACCACCTCAGGCGGAGTGGGCTGTGTAGAAAGCATGTAGGTCAACAGTGCTGTTGCTATGAGGAGAGGAGTGACGTGGCTCCTGCTGCCCACAGAGGTATCCTACAATACATCTGCTCGGATACGCACAAGCTGGCTTTATGGCTCTCCCCGACGTCCTTTGTTGATAATGCTGCATACCCTCAGACACTGGGGCAGATAGCGTGTGCTCCTCCTGCACCTAAACACCCTCTCTACACGCGGGGCAGACGCAAATCTGTGCAGCGCCTCCGGCACTGTGCACCTAATAATCTGATTATTATGCTAAATCTGGATGGTGTGTGTGCCTCAGCGCTTGAACTCTATGGTATGCACAGACAGACACGCCACATGACCCAACCCCCCCACGGGCGTTGGAGCAGTGGTGTCCTCACAGAGGTCTGGGAGTGCAGTGCTGATGTGGGTCATGCATTATGAGTTAACCTTTGAAATCCTCCCTCTGCTGCCCAGCAGCATCTGGTTGCTCTGTATCACATTAGTATGGGCAGGCAGGGGTCTCGTGATGGGGGTGGGGACCGGAATGGGTAATGAGCTTTGATTGGCTGCAGGGGCCGGGCAGCTTGGGTCGATGAAACCGTGCGGGGACTGCAGTCTTGTGTTCAGACCCCCACACAGCCCAGATGATAGCACTCCGCTCACTCGAGCCGACTGAAGATTGAATCCTGCGTTTGACCTTCCAAGAAGACACCCATGAAATATTTATGAGTTCACACTTGATAGTGTGTCGGGCAGAGTTATGTTCATCTTGGGCCGCAGCTCTGCCCACTAGCATCTGTGCCGATATTAAACGATAAATTCTGTTCCAGCCGCTCACCGTAGGGATGCACGTAGGCTGAGGAGGAGAGCAGAGGATGCTGACTAGTGAAGAAACCACACAGGATACTTGTAGTTATCGTGAAGCCTGTTGAGCAAGCCGTCCTACAGGTCAGCCTCACAGAAATATTCAAATGAGTGTCTTGTCTCATGCAAGAAATACAAGTAATCCAGCCCCCGGGGTAAAAACCAAACATCATTTATCATATCCTGGCTGTAGAGAGAGCCAGCTTATGGACCAGTGAGCAGCGTGTCCTCCTCATCCATCTTGTGTCAGAGCTCCCATTTGAGCCGGGGCCGCAGATAAATCATACTTCAGGCAGCCGAAGCCCCCTAAAGCAGTAAATTAGAGCTCCCTGTGAAAAAAAAAGCTGCCCGCTCAGATGGGTATCACAGCTGCACCGCCGAAGCAGCCGCACCCTCGTCCTGACAGCACGGCCGACCCTCACGTGTTCACCAAATACCTTCACCCGCGTAATGTGACATGTTTGGAACTGGAGCCAAAAATGATTAGGAGCTGGTGGTCAGGAAAGTATTCTCCCAATAATAGTCATTTAAAAAGAAGCAACATGCCAAACATAGCTGGTCTGAGCGTCTGTAATTTGATTTCTGGTTTCTTTGAAAGAGCTCCCACCAGTTCTGCCAAATATTTGATTAAAAATGTAACCTTGAGAAATCGGTGAAAAATGCCAACCACGCTATCCTCAGGAGAGACGATTCAGTCCTTACAAGTCTTCTTTCGTCTGACTGACAGTTAAAAACCCAGAAAAGCCCAAGTAACTTTAATATAAACCAAAAAAAGGCAACAGATTCTCACTCTTAAGAAGCTTCAAATGACTTAAGCGATGGATTGGCCAAAATCAGCAGCCAATTCATTTGCGTTTAATCAATTGTTGCATCTCTAATTGTAAATGTGATTTTCTTTGGGTTTTGAAATGTTGGACAAAACAAGACGTATGAAGACCTCGGCTTGGGCTCTGAGAGTCGTGATGAACATTTTTCACAAGTATTTGACAATTTGTTGAACTGAAACAAACTCTTTGAAAACATTTGGCAACTATTTTGGTAATAGATTCTAGGGTGTGACGATATATCTGTTGGTCGATATTGGCAAATGTGACACAAATGTGCCAATATGACCAGACATGAAAAGATGTGTGCGCTCATTTGTATTTATTACATTCCCATTGAAGTCTGTAGATTCAGTGCACTGATGTCAGTTTGGACAATAAAGTTTATTACTGAATTATAAAATGAATTGTTTAATATCTTTGTCACAAGTGTTTGTTACCTGAATTTGTGGGAATCACTGTAAAAAATGATTGCATATTGGCTGATATATCAATATATTTGAAATCCTTATTGCCTTATATTGGCATCAGCTCCCAGAAATAGATAGGTAGAGTATATTTCAGGCAATAATAGATTAATAGTTTGAGCTTTTTGTCTTTAGGTTTCAGGGGGTGAAAATCGTAATAGCCATATCGTGAGCTGCAGCCCTATTTGTAATGCAGGATAAGGACATATAAAAACAGTATCTTTTCACTCAACCGTTCTCTGAAGTGAGGCTGAAGCAGCCCGTCACCTTTACAGTTACACTAGATGAGTATCTCGCTGCAAAGCCCTCTCAGCATCTCCCTCAGATCTGTCCACGGGTGGGGTGGGAGTGCTGCAACCTTGGAAAAACAAGCCACCCACAGGAATGACTGTGTCATCATTGCCGTCATCCAATCTGGACCACACACACACACGTGTGGAGAGTAGGAGTGGTGTGCCAGATCAGTTTTGGCCTGACTGGAGGGGGATGTGGCGCTGGCCTGTGGGGACCAGATGGCCAGGATGGACTCAGGAGTGCGAGACTCCCATGATAACACTTTATGAGTCATGAATAAGGCATTCACGAAGGTATGTATGTGTGTGTGTGATGCGCTTGAATCCTACTCTCATTGTGTGAGTAGAAAATAAATCTTTACATGAGTTATGAAAGTGATTGTTTACATTTTTTAGAGACATGTGGTCTGTAAACCTTTCCTGGCTCTCTGCTCTGGTATCCCTCAGAGCATTAACTTCCAATTCTGCAGTCAAGTTGTGACTTTTAGCTTTGCTTCAGTCAGTGAAATGTCACCATTTAACATAATTAAACCATAAAAGAACAACAGCAACAGAAATAGATACTTGATAAATGAAAGCAGTAAAAATGTTATATCAATCATCAAAGACAAAAACAAAACGTAATATAATATTAATGGGAAAAGTTGCAATGAAGGGTAACTGTAATTAACTAGCTAGTTTTACACATAAAAGTGGGTTTACAGGTCTTGGGGAGTTCTACTCCAAATTTGCGGAGAGTACTTTAAAGCCTTTTGTGGCTCCAGAGGAAACCGCATCCAATCTGATAAAGTGCTAAATTGCATTGTGGGTAATGCAGGTATCAGGTCCACTTTTCTAGCATCACACTCCTGTAGGAGTGTTCAACTCGTTATTGAACGAAAAAACAAATGATCCAGGTTGATGAAGCAAAGCTGGAGACGTTGCATTTTTTTATTCAACACTCCTCTTCAAAACCTGGAGCCTACATTACCCACAATGCATCTACACCTGAGGCAATTTATCAGATTGCATGCGCAGCTGCCTCTGGAGCCACAAAAGGCTTTACACTACGTTTTCCACTAGTGGTGCTCCCCAAGTAGCTGACCTTTAATGCGTCAGTTGTCAAGGTTCGCATTTTATAAACCTCGATGTGTAATTAATAAAGACGGTTAAAAAACATGCTGGAAGGAATAAAAGGAACAAAAGGATCCTCTGTGTAGGCCCTCTCACATCACAGTAGAAAAAGTATGGGTTTGAAATTAATTAATGATGGCTGAATTCCATTTAGCTGCTTCAGTTTCAGGGTTTCCTGGATATAACATTATTAATGTTATTAGCAACACCTATGCCTTTCTTACCATGACAAGTCAGCATGTGTACACTGTGTAAAGGGCTTTTCTTTCTAAGCTTTGAAAACTGCATTTTTGTCTGTATGAATTGGTCACCTGTCAAATTCAGGCTCAAAACAAATAAGGGCAACATGACCAGACAGGCCTGGGCTATCTGGTTAGCATGCTAACGGACGTCATAATGTCCAAACTGCTATTTAATCACATTCTGTTGTTAAATAAGTACATCTTTGAACATTTTCAATCAAAAGCCTTCCATATTGCGCCTTCAATGTCAGTCGCCGAGTATATTTGCAGAATTAGATGCTTTAAAGTCCCTGATGGTGTTGGACGTGTCACTGTTTCAAGCCAATGTCACATTGTAGTCTTAAACCCAGAATTTCCACCGTACAAAAATTATGATTCGCAGAACACATGCAAATTATTTGGAAATAAATCACTGGCTGTCAGCAGTGGCACCTGAAAAATAATCTCTATTGGGGACTGAATGAAAGGGCAGAGAAAACGTGCTGATTCACGCCATACACTGAGGTATAATTAGTACTCTGGTGCCAAGAAGCATCACATTTCCTTTCACTCTTCACAAACCCATACACCATGGTGCGCATCATTTTTCATGTGACACCTCTTTTCGCGTCGTGAACCGCGAAAGCTTTATCCTGTGATTTGATTTCCCTCACTGGTCTCTCAAGTATTTGGTATCACAGCAGAGTCACCTAAAAATGAGGAAGTTATTCCTCGTTGTTTTTGTCCACACCTACTCTGACTCACTGTAAGACCGGTCGAAATGGGATGAACACCCTCTGTGCTACTTTTTTCTGTGAAGTTATCAAGTTGTCTTTCATCACTTCGGGGGGTGTGTATGTGTGTGTGTGTGTGTGTGTGTGCGAGCTTCAGTGTCGAATTACGCCCCTCGCAGCAGCCTTCACCATGAAATCTTCTGTCAGGCTATTCTGTGAACTGATACCCTTCATCCACATATTGCTTTGGGGGCTCACTTGACACACTCTTGTCAGCGTGGTGATGGTGAGTGTGGTTACTGTACAGTTACTGTCTGTCCCCATTCAAACCTCGTCCAAGCATTTCTTTTAAGACGTGCATTCCCTTTTGGGTTTTACATCAAGTATCTGGACATACAGAGTGTAATTACGATGAGGTGGCAGTTAACATAGCGAAGGCAAACAGTGGTGGAAGAGGTTTTTAGATCTACTTAAATTAAAATCGCAGTGCTACCACGTGTTCAATTCATATTCTAACGAACAGGGGGCAGCATATCACTAGAGTTACAGCTAACTGCTGCTAACTGGAGCTGCTGTTATCTAGTCAGGTTTGTTAGCCATGCACCTAGTGGTCTGTGCAGGGAGCTTAGGGCTAAGGGGTGTTGATGTTAACACCTCTAGCGCGGGGGCTTTGAACAGGGGAAGGCCCAGGCTAACTGGTTAGCATGCTAACTTCAGTAGATATCTCTGCAACACAAGACAAGAAATTGTAGAATTACCTAAAACTGAAACCATGAAAGCTTCAAAATACTACAATGGATGTTGTTGGAAATTTTATGTTTAAGGTTAACTCCACCAATTTTACACATTAAAGTGTGTTTACAGGTCTTGGAGTTTTATTACCGAGTATGTGGAATCTGAAAAAAAAATAAATAAAAAAAAAGCTGCATTGTGGGTAATGTAGGCACCAGGCTTTTTAAAGAATGTGTGGAGTAAAATACAATTCCAACTACTTCCTCTGGAGCCACATAAACCTTTTTTTCCACATGTGCAGTAGCACTCCCCCAGTTACCTTACTCAACAAAATTCTCATTCAAGTGCATCACAACCCCAGTTAGGACACCAGTCAATGACAAGGCAGATTAATGTGGAAGAAGGTTAAAAGGTCAGAAACGGTCATCATTTTTTAATTGAGCAGAAAAGTGAGCATGTAAACCATTTTTTTTACACTGTTCTCGATTTTCAAAACGGTACAAATTACGTATTTTGTTTCAGTAAGATGTACATCACTTACAGTCAAAGAAAGAAGTGTCCACTGAAACGGTTATTTACATTTTGTACATTTAAATTAAGTTACTCTGTTCCACGTTTCACCAGTTTCAGCCACTCGTACAGCAGTTAAGATACGACATTTGTGCACAATTAGTAGAAGTTGAAAACTACAACTAAACTTAATAAACTAAACTGTGGAAGACCACTGAATCAGGGAACAATATTGATTGTAGAGACACAAGCTAAGTGCTGTCTATTTAACCGTATTTATACTTCATTTTATGGAACACATGGTAAAGATCAGAGCGATTCTCACTGTTAGAGGCACCAGCTATGCACGAGGAAGGGTTTGTCCTAATTCAGATAATATATACAACTGATACTTAGAAAAGGTCAAAAGAATGGCTTCATAATAGGGTTTCATGGAAGCCCTGAGGGCAGGTGAAGATTTATTTTTCTGGTGATCCATTTCTTAAGTCTGATCTAAATAGCTTTCTGTTCTGTGTTTATTAATAACTGGTGGGAAAAAAAATGTTTTGCTGGCATCATCTTTCTCAGTTCCTTAACTTTTTTTCCATCTGTAAACAGAACAATAAAAGTATTTTCACAATTACTTTTTTCATGATGTGAAACAGTCAAAAAAGAAAAAAAACAGTTGAGTGTTTTCACGTGTAAAACTGAAACTTTTCAAAAAACTTTGCATACAAAAAAACATTCATGTGTTAAAACAAAGAGGGAGGAAATCTTTTTGTAAAACTGAGTGCCAACATGTTTTATCACGCTTTCCCAATTTCACTTTATTTATGGGAAGATGGAAAAAAAAGATGGAAGTAAAAACACTGAAGGAACTTAAACTCAACTTTTTTCCCAGCAGTTCTTAAGTCATAAACACAGGAGAGAAAACAATGTCTTCACTTGGTCCTCGGGCTCCCGAGGTTTATTGAGCATAATGTATAAAAAAAAATATATATTTTCTACAACAGTATAACCTCACAGTTCCCTGTGAAGCTTTTTTTTTTTTTTGCTTCAGTGCGTTTTCTGAAGACATTTTACAAATGGTGCAGGTACATGAGCAAATCACAACAGTGTAAGTGAATAATGGCACACGTAGCGGCTGATGATGAATGCAAACAGCCACTTGAGGAGAAAAAAATAACATGTTTGGTGTGTAATACACTGAAAGGAAGAAAATTATGAGGTAGATGGCTGATGGTGAATAAGTGCAATAGAAAGACTTTTTGTTATTCCTTCATAAATCTAAATGAAAGGAAGAAAAAAAGCGTGTCTCGATAACGATGGAATGACAAGATTGTGGGGGTCGTCTCACATGTAATGGGTACAAAAATCTTGAAGGTGGCTCCTCCGATTAGTTTATTCTTCAAGCAAGAGGCTTTTCTTCATAGTGAGCACAGTATTGCAACGCAAGGGGTACAACTGAACAAAAATAGCTACTGCAGCATAAGGAGAGCCAGCTGACAAACTGGCTTGTGTTTTTTTGTCTCTTATGGACATCAGACTAACAATCCCACATGACTGAACTTGGCTAATTAGAAAGCTCTACATGAGGACTGAGGAGCTACCGTTTATATATGCAGGACATCAGTCAGGTTAGTTTGTTTTGTTTTTTTTACACTGTGCAGGTGTTGAACCGGATACACTTATCAAATGTCTTACACTTGGGAGTATTTACAATGTTCACATTTATAAATATTGTGCATTAGTTAGTAACAGCAGTCCTGAGATGCACTTCACCATCTCATCGGTGAGAGTCCTCGCTCTCGACCCCACAACGAGATTCACGATGGCTTCCTCGAGATTTAAAAAAAAACAAACAAAACAAATCCATTTCTCAGCTCCTCAACAGTCCCTTTCACCGTTCTGTTTCATTTCTATAAAAAAAAAAAAAAAAGGACCTGACAAAAAAAGGAGAAAGAGAGAGATCATCCAGACTGACGATGATCAAGGAGAGAACGACCTGGACAGAAATCTCTGACCAGATACACCTTGGATCCCTCAGCTGTGGAGGAAGTCCACACTAAAGCACTTTTAAAAAGAGCACAAGGGGATGAAGGGGAAACTGCAGAAGTGAAGTTGAAGGATCAAGGCAGGGTTTTTTGTTTCCATGGTGGCTGTAGATCGGCAGCTTGGCTAGTTCTGCTTGTTTCCGTACATGAGGGGAATGATGTAGACAGAAATGTCATCGCCGGAGCCTAATCTGTCATTTGATATCCTCCAGCCTCGATCCTTCAGCACCCCTCGTGCTCTCATTACCAGGTCTTGTGCTGCCATTGTGTACCTGAAATAATCATATAGATAATTGATTAAGGCGTCATGTGATCACATCTGATAATAATCATGCACAGTATTTGATTTGATTAAAAAAAAAAAGAAAAAGAAAAAGAGTGACAAAATCGGAGGATGTTATGGATGATCTTTCGGAAATAAGCAAACAAGAGAAGAAGAGTCGGAGCACGCAGTTAATAGCCTTACAAGCCTTTCCTCGACATCAGAGGAACGCCTTATCTAAATGTTTGGAAATTTGCATAATTACGACAAGATAACAACGCTCATCCTCCCGCAAATAAAGACGGGGGTGAGAGAGAGTTCAGGCCTGACGGTAGCTGCAGCTGTGTGGTGATGAGCGAGACGTGCCTGTGCTGGTCGTCTGGGTCGCAGTTTGCCAGGAAACAGGTGACTGCCTCGGCTACTTCCTGGTTAGAGAGGACGTCCCACAGGCCGTCCGTTCCCAGCACCAGAACGTCGTCGGCTCCATGCTCGCACTGCGTCAGTGGGTAGACTTTGACCTGAAGGTGACCGGGAAATAAGACAAGGACAGGGTCGAGAGATGGATGGTTTCGAGGAACTGTTTGGACCGGGTGTATGAACTTCCTGTGAAGGTGTCACGTAATGGGCCATGGCTACGTTCACACATTGTTTGAAGAATGGGAAGAAAGACTCTTCAAAAGTGTTTTGACAGGAATTCAAGTTTTGTTGCCACGTTTGCTTTCTGGGGTGTTCCTGTTGCTGATTTCATCTACAATTAGTTTGATATCTGTGAGTAGCTCTTCCATCTCCATGGAGCAATGCATTCAGGGAGAATCATTTATATCAACAGCACATTTATAGATTCAGTGACTTTTAATAATTATCGACTGTGTTGTGTTGTTTGTTTTTTTTGTCACTATTCCAGAATAAGCATGGTATTGGGGAACCCAGTCACCAGAATGAATAAGGAGTTACGGGAGACACACATTTCTCAAAGAAAATACTAATGCTACATTTTTTTTAACATCAGTTTACATTTAAGTACCACAAACAATAAAGATACCGAAAATATTTACAATGTATGGAGGGCTGGATACCACTGAAGTGAGAATATATTTACTTGTAATTTTAGCTGGAATCACCCTTTAATTCCTATGTTCTCAGGTCATGATCCTCAATAGATTTTTCTATAAGCTATTGAAGGGAAAAAGTGTTACTGTGGCAACATTTGTGTGGCACAACCTCTCAAATTACTATGCTCGAACAAAACCATACTATGAAATAGAGAAATACATCCAGTGGCCTTGGACTTGGAAAAAAAGTATACAAGCAAAATGCCGGAGCTTGGTTGCTTCAAGTAATTACTTTGCTGCTGTGGAGGAGTCACCTATTCACAGCAGACAAGCCAAATGACTGCAGAGATTACTAAGAAAAGAGCACAGCGGTTTAAATGGAATCAGAATGACCTCTGCACTGGATCATGAGCCTTCATGTTGTGGTAAAACTTGTGATTCAACTCCGAGGCTATCAATACGTGAAAGAGATGACAGTTCCCAGAATCGATTTTTCAAAACAGAGATTTCAACAGCAACCATGACAACATCTGTAAAAGAGGGTGACGACCGGAGCGTCTCACCGCTGACCCAGCGCCCGTGTCCGATCTCACGATGAGTATCATTTAACGACAAGTGTCAAATTCTCTTTTTCTGAGACTTCATAACCTGAGAGAGTTGTTCTTACTTTGCAGGACTTGTTTTTCACAAACCCTGCAGGGCGCTCTCCCACACAGACGAACTCCTCATAGTAATTGTCTACTTTTCACTGCATTTAAACATCCAACAGGACCTCTAATGCTCAGGTTTGACATGTCTTATATACCAACAATGTGTTTACACTCTGCTGAGACTACAAGGCTCTCGGAGGGAGAAAAAGAAAAAAAAAAAAGAAAAAAAAAACTCTAAAAAAGAAATACAACATCAAAAGGGAAGTTGAACTATGACTGAACTCGGAGAGCAATGAATTAAAGATCAAGAGAATTCATGGTCTTCGTGTCTACTGCAATCATGTGCAGTAGACACTGGGATGGGAAGGAGTCGTTTGAGAGCGCTGGCCAGTGGGGGGAATGTCAGTGTGCATGCTGACCACGTAGTTCACAGCGTGGACTGTTAATGTCCAAAGACGTTTTTCCTCGTTACTCTTGCACTCGGCTCCTACCAGGAGGCCGGGGTTACGAGGTAAAATAAAAGGAAAGGACGACCGTAAAATACCGCAACACTCTTAACGCGCTGCTATAAATGATGTGAGATGCATTCCCATTATTCTGGGTTTTTTTTAGAATTCTCATCATGCTTAAATGTGCCAATGTGTTTTTTTGTCTGTTGTGTTCATCCATTAACTGTAATAGTTAACATCCCTAGCCTAGAATATATACTGCGCATTCGGTTTAATTCAGATTTTAAAATTAATATAAAATTAAGGCACAGTGGGCAGGGAAACAATCTAATACCCACACATTTTGTTACCACTCTTGGTTACAGTATGTATGTAGAATAATGGGGATTTGTCTGTACACACTGTGATTGAGGACAACATTCAAAGTTGAGCCTACCTCCGGGCAGCAGGACAGGAAGGGCTTAATGTAGATGTTGGAGTCGTGCACTTTGAGATTGTGATCCCCAAGACCTCGGGTGACTCCGATGGTCGCCAACACACGAGCCTGCAAAGGATCAGAGAAGCTCTGTGTGAGTCAAACAAAGGAAACAACAGCTGAGGCAATCCAATTCCAAATACCTGTGACATTTTGGGGATATATTAATGATTTACACACATCAATATAATATATACAGCAAAGGGATTACCGAGCCGTGGGCCTCATCACCGCAACAGATTCAGACAGGGCGACATTTAGAGATAAACATTTAGGTGAGTACAGCTGGAACGTATGAGAAAACTGTGTCCACACAGCTATAGTTTGGCAAGTACAGGGAGTTTAATTTGAACAAGGAAGTTGATCTTTAAGGATTGAATTTCGTACAGAACTCTACAGTTCGCCCTCATTGTCTTTACAGAGTAAGTCCAGCTGACCTGGGGCTTCATTTAAAACCTCATCTGCTCATTTGAGCCCCTGTGTTTGTTGTCCTTTCTGAGCCCTTTTTAGTGATGTCACTATGCTCCAACGTCATAGCAATTACCTCAATGAGTGCAATGTTATCATTACTGATAGGAAGAATGGGTGATAAACTGGAATTATACATTAAAGGTCCAGTATGCAGGATATAACAGGTCTGGTCTGTTTGAGTATTCTGGGCAACTGTAGAAACATGGTACCCTCTCTCTCTCTTTCGACCCAACCAGTCTAAGCAGATGGCTGCCCATCACTGGGTCCCGTTCTGCTCCGAGGTCTCTGTCTGTTTTTTTAATCACTACTGTCGCCAAGCGCTTGCTGCGGGGGAGGATGACTTTTTCATGTGAATTGGCATAATACAAATAAAAAATGTACTGATCGATGGCAATACAGCATGGTGGAGGTTGTGACCAGTGTGACTCTTATTTTCAGGTGATTATACACTAATTAAAACATAATTCTGAATATTGTAGTTAATTTATGCGATCAATATGTACGATTTTTAATTTTAGTACATGTTGAAAAATTAACTAAACTTGTGAAGATGAAAGTTGAAAGGATAAAAAACAGTTTTGACTGTTTGTCTGTATATTGTATTGCAGAGATGCTAACCAGCTAGCTTGCCCCTAGCCACTGTACCTGTACTCTGTATCTCAGGAGGCGACGGTCTAATAGTAAACAACACCGCCATTTGGGTGCTTCGAGCTCCCAGTCTGGGCGGAGTCAGCTAATAGTAGTGCTAACTCCACAGCTAGCTGTGCTAATGAGCTAAACCACCACAGGCAGCAGCAGTTAGCGGTTACTCTTGTAAAATGCTGCTCCCTAGTTGTTTTTTGGACAGGTGGGCAATTCTTACATATTGCACCTTTGGGCCAAGAGAGGCAGAGTTGAGGAAACGAGCTGATACGTCGAGTAGGCTTTGATAAGTAGCTAAAGCACATTCTGACAGCTGTGTCGGTTCCTGTTCCTGAGCACATAATTTGACCCAAAACTGCTCTAATGAGCTACAAGTGTGTAACTGTGAAGCAGGATATTTTTGACAAAGTGCATATATATATATATATATTCCTCGCTGTGAATCCTCCCTGGATAAAGTCAGGACTTGGCTCATTAAAGTACTATATGACTTCAGTGAACTTTCTGTAAGCCTATTGCATTCATCCCTGATAGCTGTGAAGAGCAACCTGCATGACACCTCCCTGGCCACATCTCACTGACAGATACAGGCTACTCCCAGTGGGAACCCTTATCTGGATGGATGAGCAGCATTTAAGCAAATAAACACAATCTCGTCGTCAGCATCTTCCAGTGCCGTGAGTGCCTAATGATAGTTCCCCGGGCCCCAGGTGCCGACAAACTCATTTGTAAGGCGTACAAAACTCTTTTTGACTCCTGCCGTCTGCACAGATCGCCACCAACGCTTCTAAAAATGGCTGCTGGCACAGGACTGGGGAACTGGGCTAATTGAATCTACTGTACAGTGCATGAGACACGGCGGCACACAGGAGAGAGGGCGAGTGAGGCCTGGTAGGAAGGCGCACGGATCAGTATGCAGCACAAGAGCTAAGACAGAGAGGTGTAGAGAAAGGAAAGCGTTTTCAAAGTGGCGGCAAAAGCTCCTCCGGCGGAGAAGAGGAAACATCCTGGGATTAATTGTCGAGCGTTGGGGCCCAGCAGGCTGCGCACCGGTCTTTGAAGTGCTCTGGCGTTCCTCTCCCTCGCACAAAGCCCCCCTCGCTCTATCTCGCCATCCATCTCCACGCCTCACTTCAAAGGGAGAGGACGCGACGTGGGCACGGCCAACTGTGCGAGGGGTAAACCGAATGTGGTCGCGGGCGGAGAGCCCGGTGAGGTGGCATCTGCCCCAGTCATCAGTCAGACATAAATCTACTGCCTGTCTGTGCTACACAGACGGCGGACGAAGGCCACGGCGAGAACATATTCACGTCTATCATGTTTCCTATCTGACCTTTCCAGTGCTACCAGGACAAGGTGCCGAACACTACCACATGTGCGGCATCACGGAAGGATCGAGGGAAATGTCATGAGCAGCGTGCTGAATTTTTTACCTTTTCTCGTGTCGGCACTCTGACAAAATCCTGCCGCACATCAGCGTTTGAGGCACATCGTATTGCAATTAACATATGTCGCTTTTTAGACACTTCTCGCTCATCTCTCATCACGTTTTTTCATCTAATGGGGGGCAGCTCTGATGGGAACTCCACCTTCGACCTATGGCTGTGTCGGTGCTACGTTTTACCTGCCGAGGGACATAAAAGCAGAGTCCATTAGAGCAGAGATGTTTTGGTGCATGACTGTTGGAAAAGTGGCCAGGAATGCTTTCCACTAGCTGGCTCCTCCACGCAGTGACAAGGGGAGGATGGGTGGGGGTTGACTAATGGTGCCCTGGCGAGCTTTGATTACAGGCGAGGCGCACAAGGCCGTGGGAGTAACTCTGTCAGCAAGTGGCCGCCGAGCACTTCTTACCTTCTTCCCTTCGCCGTAGATCAGGGGAAACTTCAGGTCATCGTCCTCAATGGTTTTATACGCCCTGCACAGAGGAGAGAGGACACTTTAATGGGTTTTTGGTTTATGGCAGGCAGCGAACACGTGCCCCGGAGATACATTGCCTCCGCTACCCCCGCAGGCTGTGCTGCCGAGGTGGCTGGCATGGAGAGAAAGAGTATGCTAGGAGGAAAGAACAGAGACGGTGAGGGAAAAAAAAAAAAAAAATCCACCCAGACATCACAAAGAGAACGACACACATCCCTAGCACATTTCTCTTCTCTTTTCCTCTCTGTCTGCTCTTTTAAAAATGTCTCTAGAGACAAAGACAAAGACAAAGACAAAGACGTCTCTTGGACTGCTGTTGGTTTTCTGTGACTGCCTGCTGCTGCTGCGTGCGTGCATGCTTGCTTGCATGTACGTATGCATCTGAAAGCCTGGACGTAAAGCAGCTGAATGATGCAAGAGCATCTATGTTTACATTCCCCTGCTCTCGGAGCAGTGTTTAAAATTCCCCAACTAATGAATAATTCACCATCCTCAGACTGGGACCAGACAAATCTGCAGTACATGAAGAAGCTCAACTACTGGGTGTATTCATGTCAGGTCTTAAACACTTTTCACCTCTACGGTGAGAAGACCCACGACCAGTTTTACTTCAGATGGACAGCTGTCTCACTGTACAGTATCACAAACGTTACACATTTGAATTCCAGCAGGGCATCCAGGACAAAGTTTTCCATTACCAACTCACACCAGGTGCTGCGAACAAGAAAGATATAGCTCTGTTTGAAGTCAGAGTCCTTACCTGGATCCAAGAACATTTAGGTTATACTGTATACCAGAGGAAACGGAGGAAGAAAACAGTTTGAGGGGAAAATAGCGGCTATCTGGTCCGATGAACTGCTTTAAAAGTGTTATTTTTGCAGCTATCATATGACCCGGGCCAGCCCCACACACCTTATCCAATGTATTTCAGCTGCTGTGAAGCAGATTAGCAGGGACCGGGATGGTTTTTACATTACTGCTGGTTCCACTCAGGGAGACCATATGTTTCCACCTTAGGCGAGCGCTATACTGCCGCACTCAGCACTTTTTTTTTTTAACAGCGAGCACTATCACAGAGAGCTCAGCCCACAAACACAGGAATACAGCGTGCAGCCCGAGATCCTTCTGAGCGGAGTGCACAAAGTAACGGTGCGTGGAGGAGCTTCCTCGCTAATGTTTGCAGTATCCACGGTGTGGAGAAACCTCTAAAACAGCAGTTTGATGATGCAGAAGTCAAACTGAGCATTAAAAGGGGGCGTTAATTGAACAGGGGCGAGCGTTTATGCTACTATTCTTGGGAAAAAGGAAACACCATTTCGGCTTCCATATCACTCCAAATCTTCATTAATGACTTTCCCCTTCAGGAAGTGTTAGTCTCTTGATAAAAACACACACACACACACACACACACTTTATATGTCAGTCTTTCAAAAGATGTCTTGGTTGAAATCCCCAGAGCCTGCTGTCGGGGACACTTCTCCCTCTGGAGACGAGTGTTTACAGCCAATCCATCCTGTCAGACTTGAGATAACAAGTGTGTGACAGGAGGAGAGAGATACGCATTAATCCTGTTAGAATACCTGCTTCCCGCTCAGAGTCACATGGAGAAAGAAGGCGAAGGGAGCCGCTCAAGGGCCACGCCGTTTGACCACAACACCGAGCGCTCTCACATTCAAGGGGGCCGATCGGACGCCCTGATACGTTGCCGAGAAAGAGAGGGAGAGAGGGGGATGGGGGAGGAAGAGAGGGATGCAGGGAGGGAGGGAGGGAAGGAGGGAGGTTGTATCATCCTCTCTGCAGGTGACGAGAAGCAGGCAGGAGAGGAGGGGAGTGATGTCATCTCTGCTCCATTTGCAAAGCAGGGTGACAGAGAAGCGCAATCGCACACGCCCAAATACAGGCATCTCCACGCGCAGAAACACACACCCGACGGCGGACTTCGAGGTGACATTGTGGCGGGCCTGTGTCAGCACCGGATGAGTCAGACAAATTGGGGCAATTGAACGTTGGGTTCAGGTCAACTTTCTGGCCAACCTTGATGTGCTTTTTCGTAGATTGAGCGGTGCGTTCAGGAGCAAAGTGAGGCCAGAGTGGATGGCAGTGACCCAGCAACTTTCTGAATGTAAGCTGGAGGTCTCAGTCGCCAGGCACAAAGGTATCACGGAAGGACGCACAGGAGTGAAAATGTCTGACAGTGATGAAGGTGTGTGTTTGTCTCCCTCCTCACTCATGCATTGTCTATAGGATCAGGGGGAGGGCAGACACCCCGGTGGGCGTGGGTGCCGTTTGTTGTTCATCACTGCCCTCCACGCCATCTTTTTTCTTTTATTTCCTACATCTTACCAACGTTAATCTTCCCTTCCTCTCCTTCTTTACCTCTAATTCTTCCTCCATCTCTCTCTGTCTCTGAAGCAATTTCCTTCTCATTTGTTCTTCTCTCCCCCCCTCTCTCTGTCCTCTCCTCCGCCTGGCCGGCTGGGTTCTTTTTCCGCGGCGCTTGGATCATGCCGGACATGGCCGACCGCTCAACATCCATCACTCGGGGACGTCTCGCAAAACAACAAAAAAAAAGCCCGCCATGCTGGACGGCCTCCACCATTACAGCCCGTGACGCCAAAGCCGGCTCACGCGCTCACAGTGGCCGAGGGAGGCGAGGTAAAGAAAACGGGGGAGGAACACAGGGAGAGGTGGGCTGCGGACCTGTACGCCTTCATTAGAGCGCGGCCTTGATCATGGATGCCTTTGAGGGAACTGGATGGCAGCTTACACCCACATGCACGCAGTACGTGGGCACACTGGCTGCACATAGAGAGTGTACATGTACAGACAGAAAGCTGCAGAGACGTTTAAAGAAAAAAAAAAAAAGATCCTCTGAACCTATAGAGCATCTGATCTGCACCTATACAAGATGACACATTTAAGTCACACCCACACACATCAGAGCAATCAGCCACGGCGGCTGACTGGAGACTAATTTAGGACCCAGACTTAGCTCGGGTGAAATGAGCAGAACTGGGTTATGGGTAGAACCTGATTAAAAATACATCACAGGCCGTCTGCGCTGCTGAGACAGTAAGCAGGCAGACAGCCGGATGAGAGTTCTGGGCCCAACAAGGAACACAGCCGCTGACTGACCTACATCTGCTGAAACAGAGCCGCACAGAGGTGGCGTCAGGAAACGTGCAGCTCGTCCCCCCCTCAGTCACCTGCACCTATAACTCACAGGTCTATATGCACAAGTGCTTATATATGCAGAGCACTGTTTCTACAGGGGGCAGAAAACAACAAAGGGCTTCAGTGTCGTAATGCAGTTTTTCCATTTAATGCTGCTTTATAGTTCTAATCCAACTTTTACTGAGAGATCACATACAAAATGCATGATCAGCTTATAAAATACAGTAACAGATTCATCCCCAAGTAATGAGCTCCACCTTACACACAGAACCTCTGCTGCTAGGGGGTTCTCTATCAAAACAAAACAACATGCATTTGACGTGTGTTGCATGTGGAGCAGTGGTATAGAGGGCAAAGTGTCGGGTTACAGCGCCCAACCATCCGGAGAATAAACACCTGGAGTCATTTCTCAAATTGAACAGTGTGGATTTATTATCTCTTCTGTTTATCAAGAGTCTGTTGATAAACTGTTTCAGTCAGTGCGTTTACATGACACTAAAAAAAAACGATTTACTGGGTTAGTCCGACTATGATCGTATTTTTAAGATGCATGTATAAACCTTAGTCTGACTAAAATTCTCATAGTCGGATTAACACGCCTAGATTATTCGATTGATAGTTGCATGTATACATTCCATCAGATCGGATCGGATTTTGCGTTCTGCACAGGCTCGGGACTTTTTTCTGGGCCGTGAGCCGGAAGTAGAAGGGCGGCGGCGGCGGCGGCTTTCCTCCAAAATCACTGCAAGAAGAGGTCAGCTGGAGGTAGCTCTGTTACCACTAGTTGAATTGGGTACAGCGCCACCTATCGTACCAGGGTATGACATGCTTCAGCCAGTAATTCAATTTTCTCACTGGCATGTATACTCGGACAGTTGCAGTTGTCTGATTGAGCAGCATAGTCGAACTATGGCTGTAATCCGACTAAGCTGTGCATGTAAACGCACTGAGTATATCTGTACTGTCATGATGACTGCTAACTGACAGAACCAGAGAAACAGAGTCTCTGTTGAGTGCTGAATTAAAAACACCCTTGGTTTGTGACGCAAGCTTATGGCTGGAGTACAATAATGAAGTAAAGCTGTTAGCACAAATGATGCCCACCATTTAACAACCACCACTGCTGATGAAAATCTGTCTGATGTAACTCAACCACAAATGTTCAGAGAGGACAGAAACACTTTAGTGCAAGTCTGATTTTCGATCCCGTAAGTAGCACCAATCAACAAAATGAAATATGCTATTACCTTGAGGAAACTTGTGGATTTCTCTGGGTTAACCCAACACAGCGAAACTTTCCACATTTGAGATGCTATCACTCGGGGAAAACAATCTGTCAACAAACAGACATAAAAACACCTGGCAAAGTGCCCAAAACTGCTTCTGTGATAGTTCCCGCTAAAAACAGGTGACTCCAGCACCACATTCTTTCACGATGATGGAACGATGCAGACTTAAACTGACGACGCTGTCACAGCTGGTGAAAATGGTGCAACGCCACTCGTGCATCATACTTGTGCATTATGATGTTTATACTATTTGACTCGGTGGTCGAAGAAATATTCAACTTAACTAAAACCAGCAATCTCGCCATGTCAAAAAAAAATATTTACAGGGTAACATCCTACATTGACAATGGCAGCCACAAAGAACTTCTGTGTTGACTGTGGGGGCCCCTGTAGACAAAAGCAGTGTGAACAAATGATAACATTCTGTTTTTATTCATGTTTAATACAACATCCTAATTTCTTTGGAATCAGGTCTTTACATTAATATTAAGTTTCAGTAATTTTTCCATAGTTCATGTAGAATTCAGGTTCATATTTATCTTCTTTAAAGACCATTTTTTGATAACTGAGAATGCTGATACATTGCATTTAACCTCACCTGATCTTATGTTTGTACCAATGACTGTATTACTTTAAGCTCCTTTTTTTTACCTTCTGGATATGTCACTATCGTCTTATCTAACTTTCACACTACCATCTTCCTTGAGCTCTGACTCTTTACAGACATATAAAGACCTGGTTCTTGCTGTGCTCACATATTCCTTTGCACCTTCTTGAATCAGAAATGTCGAGGCCACTTCTTGGACCTTCATCTCACAGGGAAAGGGTTTTTTTTTTTTTGACTGCTGCAAACTGAATGGGAAGGAGATTGCTCCTATTGACAATTTTCATCGGGGGCACATTATAGAAAAGCATTCAAACCTCGAAGAAAGTCGCAAATTAATGTTCCGGCAAGGCATAATTACATGAGGCTTGGTAGCAGAGATTATTTTCACACACATTTCTCTCCGAGGGCTCATGAATGGACTCTAACAGATATACAGGAAGTGTAAAGATGTAAAAAATTTAACAGTTTTAGCTTTAAATAATTTAGCAGGAAGGCAGAAGAGAACTTACTGTCACCCATACTTGGGGAAAATGCAAAGAAAGAAAACAATATCCTGCCAATATGTATTGTATGTCACTTGTGTATTGACTAGAGAGATTAATCCAATCAGAAAATCAGTCAAAAAAAAAAAATTAAAAAATCAGTGAATCTGTCTACCCACCATCCTGCCATAGTGAAGTCACGATACAGCATCCTCTTCCCCACCTCCTTCCTCTGGACTCTTCTCGGGAATTCCAGATGTGTAAACTCGTTCCCTAATAAGTGAGGCTGCATGTAGGCCTTTGATATGAAGGAGAGGGGGGGAACAGACAAAGAAGAAGATTGACATGCCCAGGGGATGGGAAAAACAATTCCACAGTCTATTAAGCTGGCGAAGAGAGCAGGCAGTGTACGGCAGACAGCGTCACTGTCTCAACGGGAGGGGAGGTCAGCTCCATAATATCTGACAGATGTGCTCCAGAGGTTCTTTCTTACCAGGAACTGCAGACGCCGTCTCTCTGACTCCGGTGTGAACTCTGCTGACATGGGGATGACTTCCCCGGCCCGGATAATGATAGCTCTGTGGGAGAGGAGCAGACAAAACAAAAGTCGGTTTGCTTTAGCCGAGAAGCTGTCGCTCCTGCTTGCTGCTGGGCAGCTGAAGGCGAACGGCAGAGAGGAGATGCCTACATGTTGTGTGTTGATGTGTGTGTGTGAGTGTGTGTGCCTCTCACCTGCTGTCGCCAGCGTTCCCAACGTAGAGCTTCCCGAGCAAATAAACGACCACCAGAGCTGTGCAGCCACCCGAGATGTTGTAAATTGCCTTCTCCTTTTCTATCTGCACATCCTGAAACACACACACACACACACACAGATTAATCCTTTGATGAGAGCACATAATCCAAACCCATCGTCATCCGCTCATTATCATGTTTTTAATCATCACAGCCTCTAAAATGTTTCCTATCACGCAGAGACACATAGCATTTAAACAAGAACCCAGATACTGAGGAAAATATTGCCCCGATGCCGAATACACACCATGATGCTATTATTAATTATGGCGACATAATGAATTCATTTATCAAAAGCACCGTGAGTCAAGGAGCAATAAAACGGAATGGAGACCAAAAGGAATTGGAGGGAAAGTTGGAGGGACCGCTGGTTATTACACCAGTTAATTAGCCCAGATTAATTTGTTGCTAATTAAACCAAAAAAAAAAAAAGATTTGAGAAACCCGTGCTATCAGTTCATTAATTAGATGAATAATTAACCTGTCAGCGAATTAATCAAAATGCTCACATAAATTTGAACCAAGCTGCTCATACTTGCTTTAACCCCTTTTATGCTCTCCGTGGCTATTGTTGGTCCGCTGTTAATGGCTCCCAAGGGGCCTTTAATAGCGAAAACAGAAGCAGGAAGTTATCCCAAGGAAGTGGATGACCCCCGCCGGCGCCTCCCTCGCATCCCTCCATCACCATCAACAGATTGAGGGGGATGAAAAATGTTGGCGGACACATTTGCAGCGAGGCCATCCCCTAACATGTTTTCCCATGAGGGATGTTACCCCAACTAAATCATATCGCCTTCTGCTCCACTGCTGACGACCTCCATCTGATCACAACTCTGACAGCGTGTGTGTGCTTGTGTGTGTGTGCGTATGTGTGCGTGTACAGTAAGTGTCTCTGACAGCAGTGGATTGGTGGTGTGCAAAAATATGCGTATTGGTAGCTGGAAGCAAATTCCAAAGTTAGTGTACACACTCCTGTGTGTGTTTGACCGGACGGTGTGTGTGTGAAAAATCGTACAAAACAGAATTAGCATGTGTTTGGATGCATGTACTCCATCGTCCTTCCCACTGGTAGAAACACACGTAAACACACACACACACACACACACACACACACACACAGTTGCTGCTGTACACATTTTTCATGAGCAAAAGGGCATGACGGAGTGTAGAGGATGGATACATGTAGTGTGTGTGTGTGTCTGTGTGTGTGTGTGCGTGCGTGCTGGGGAGGGTGAACAAATGTGTCCTTCACCCTGAATGAATTATGAATCCACAGTGAGCCATACATATTTATCCTTGCTGTATCCAATACCTCTTGCTGCAGGCAAAGTCTTTAATAATGAAAATGTCTGCATAAACATCTACACCTTTTCTCCTCTCCACTTCCACCAGGAAGAATCCAGCAACTGGGCCAAATAACCAGCAGACAGAAAAAGACACGCGGTGCCCAAACATACAGCACACATCCCATTCTACCAATGGGACGACTTCAGCCATAAAAAATAATGAATGTAATCATAAAGTAAGTTAAAAAAAAAAAAAAAAAAAAAAAAAAGATTTAAAGGTGCAATATGTAAGAACTGGCCACTTGTCCATACTCCAAACAAATGGGGGGCAGCATTTCACCAAAGTAACTGCTAAGTGCTGGGAACAGTAGCTTCTGTTAGCCAGTTGGCTGTTAGCCACCTCAAGTCCTTTTAGCTGACTGCCTGGACTGGGAGCTCTGAGCACTGGCAGAGTGTTGGCGTTTCCTATGCTAGCTGATTAGTATGCTAACAAAAAAAAATACATACATGTCTTTCGCAACTGTTATTTCTTCACATCTCCTTGATATCTTTTGTACATTTTTTGTTTCCAACTCAAATGCTTACATATTGCACCTTTAAAGCATAAAAAAAATTGAAAAAATATCAGTTTTAACTTTATTTCAAAGATGGAGGCTGCTGAGCCTCTTTTCGTTGCCAGCAGTGGAACATCAGGACTCCACCTTTGCTCCAAGCTCCCACTCTGTGCAGAATCAAATCAGCTTAGGGCCACAAGCTGCATGGCCAACTGAGCCAACTAGCCAATGGAGGGCAGTAACTACAGCTATAAAGTTTAGCGAGCAGCAGTTTGTGGTTCTTCAAGTGATTCGCTGGTCCTTGTTTGTCTGGAGTGACCTTTGACAGCTGGCCAAACTCTTACACATTGCACATTTAAATACTCTATCTTCTATCATCTAGCAGCAAGTTAGAGGACAGAATAATAGAAAATATTCCACCCAAACACCCCCACTGATATAAAGAAATGTCAGGGACACACGAAAGAACACTGCAGAAATCCAGAGGTACAAGTCAAGTATAATCTTAATGCACTGAATGTTTTTATTTGAACAGACCTTCAAGAAAACACACACTCACAGAAACCCCTCTCAACATCTAAACAAACAACTTGATAAATTCATATTTTAACCATCCTCATTCACCCTAGAGGACTGTTACGTGATGTAGAGTGGAATCGTGAGAATGGACCATTTTATTCAAAATACGGTGTCATGAAGGCCATCGTCTTCAGATCGATGTTGAACCAGCTCACTTCCCCTCCCCGTGCTGTTCGCGGTGCAATCTGTTAAGTGAGTTTTCAAAAATCAAGCCTCAAGCTAACATGCCTAAAAATACGAGGGGGAAAAAAAAAGCAAGATGTCAGAGAACGGTGATGCCAGGAAACGAGGCTGAATGTCCGAAAAGATGGAATACTCTGGTGATGGACAGTGAGAGAGGTAATTAACTGAATTAATCATTTTGAGTAATTAGCCAAACCAGTGGCACATCGGCTGTTTTTGAGGGCAAGAATGACCTTCGGGCAAATTCTTTTTGAAAATCAGCTAATGCTCCTTTAATAAAGAACATTAATAACACCACTGCCAACACACATACTCACACAGTCAGCCATGGTGGCGGTCACTTTTTCGTTCATTAGCGGTTTAAAGATGTAATTTGTAGAATCTGGACAGAATTTGAAGGTCGATCCAAGAACTTAGGGGGCACAACTGCTTCTCTTTGCGAATGATCCTGGGCTGTTAGCTAATTAGCTTGTGGCTCAGGATTGTCGAAAAGACAAACCAAGTCTGTGTTGGTGAGTTTTAATTTAAGTTTCATTTATTTACTCTATGTTGGGTTTGAATGAAGTGTGTTTTACAATGAGTTAGCGGGGCATTTAAGCTCGATTTAGTTCGGTAAAAGACAGAAAGTTGAAGTCAGAAGGTGTATCGTGTATTATATTTTCTATAAGTAAGAATTTTTACATTTTTTGACATTTTGTGAGTTTTGATTTCTTCAATTTTTACACTAACACCTGGCTTAAGTATATATCTCCCAGCTGAAACTACAGTCTTCTGACACTTGCAAAGTGGTATTAGGAGACAGGATGGGCCATGGCAAGCTACATAGCATGCTAACTTCAATAGACATCTCTGCTATGCACATACACATATTTGACATAATGTCAGCACTGTTGTTTCTTCACACTCAGTTGATAATGTTAGCTAATCAAAAAAAAAAAAAAAAACTACTATAAGCTGCAAAAAACATGCACACATAATAATTGCACATGCTGGATTTAGCATAAAATTGTTACACATTCGATTAATATACCTTCATTTGTGCTAATGCTAAACCACAATATATCTCATGCTCACAATTACATTACATTTTATGCTTATTGGATTTCTGTCTGACCGAGAGAATGTCAATAGCCAGGAGGCGATTAGCGTCACTTAGCAAAACTAGATCCAGGAGGAAACAGCAAGCCTGGCTCTCTGCCGTGTTTTCAAAAATACGCCCATAACACATATAAAGGTCTCCTCCTGTACTCGTGCTAAGCTAACTGGCTGCTGAATAGCTTTAAGAAAAAATCCAATAAGGAATTTCTCAAATGGCTGAAATTGTAAGCCAGATCATAAATTAAGCTCTAAGATGCCAAGTGACAGTCGGCACGAGTAGCTCAACCTGAACACACAAGGTATACGTATATACACATAAACGTCTTATACTAACGAGGATGATATGAGGTCAGTGATCTCATACTCTCTTATTTCTGTCCCAGGCCAACCTGCTGCTGGACTGATAAGCTTTTGTGTCTGAGCTGCACGTTGTTTTTGATGTTTACACATCTCCGAGTGATTATCAGGCTTCAGCAGCCACTCCACACACACACACACACACACACACACACACACACACACACACACACACCGGCCGCTTCCATAGGAATGCAGTGAGTCGTGGCAGAGGAGAATTAAAGGCGGATCCCACTGATAAGACACAGAGGCTCGGTGAACTCCGAGACAAAGATTCAGAGTGATAACAACCCTTCCAAAGATTCTCTGACACTTTCCATTTTCTTAAAGAATGAGCTTCATTAAAAAATAAGATGGGGGGGAAGGCTTTTAGGGGCTAAGATTCTGCCAAAATCATCTTTTGAGCAGAAGTGACGTATTTTGTGCATCATTTAAACATGATTGCATGTAATTTTGCTAAAATGATTACTGAAATTAAAATAAATGACATCCGTGGACGAGTGTTGGCGTTTTGATTAAAGCCCAAAGGTGAAGAGGAAAATGCTATGACCACCTGGACACAAAATAGCCAACAATTAACTGCATATACATTGTATATGTATGTAAGATTTAATATACAGTATAGCTTCCTGATAAACAACTTAAACCCATTTGACAGTTTTTTTTTTTTGTTGTTTTTTTCAGCTGAGGTTTGATGTACGCTTACGCTCTGACTTTAACTGCAGTGTTTGAAATGGTGGATTTTATGAGTACTTGCCCTTTAAGTAAGAGAGAGGACACCGAGTAAAAAGTGCAGATTCAGAGCTGGATAAAGAGCAAGAGAGGCATGTGAGAAGAGAGACAGTGAGCGGAGCGAGACATGGATGTTTGCCGATTGCTAAGGGGTCGGGAGCAGATATGTGTCTGAAAAGCAAATGATGAGAAGAGCAGAGGAGAGAACATAGAAACTAATCATATTGTGTAAAGTCAGCATAAAAGTGGATCATAATTTCAAACATCCTATGATCCACTTCCTGCTAAAAAACTGCAGATTTCTGCCGAGCTATTTTCACAAATCTCGTCATGACATAACACTCTCAAGCTGTAGTTCAGTATTAGCCACTAAGACACAACTCTCATGCCTGTGTAAGGCTGCATCACCTCATCATGAACCAAAATATTAAATAAATATCTGTCAATTCATGAATCATTATACAAGCATTAACTACACCCACACACACTGAGCCCTCAGTGCCCCGATACACCATTTCTCTTTTTTTTATAGCCATGTACTGTTTGGCAAAAAGAAAAAGCTAATTGCACACTTCCATCTAGTGGTGAAGAGGTGGAAACACTGGCATGCACTGAAACATTTTCTTGTATCGTTTTTAAGTGATGCCAAAAGCAAATGGCAGTAACACTGAAACAGAAAAGGCACCTCATTTGTCAAGCCAAACATGTTACAGAACAGCAGTTACATGCTTATGAAATATGAATTGTTTCAAATATTTTCATGTCTTAAAAATCATGACGCATTATTTGACTTATGACCCTACAAATGCAACCACAATCACACTCAGCCTCGCATGGCCTTAAACAGATATATAATGGTGCAAAGACCAAGTGCAGTAACTACAACCCGATTTTATTTCTTATGATTACATTACATCTGTATTTAGAGTGATAATGGTTTTACTATCTGCCATCTAAAATGGCAGATAGTTCTCATAAAACAGACATTTAGGAAGTTACTACACGTTTGTTTTGTAAGGCAGTGAGTGGGCCTATATATGTGTTCTCAGCCAACAATCCAAAAAACTGTATATTAATTAATAATAACTAACAAGGTTAGTTGCAGCTTTCCTTTCTGTACATAAAAGCTGGAGTATGGAGCTTTTGTCTCCACCTTGTGGTCGGTTTCTCTGCTATAAGCTTTATATAGTTGCTGTAGCAACACTCTTCTTCAGTTTTATAAGAAGAATTTTGACAAAAGATGCATTACTGTGATGGGGGGTCACTTTCTTCTCTTTTACACTACACTGAATTGCTTGTTAAAATGTGTTGGTAAGCAAGTAAAACTGCTTTGACTTCAGAATATGAAAAGCGTGCAACTGTGCACAAGATCAACACTCTTTCACAACCCAGCAGAGGACAAACACAACAGAGGCTGTTGGTCAGAACCCTGATGTTGAAACTGAGGCCAATGACCTTTGACCTCCTCCCACTCAAAGTCTGTCAGGCAGGCCCGCACTGTTTTGATTGGCTCTGATCTTGATCTCCTGGCCTCTCCATGAGTCAAGTCTCCAGCATGCGCTTACAGCACAGCCAGATGGCTGCTGTGTGTGTGTGTGTGTGTGTGTGACCTGCAACAACTAGAAAGGAAAAGTACATCACATCTCCTGGCTGACTGACTGACTGACTGAATGAGGATAACAGTTAGACATTGCAAATTTGGAAGAAAGTCCTTGGGGTATGTGTCTGTATTTTTCTTTTTTTTTTTGGGTGGGTGGGTGGGTGGGGGGGGGGTACAGTTTACTATCTTATCCACCCTATTGCCCTCCCAGAGCTGGTAAGAGGACACTCCAGATGAGCGCACGTCGACTTACAGCGCAACCCAATTGGCAGAATAAACGTTGGCAATTCACAAATACGTTGAAACTTTACTTTTTCTTTACGTTCACATCAACGCTGTGCATATGATCTTGTATGGTTCAGGCACACTCGTTAAGATATGTAACAAAATAAAGGTGTTTGTGCTATCCAGTCGTCTCTATATAGTATCTGCATGTCAGCTTCAACAGGGAAGTGATCCATGTATCCGTGCCCGATCTTTGTAAACGAACAGCAGGAAACTGTGAGGCTGACGTGGATGTCCGTTGACTGTCTAATTAAAGTGAATCAATATCAATTGACTTGGTAAGTAATTAGAGTTTAATGGGTGTTAAGTAGCCATACGGATTCACAGATAAATGTGGAAGCTTGTCGGCCAGCCTTTTTCTCCAAAGACACATGAAACCAGGGATGGAAGCAGCAACTCTGGGTGATCTGACGGAGGGATGTACAGTGTTGTTTATGGGATTTTTACAGTGGCAGAGCACAAGGAACATATGAGTGAGGGAGAGTGGATGTAATGTACAACAGTCCACAAAACAATGTATTGCATGTATTAAATCGACATCCGTTCTGAATATTTGCAAACGGTTCATTACTCATTTCACAATACATGGCTGTATTTTCAATGTAATTTACTACCTGAACAACTTTCAGATTTGCACCTCATACCGAGCACACGCCTCTTACCATGTCTTTGAAAGCGTTCTCTATGGCACCTATCACCAGGCTCTCATGGGAAACTTTCTTCTCGGTAAAGAAGCGTGTGGGCGGGGTGCTGGGTGAGCCCGGAGCACCTGCAGCGCCGCGCAGTGAGGCAGCCCTGGTGAGGGCGCGCTGGGACGTCGGGGTGAGGTGATGATTGATGGGCTCCTCCCCCAGGCACGTCGGGGGCAACAGGTTCGGATTGCTGAGGATCTCCAACACCTCCTGGAGGTGTAGGGCGATGTGGTGATGCAGTAGGCGGGAGGCCACTACAGCCACACCAGAGCCGGCGTGGCCGTCGAACAACGCCCAGTAGTGCAAGGTCAGGTCCTCGGAGCTCTCCTGGATATGGATAAGAGAACTGTGTCAGTAATTGCATCTGGAGGATTGCATCTCTGAGGCCGATGTGCATGCCCCTAGACCATCTAATTAAAGTGAATCAGACGGTCGATTACAATTGAGTATTTCATGACATGAAAAGCATCTCAAAATGGATGGCTGGACAACAACTGCGTCTACATTTGCAGTATATGATAACTCAAAGAACTTCAAAGATCTTTTAACAGGTGCAATAAGTTAATTAATTCTGAAAATGAATAGGCGGGCAGCATATCACCAGATCCTTTGAGTAACTACTAATTGTTGCTCACTATAGCAACAGTTAGTTAACAGCTAGCAGTCTGGATGTTTTTGTTTTTTTACTTTACTCTTCACTCAGACTGTGCATTTTGGTGGTTTTGATTGTCTCAGCTGCCTTTTAACCTATCTGTACGGTATCTATTTTGATTCACTTGTGAAAGCACCCCGTGTCCTTGTTAAGAATGGTGCCGCAGAGACTCCAACAGGAAGCTGTACAGTCCGTGCTGACTCATACAGATACCAAAGTTAATGGCAGAAAGTTCCATTTTCCTTGCGCCAAATTTAAATTCATCCGGTATCGCAGGTGTTTGCAGCACGCTGTAGGTCTCTACCGTCTTCTGTGTTCACCCACAAAGAACCACCTCCAACATAATAGATTAAAGGATTAGACAAAGTGTCTTGTGATCTGCTTCAATCATCGCACACCTTTGAGTTCGCCGCCTTCAAAAAGTGCAGCAACTCTATGATCCTCCACCCTCCTGGAAGTGACGGCCGTGCTTTTCAAAGTCGATGAGTATGATAGCACAGACATCGAAGTTGGAACTACACACAGCTCATCAGGATTTATACCAGGGTGTCAGTTTCTCTGTAATTAACTTCTTTCTTTTCTTTTTTTAACCAGGAAAATCTGTTGAAGTTCATATATTGTGATCTCTCCGGTAATAATATCCAGTGAAAATAAGTATAATTTGAACTGTAATAGAGACGTGGTAAGCATTTCTGGAGAAAGTTGATTGCTGAGTCTCATCCCAGGCAGTTAAATACGGGCACTTTGTAGTGAGAATCAACAATTAGGAATGCACGACAGTTATCTGACCGATAAACTATTGATAATAAAATTACAGTAATTAAAAAGACCCAATAAGACTAAGACTGTCAAAATGTAAGTGGAGCATCAACACACTCAAAAACAGTGGGCTGTGCTGTGGATCTTTAAAGTTGGTTCGTGATCTGCCGATCGAGAAGAAATGTGGAATAAGAGAAGTAGAAGAAAAAGGATCAGTGATATGATATATCTGGGGATCTTTTACAGCTGCAGGAAAAAAAACAGCACATTTGTACGCTGCATTACATGTTCAGCAAGGTTTCCGAGAGGAGGAAAAGATCCTATTCACCTTAAAAGTCACGATCATCGCAACCAAGATGATGACCACTGCAACGAAAATCACTGCAGCGGCCATGAGAGCAAGGAAATCACTGGTGATCAATATCAGCTGAAAAAATTAAATATTGTTCATCTCTCTCAACGATGAACCATCTTTCCATTCTCTCGTCTACAGTGTGATTGTCTAGTCTCATTCCCTGGTTGTCGAACACCAACGCTATGGCTCGGTGATGCACGGGCGTTGGCGGTCTCTGAATTGTCTTTGAGCTTGATGAGCTATAATTAACCATAATTTCTCTCCATTTGCCCGGAACACTGAAATCTTCCAGGACATGTGGACCGGCACCAGCACTAACAGAAACCCTGGTGTATACTGCAGGTTTTTCTGGTCACTGAGTGTAGCACACATTTTTTTTTCTGCACACACTAAAGCTCCGATCTTCTATAAATAGCGCGGGCCGATTCTACAACAAGAGCCTACGAAGCAAGCGAAAAGAGCGCTAGAGAAGCTCCACACGTACTCTTATCGGTCTAGCATCACTGCAGTACTGAGTCATGAGGTACTTGCATGAGTTTGCTGTAGGCTCTGGGTGGGCCTGAGCAAAGGACTGGTGGGCTGGGAAGAAAATATGAAGCGGCAGCGTTACTTTATATAGACACACATTGCCTTTGCAAATTAAAGTCACAAAGGGGTTGTTTATGAGCGCCTGGAGATGAGAGAACAACGAGGGAACTCACAGGGGACAAACATCCATGTTAGTTGGTTTAACAGAGCCGTCTTTGTGTCAACATACTGCCTGTGTTTGGTCCACTGCCCTACAAATATCAGTGAGTTTACATTACATAATGATATATTGTATTCCTTTAGTACATGACACACTGTACCAGAGGAAGGACACAAGGTGAACCTCTAAAGCCTGTTTGTGTGTTTCTGTGACTGCAATTGACTGCCCACGTTAGTGGCTGTCAGGAACTGTTAAAGACCACCGTGGTGTGTAAAGGACGCTGTGCTGTCTACACGCCCCAATAAACCGCTGATGGGACAGAACGAGGGGACAGCGGCGGGCCACAGGGACATTCAAGGACTGCATCTAACCTGATGGTTACCTGGACGTCATCAGTGTATAAACGCTAAAAATGTAGACACTTCCAGTCTGTGACCTGCATTGGACATTTATCTAGATGATGGCTCAACCCACAATGAACTCTGATTTGTCACTTTTGAACTGTAGTATAAAGTTTAGCTCTTATTTGTTCTACGAAATTCCACACACGCACACTTTTATCAATCCTGTCAGTGCGCGATTACGACAAGTGAGGCGAGAGATCTCACTCCAGATTGTATTTTGGTTCTTAAGATATTTTTACTCATCACTTCCTGTTGTCGTAACAGTTGCATGTGGCGGATATTTCCTCAAGGATTCCAAACCCATTATCAGTTGGACTGACCAGGCACTCCCGGAGGCCCAAACCCTCTCCGTTGGGCAGGGAAGACCTCCTGCGGGTCGTGGGGGTCCGGTTGGGCGTGGAGCTTCCTGCAGGTCTCCTTTTGACCACCAGCACCTCACAGCAGGCCTGGTCCTCGTTTAATGTGCTCTTTCCTGCATTGATGACCCTGGACAGAGAAGGACACAAGAAAAGGGGATATTTCAGTTTAACATAATGAAAATTTCCAAAACCACAGTTGCCATCTCCACTCTCACCATTTCACATGGAATCAAAACCAGTTCGACTGTGCCATGGATTAAATTTCTGTGCAAGAGCTTTTTTCCAAGCGCAACATCTTAGCGTCTTAACGTCTTGGTGACCCGCGCATGTAGGGCAAAGGACAGAAACACACATGAATACTGCATTACACAACACCTGGCACATGATGCACTGCTGCTGCGAGCTGGTGTGCACGCTGCTTTACAATACTCCACGCGTTCTCAATTTAGCCACACTGAAGGAGATGTTATGTCTGTAGTGGCCCTATTAAAACTATGTATATAGTAACTTACAACTTATTAGAGCTCAAGAGGTGGTATTTGGTCATTATAGAGCTGTATGCTGATACGACAGGCAGCCCATCATTACTTTTCCTGGAGGATCCAACGCAAATAATCCTAATTGGTCATGTGGGGGCACACGCAGAGCAGGGATCGTCTGTCTCCAGCTAAGAAAACACTGCCGCTTGTAAAACTGACAGGATATTAACTGTGCAGACCTTCACTGAGTAATTGGAGTGTTACACAATAGGTTATTCACCACTTCCCTATCATAAAAAAGTAAAAATAGCACCCTCCCTGCAGTGTGTCAATAAGACAGGTATAAAGGAAGCACTCCATCTGCCTACACGGCTCCCTAACTATCATGACTATAGACCTGCTGACGCAAGTGTGACATATGGTAAGTTGAAAAGTATAGCACTGAAAACAATAGTCTATCAAGACTAAATCATTAAATAAGCATTTTAGTCATGCATCCACACAGAATGTCAGGTTTTTTTTTTTTTCTGGTTTCAGTTCCTCAAAATTACGAGATTATCTTAGCAATATAATTCACATTTATATTATTATCTTTCAGTGAATTCTGGTGTCTCTGCTGGACGACATATTGTTGGCTAGGAAACTGTTACTGTGGACTGATGACAAAACATTGAATTGGTTAAAAACAAAAAATATCACATTAATTTAAAATATAACAAAATCTAGGGTAATAATCATTAGTTGCATTCTTGCGATCTGCATAACTGAACTTACGCATTTTTGTCACATCTCTACTTGATACACTGATTTGATAGAGCATAAAATGTCTGCAGCTGAGGCATTGACACACATGAACAAGAAGGAAAATCTGGAGTTAAACACGAGTTACATGGATCTTTTTGCAGCAGACATTTTGCAGCGGGGCGGCTGTAGCTCAGCGGGTAGAGCAGGTTGACTAGTGATCGAAAGGTCTCTAGTTCAAATCCCAGCTCCGGGCAAGGCTGAGCTGCATGTCAAAGTGTCCTTGAGCGAGATACTGAACCCCACATTGCTCATCAGTGAGGGCCTTGCGATGAGCTGGCGACTTATCCAGGGAGTACCCTGCCCTCGCCCTGAGACAAGGCTGGGATTGGCTCCAGCAGCAACACCCCGTGACCCCATGGAAAGCGATAAGCGGTTAAGGATAATGACGTGACATGACATTTTGCAGCATCAGCTAAAAATGATCCTTTTTTTTTTTTCATCATCTCTTTTTCAGCAAACAGCAAGATGAAGAACATGGGCATGAACATTTTCTTCAGCTTCCCTGACAGAACAAGTTTTACATGAACACTTCATACATCCAGATTCAAAGGCCCGGGTAAAGAAAGACAACAGTCGTGGACCCTGAGTTAAGATTTTTCATGAAGGCTCAAACTTTAATACTTAAGTCAGTCGGCTAATGTTGCCATAAAAATGCCATCATTATGTTACATCACATCCACACAGTCCTGATTTTCTTAGTAAGAGCTGTTATCAATTTAAGGCTTTCTTTGGACTTGAACTGTGAATGTTGCTCATTGAGTCACACTACTTTTAGGAAAAAAAACAAAAAAAAAAACACATGTAAAATCACTGCAGGTTAGACAGCAGTTGGTTTTTGAAGTTTTTGAAATGAAAGTATAGTTTGGGAAAATTGGCCATCAGTAATGTAGGTACACAGCTAATATGAGTCTCCCATCCACTCCTTTCACCAACTTCATATGATGAATAGAGGCCGCACACTTCATGCAGCGCTGCGCGTGTTCGAGACCAAAGCAAGCGCTGCGCGGAGTGACGTTCACTTGACCCTGGACGATCACCAGATTAACAACAGTTGAGCTTTCAAGCCTTTCATCTCTGACATGAGAGGGAGAGCCGTCCACACCCCGAGGCTCGGGCTGTGTCTGAGAGCAGCGCTGTCATATTCGGTTATCTGGTTTTATTTCTTCACTATGAGACAATGGCGTGACCTTAATTACCCTGCCGGAGCTGTAATCTAAGGCTCTCTTTCTTTTGGGATATTTTTTTTTCTTCAGTAACACTTGAAAGACTGAAGGGCTTCTCTCCAAGGGCATTATCAAACATCACCAGGTCGCTTTAGGTACATTATATAAACGTGCATGATCCACTAAAATACATTAATCACCAATCAAGACATTCAATGTTTGATTGATAAAGGTAACAGAAAAGTACTTTGGCATGTGATGAATGTTAAAATGTGAGGATTTTCTGTTTTTTCTTGTTTTTTACATCCATAAATGTAATGTATTATAGCTTCGAGGTGAAGAAACAAACACAAAAGAAGATGTAACATTTTTTAACGTTTTACAGACTGAACACCAAAATATTCTTTTGAGTGGAAACCATCTTTAGTCGCTGCCCTAAATGCAGCTACATTTTTTTCCAAACTGGATTCTTGCTCCGCACTGGAACCGTCCTTTGTTGCACAACCAGACCACACATAAGTGACGCCAAGTTATGAAAAACTTGGCCTGGAGGCAATGACTACAAACAAACACACTGTTCACTAAACACAGCTAATTATAGTCTTTCAGCTTGGCTTTAAAACCCCTGCCCCCTGCCTTTACTATAATGTATCCTTTGTGGTTGATCATATTAAGGAGTTTTTACAGATGACCTGAGTATTTCCTCCTGCACGTTATCTATGTTTAGATCACACTTAGGTCTTGTTGATGTATGCTCTTGCTGCTCCTATTTGAAGATCTCAGTTCTGTCAAACAGATCTTTTAAACTAACAATAAAGATGATCCTACGATGTGATTATGGCAGTGCTTCACGTGCACTTTTCCACACGTGAGCAATGCAATAATGAAAGCTGGCACTGGACTGAAACAGCATTACGCCGTTTCTGCCTCGGAGCAACGTGCCGCGTTGATGTAGCAGAAACGGCACGAGAACATGTGCTGCATCATGTGACTGAGCACTGGAAGGCTTCGCATGGAGAAAACGCTGCTCGCTTACTTTCTCACCACACTGACTATATTTAACTCCTTTACAATGAAACAAGATGGGGGAAAAAACGTAGCCGAAAAGACTGAAGAGAAAGTTTTATATGAATGCTTTTTATCAAGATCAAATTGTGCTCACTCATAGATACCAGTGACCTAAATATGACAGATTTTTTTTTTTTTTCATCAAGATCCATGGGTTATTCCCTGAGAACCTACTGAAAAAGCCTTTCCTGAAAATAGTAAAGAAACTGACTGCAAAAAAAATGACTGCATCTATCCCTTCATCCAGATTGGCACTAAAACTTAATGGGGGTCTATTCTGGGCTGACACCCGTCCTCCATCCAAGTTTTGTGGAAGTTTGTTTTGGTAGTTTTTGTGAAATCCTGCTGACAACCCAACAAATGGCCACAGGTGAAAACATAACCACCTTGTAGAAGGAAAACATGCTTATTCCATCTATTGAATGCACTCTTTGCGGAGTTTACAACATGTTTGAACCCTTCTTCAACTAGGAAATGTTTACCGAAGCTGTTAAACACTGCCACGTTCTTATATCTATACATATATATATATTACAAGGCGGTTACCAACAGAGCCCTCTGGTCGTCAGACGAATCACTGACATGCCCTCTATTATGCATGTGGTATATTGACCTGCAGACAAAACATACAAAATGCACTGGTGATGCTGGCGTTTAACTTACAGACACGCATATTGATCTAAGTATCGATCGGACCGCTGCTGAGGTTGCAAGGGTAAGTGTTACTGGGACCGGGTCAGTCAGAGCGAGAGAGAGTCTCCAACGCAAATGAGCAAGATGGAGGAGGTGAAGGGAGGAAAGACGTGGGGACCAGACGGGAGTTAAGGTGAAGCAATGCCAACAATGTCACCAAAGACAAAATGTCCTAAAGATGGCGTTTTATCAGAACTGTTTGGCCGCCGAGTGCGAATGACTTGGCACTTCTTAGTATTCTTTGAGTGGACATGGTCACAGCAAGGTCAAGCATTCCAAATCTGAAAAAAAGAAAAAAAAAGACTTCCTGGTGGGAGCACGCCTGGATAAACTCAACTAACGGTGACAGCAGGAGCAGTCCTGCCCCCCCCCCCCCCCCCCCCCCCCCGTCCCCCCTGTCTACTCTACGCTTGGCACCACCAAGCAGTGTAGCGACACGGTGAACTACAACCCAAGCGGTGCACTTACTACATCGCGAGGGGGGAATTGACAGTCGGCACCGGAGAAGAAACAGAGCAAGTAATTGTAGCCTGTCTGCAACAGTGAGGCCCTGTGTGCGTGCCGGAGGAGAGAGGGTGAGACAAAGTTAGAGTGAGCAATAGTCAGTGATCCATTCAAATCGCCGTGCTCACAGGACCTGACAGTCCGCACGCCCACTCAGAGACGGTGCATCAGAAAAAAACCCTCCTCGTGAACCGCTCGCCCTGTCTCTACGGGAAGCAGCACAATAACCCAGGGTAACCCCGTCACGCTGAGAGAGGCCTTCTCGGAGACAGGGGGGTGGAACAGAGGAGAGAAAAGGAGTTCATGATTCTATACTTTCATTCGAATGTATTACTGTGTTTACTTATACTATTAAAGAGTCACAATGTTGAATGTTTATAACATGTTTTCGGATAATGAGAGAGAATGTGAGTCTGAGTGTAATACTTGAAATACTTCAAAAACGTGGCAGGATTCGCACATTTAAAAGGGGCTCCGCGGAACGTGCGAGTTCTTGTTTGTGTCAGCAGACTCCAGCTCCTCTGTTAGCAGAGCGGCAACAGACACGGAGACGAGGCACTTGAGAACATGCGTAAGTTCTGGTCTTTTGGACAGTCGCAGAAAATCTGACCCGGTAAAGAGTGAATAATACATGTACATTTCTACAAATTCCTCCACAGAGCATACATAAACATTCCAGAGGTTCCCATTTTTGACAAAGGAGAACTTATCTCCATTGTGTTCCTGTTAGTCGTAAATCCTGCCAGTTACATCTAACGTGCATAAAGCAAGAGTTAACAGCCACGCTAGCGGCTCTGTGAGGCTGTATGTATGGTGCATTAATGTCATTTGGGTCGGATGGCACGAGAAGGATTAGTTAGCGCCTTACACGCGCTCAAGTCGTCAATACAGTCGATTAAGGAGTTGGTTGCATTGGGATTAAAACACTGTGCACTGACAGTGTAACATTATCTAGGTACAAGTTTTATTACACTGAAAGTTGATGGACTGTTTGTTACGAGGCGTCCATATCTGTTTGGTTTTTAGATCACTTGCAGGTCATTTTCTTTTATTCCCAAGGCTCTCAGTCATAATTATGACTTGACATGTTGACTTGAACGTTGTTTACGAGTCGAAAGCTTGTAGTTACGACAACGCCGATAGGGCATGACGGTGGAATTACGATGTTAGCATTTTGAGCTACACGCCAACGTCAGCATGCTGGCAAGGAGAGTTTTTAGCATGTGCAGTTTCTTAAGATGCTAACATAAGCACTGAACACAAGTAAGATTAAGGTTGATTCAAATGCCGTCCGTTTGGCAGGTATTTGCTCACAATTCAATCTAACTGCCAAATTTTATTTTGTTTTTAACTGACCTACAGAACAGAAGAACTAAAATACAGTTCTACAGGAGAAGAGTAGAGGTTTCTGTGGTATGCCTACTTCCAAGGTGCACAGCGAGTGGGAAAAACGTCCTGCAAAAAAGTCCTCCAGCAACACTTACAGTATAAAGAACAAGATGTCTGATGAAGGCCATGTTTGTCGGACAATAAATATGTTCTATATAAGTGTTTCTGGGGTTTTGACCTCAAAATTTCAGGCCCACCCATGAGGTACAACGTCGTGCGCGCCCACCAAGCCACATTGCCCTGGAGCCAAAAATGTAATTGTCCTCAAATAATCTAAGTGTGATTGAAATATTTACCAAAACTGCCAGGATACTCACACTCATCCTGTCTCAAACTCAGTAATCCCCCTCAAACCAAATAAACAAAACAAAGCATCTGCCAGCCAGTCAGACCAAATCGTATGTACATCAACTATGTGTGCACAAAATATGAAAAGCTGTCACCAAGAAGCCCTCTGACGCACGTCAGGCACCTCATCAGAGAGATCAAGTGGTATCTGACCCTGTAAGCCCTCATGATGGGATCTGTTGTGGAGCACACATCCACGCATCATCTCAGGGTTTCACCGCTGACAGATTTTCACTACAACAAAGCCTGCTGGTCAGCCAGCTGTTGACAAATCCCCAGCATGGCTCAGTACTGGCTGATGCTACGCCAAGCTGGCACACACAAACACACTTCTGGCGGCAGCATCCCAACTATCCATGTATCCATGAAGCAGGGCTAGAATTATACATCCCATTTAAGTATGTTGTTTTTTTTAAGACGCTTTAAACTAAATGTGCTGTTTAAATCATCGCCTAGAAATAACGATGCTGTACGCAAGAAAAGGATCAATTTGCTTCAGTTGCTTTCAACTAAATGTATGCTCCCCACAACATATATAAATGGAGGGATGGATTCACATCAGCAAATTATCTTTCTGTCTTTTCCCTCTTGAGATTAACAATCCTTCATGGCAGATTAGCACGAGAAAGCAAACAGGAGGGTGTATATGCGACTCCAACAAATTCAAAGGATCCCTACATTCTATAGAAAGACCATAAAGAAGACTATATAGATCTGTTTTTAGCACCAAAAAAGACAAACCAATCAGTCTCAATGACATTTTATGTACTGAAACTAGCAAAAAAGACAGATTTTCTCTGGGTCTACTGACAATTTGCTGCCTTTCTATTGCAAATTTAATATCTTTTTTAGTTTTAGGCTGTGGGTCACATAAAACAAGCAATTTGAAGACATCACTTTGAGCTCTGCAAAAGATCTGTGATAGGAAAAACAAACAGATTAATTAACATTGAAAATGATTGTAAATTACAGCCCTAATCTCCCTCTTTGCTGGTGAAGTGTTACTCTGTCATGTTCGTCTCTTCTACCCGAAGAGCAGTTGCCTGAGGGAGTGGGACTGAACCGGTCAGTGCATGTCAGAGCCCCGCATGTCTGACTCAAGATGACACATTTGCACATCGAAAAGAGTTTCCCAGCAGGGCGACTGAAGTAGAAACACTAGATGCAAAGGGATAGGAGGCGCTTCTGCACGCACTGCCGAGGGTCATCGATTAAACGATTAAGCCCAAAGGAAATGGGCGCTCTGTCGTACCAGCATATCAGCAGCGTTAAGACACAGAAAAAAAACAGGAACTCTTCTCTGGGATTTGATGAATTCAGGGGACTAAACTGCTGCGTCAGACACACACACACACACACTGTGTGGTTACAGTACGATTGCCTCAAGGAATCAGCTGTGACCTCTGAGGTGACGAGACAGCCCTACTAACCACCGGAGCACCCTGGTACTTTGGGTGTGTGTGTGTGTGTGGGGGGGGGGAGGTTTAGTTGAAGGGATTGTGACTTTTTTGTGATTTGTGTGTTGGATAACGATGAGAACAAGGTGAATGCAAACTGCGTGCGATGGAAGGTCAGCTGGTTTTGTTTATGTGGTGCAGATCGCTGTTGTTGTTGAAGCCTGAGGACCGGTACGACATGCTGCTCTCACCAGCACAACACGTTAAGTATTTCCTTACTTTGCTGTCCTGTTTGTTAACAATTAGTATAAAAGGTCATGACGCGACTATTACGTCTGAAATGTTTGCTATTCATGATATCATCCCCAGGAAACAAATATTCTACGCATCACTGATAGGACACACATATTTTCTTAGTGATAAACAATAAAAGTATCTGGAACAAGTAATTAAAGAGTCTTTCTGTACAAACAAAAGGACAAATAAATAGGGGTGACCTCATCTCCCTGTCGTTTTTTCGGGTTGGAATCTGTAATATTGACACATTTCTGTGGGGGCCACAACAATTCAAAATAATGGAGGAAACCATCATGGAACTGTACATCAGCGAGTTACACAGCGTTTTCAAGTCACCCATGTGAGGATACTTACAATTATCTCAATAATGAAAACTCACCAGGATTCACTTGTTCTGAGTGTTTTTTTTATCGCGATCCACGAGAAAATCGTTAATCGTCCCATCCAGTTTATTTTGCACCTCCACTGCTCCACACACTACTGGCTAAGCCTGGGCCGATATTAGATATCATTGGATGTTGCAATATTTGCCATCACAGGCTATATTTTCCACAGTATTGAACATTGAAAAGCTATAGGATTCCTCACCTGACAGGAACCAGTCTGACTGTTGTCCAGTTTTTAATTTTTAAATTTCACAGCATTATTTCTCACCTGGCTGGCCCTGTTGAGTCCAGAGGGAAGGGAACCAGTGACAGACTGTCTGCACCCAACATCGTGAACTATTCTGTTACGTTTGCATGCTGTTCTTTGCACTATAGTTCTATCTTAAAACCTCTTTATTTTAATTTGTTCCTTGAAGGTAGCAGTAAAGACATATCATATTAACCTTTTAGTCCTTCATTTATTCATACGGTTCATACTTATCAATATAAGATACAAACACTATAACGTTGTGATATTTGGAGTGAAAGACTATCACAATATAAGATTCTGGATATGGCCTAAGCCGGGTAATGGCTCAGTTTACAGAAGTAACAATTCAGCTTTTCAAGGTGCTGCACTAAACGCTGCTTTTATAAGATCTCCTTTCAAAACAACCCGCTCATTAGGAGGATGCATCGAGCCTTAATGGATCCCAAACGTAAGATGTGATGTGTTAATAATACAACAGATGATCTCAGGTCCGGCTGCCCTGCTGCTCTCGGTTGTCATGTGGAAGCAGGATGACTTTGAGTGCGTACGGTGGATGAGCAAACACTCCAAACCTGCTGTTCCACAAGTTACTCCTGTGTTGTACATCTTAAAGGAAAAAAAAAAAAAAAAAAAAAAGGCCACATTCTGGTTTTACCAGCTTGACTGACCCGAAAAGCGAGGAGACTATGTGCAGAACAAAGCATCCGGTGCCTCCTCTCATGTACAAAACTAAGTGCTGATAAAACATGCTAATGTTATTTAACATAAAACCTAATTATGAGGGTGCAGCTGTATGTTAATCTCCTTAGAAAGCAGCTCCCTGGTCTGATCTGTTATCTTGCACTGAGTCTGCATGAATAGCACGCTTACAGTGGCCTTATTATATTATAGCACTTTTCCATCTAAGCTATTACAGTAATGAAGATTTTTGATATGGACCACAGAGGCTAGAATCCAGCCACCTTATCTGTTTGATAGGTGTGTTTATGCCCTGTGGTCTTGGCCTCCCCATAGGAATATAAAGGAATATAATGGAGAAAGAAAAGCTGCTGCACATTGGCCTAATTCTGATTTAATATCCACATGAATCGTGCCATAATAATAGTGATGATAACAATGATAATATAGGCGCCGGGTGCTTGTGTTTACGCCTCGGTCCAGGAAGGACGCGCTCACTTCCCAGAAGGATGCTCTGCGCTCCGTGCAAGAAAAGATGGACGCATACAGGTTTACTCACTCTGCGTAGCCGGTGGACCACGGCAGCCGCTTGGTCTCCTTCAGGATGAGGATCGGTCTCGCGATGTGGTCCGCCGAGCACTCGATCTCGTCCGGAGACAGCCCCAGGAACTCCGGTCTGCTGTACGGGAACCTCAGCGGCAGATCCGAGCCGCCGGGATGGTCCCCGTTGGAGCCTCCAGCCATCATACCTCCCATGAAATTGGCCACCGCCGATTTCACCCGCGTAAGCATGGTGGTGGTGGTGGTGGTGCAGCAGCGTGGGTCCAGGCGATGCGATTGCGCGAGCTTCCCCCCGCGCGACAGATCCCCGCACGGAGACGCAGCAGTTTCGCGGCGTGAAAGACAGACACAGAGCGGCCGTGGAGACTCATTCAGCTCAGCTCTCCACTCGGTGAACACGGAAATAAAAAGCCTCACATACACACACACACACACACACATACACACACAGGCGTAGAGAGCTGCACGCTGGTCATGTGACAAACCGGTTGCTGCTGGTGGATTTGGTCTCGCTGGCACCTCAGTGAGCAGCTTACTGTTGACAGTGCTGGAGGTCAAAGGTGCCTAATCCCCCCCGCCGCCCCCCCGAGAGACGATCGCCTCCTGGACACGGTGCAGAGCAGGCCACGGTGCTGTCATCGAAGGGTTGATCCGTTGGCCCTCATCCAGCTTATACACTGCTCAAATCTATTACAGGGATAGTGGGATATGAGTGTACAATTCATGCGCATGGATATGCAATACAAGTCAAATGAAATTTGAAATATTTTTGAGGACCCAAAAAAATACTACCAAAACACAAAAATCAAGCCAGATATGTCACAAACAGAACAAACAGTCAAGTGAAACACTAAAATATCCCATGATCCCTCACTCATCTTCAGGAGTGTGTATTTATCACAACATCTTTAACAGGACGGTTGTCACTGGCTTTACCTACTTTTTGGGGGTCCCACAGACACCACTGCTATATGATATCAACCTAAATAATAAACATTATTAATAAAGAACCACGTTTACAAAGTTCTTTGATAAATGAAAAGCGGTGAACACATGAAGACAATACTACTGAATAAACACTCAAAAGACAAGCCAAACCCAAGGGGGGGCTCGTCAAAGGTGAAGGTCAAACTAAAAAGACGATTTACAAAATGTAAAAACACAAACAGCCAATATGAGTATTTACAAATAAAAGAAATAAATGTGATAGAAGAGGAAAAAAATTACAGGAACAAAGTAATACATATAAAGAGATGAGTAAAAGAATAAAATCAATAAAGGATGATAAGAAGACGACACATCTGGTATCAAAGGATAACTTAACTAACCCCCCAAAATGAAAATTCAATATTCTACTCACCCCCATGCCATTGGAACATCAGGTAACATTTAGCTGTAAGGTGCACCATGAAACGCTGGAACATGGAGCTTCACAGCTTAACAATGTTCCAGCCTTTAACTAAACAACTGGGACTTATTTTTTTTGTTTTTAACATGTGTCCATACAGCTCGTCCACTGTATTCCAAGGCTCCAGAAGTTGTGTTATCCCAATTTGATTTGATAAGACCCTGTGCTTGAAAGCTCATGCACCCATTTCAGACTGGTCGTGCGCTAACGCAATAGCTTAAGTGCTACAGTGACAGCTGTGGTTTGGAAAAAATACATATGAAATACAGATGAATGTCTTTTTAAATCAATTTGGGGTCTCGTGGCTTCCAGAGACCTGGACGAGCTGTAACTAGCCACATGTTTCACAGCTGTACATACAGAGGCACGATCTCTTCGAAACATAATCAGATCAGACTCATCATAAAAGTATCAACTCGACTGTGTCGCCCTTTGTACACGTCGTTTATGTCACGTGCCTTAGAATTCTCCAGTTCTGTGAGAATTACTTACTTAGTGCTGTAAGTCTCAAGACAAGAATGCTCAGATTAACCTTTTTGGTTACAGCTACTGTCCCACGGACCCAACCAGACACCAGTGAAATTTATCAGGACTACATGGTAATTTGATAAAACCCAAATATATTTAGTATAAAGGACTGTGTGAGCGCAATATACACTAAAGCAATAAAGGTCAATAATACAAAGAAGATCACAGGTCATCTAACCCTTGTGTCCAAAAGGCATTTCAGATTAAAAACAAATAAATAAATAAATGTGTCACATGCTACATATCAAATGTCTTAAATTCACATACAGTTGCAGGTAAATCCATGTGGAAGTTGACATTGAAAACCTGAAATTCAGGTGTCTTCTTTCCCAGTTCTTCCCCCAGGATACAACACTTGAATACACTAAGACTACTAAAACTTGTGTAAGGATATGAAACAGCTGGTGGTTGATGTTTCTTTCTTTATTTCCCGTTTTTTTTTTTTTTCTGAGTTAGTGAAGAGGGCCCAGATTCCCCAGGCTGCCAAACAGATTACCCAAAATCCAAATTGTCTCCCTGTGATAGCTAGATTTAATCCTAATTCTGTTGAAGGTCTCGACCCCTGATCACTCACTTTCACAGAATTAAAAAAAATATCTAAAATGATTCTCTAGTTCTTTATTATGCAACTTCATCTTCACAGTCTTCAGAAGACAAGAATAAAAAAGAAAGGAAAGAAAGAAAGTAAAGTGCTCGCTCACAAAAAACAGTTCCTGTCTCTCTCTCTCTCACACACACACACACACACACACACACACACACGCACAACCACCACCAAACATGCCCAAAACACAGGAAGGCAGAGTGAGTGTACTCAGCTGACTTTGGCACGCGCTCTTTAGCCAACCTAATAAAACATCCATTGTAAAGAAGAGGACCAAGACTTTTAAGTAACCAAACAAGCAAATCATACACAATGTGTAACCGGAGTCACAGTGGTAATAATGATGATATTAAACATTTATTTGCAAAGTAGTTAAAAGAAAAAACAAACAAACGTGATGCAATAATGAAAGGAAATGTAAATGAGATACATCAGGATAAATACAGGTGAAGCAAACCACAGAGGAAAAACTCAAATAAACAAAATGACCATGAGTCAAAGATGTATGAATATTAAAGTATGTTTCCAGAGGGAATTCGAGACATGATACTGACTGCACAGGCTCATCCGCTCACACTGAGTTCACTGCACAGTCTCAGCCTGACACCAGCTGTAAACTATGTGACCAAATTGGGCTCTGTAATCAATTCAGCACACAGTAATCGTCCTTTTTCCTATATCACAAACGATAATTTAGTTCAAACCAGAGCTTTTACTTGCACATATGACACATCTGGCCAGTGTTACAGAATACCACGTGTCACATTCTGTAGTTACTTTGGTATTCGTGTTGTTTCAAATTCTTTTTTTTTTTTCTCAGTTTGTCCTGGCCTGTGAGTCGGTTCAGATCTGATTGGCTGGGCGCGCAGCCAACCCACCAGGATGTGTGTCTAGACTTCATGAACTTACAACCACACTTTAGAGCTGCACTTTGGAGAAGTGAACCTCAACAAAATGAGCTGTTATACAATACCACAGCCTGCAGACCAGCCAACCCACAGAACACACTCACAGCCTTCTTTCTATTCACGCACTGGCAACGATGAAAGCTGAAGTAAAGAAATGACAGTCTGACAGTCCGAGAATTACTTTGAAAAAAACAAAACAAACGTCCCACTTGTAATGATAGAAGAAGAGTCACAAATTGGCACCGCTGGACTCATCTGGGAATTGATTCAAATACATGTAGTCCAAAGGTTCACTGGAAAAAGTTTTGGACTCAGTCCTCCTCTATCAACAACACATTTAGCTTCAGTGTACTTTGGCAGACATCAGCCTTCAAGTAGAAGTGCACATAGCATCACAATCACAAACATGTCTGTTATGATCATGGCTCATGGCTTTACGTGTACTTTCACATTCATAATTTGCACTCGACTGTGTTGCCCTTTGTACATGTTGTTCAAGTCACATGCCTAAGAATTCTCCTGTGCTGTGAGAATGACTTATGTGCTCCAAGTCTCCAGTCAAGAATGCTCAGATTAAGCTATTTGGTTAAAACCACTGACCCCACCAACCCGACCAGACACCAGTGTAATCTAATAGGTCCCAAATAACCCAAATATATTTAGTAAAATGGACTGTGTGAGAACAATATAAACTAAAAGCAATAAAGGTTGACTATACAAGAAGATCACAGGTCACAATCTAACCCTCACATGCAAAAGACTTAAAAAAAAAAAAAAAAAAGTGTTATATGCAGCATGTCTTAAATTCACATACAGTTGCCAGTGAATTCATTGTGAAAGTTTACACTGGAAACTTGAATTTCATGTGTGATCTTCTACCTCAGTTCTTCCTCTCAGGATACAAATTTGACAATGTGACAACACTTTCACATGGAACATTCTTAGACTATTAAGACTTGTTTAAGGATATGAAACAGATGGTGTGATTTTGATGAAATATTAAAAAAAAAAAAAAAAAGTAACTGACTTGAAGCAGAAAGATTTAAAACCTGGCTCTTTACACTTTTTTGCTGAGATATTAGCAAAAGCCAAATGTTTTCCTGTTGCAGAGCAATAGACATAAACTTGAAGGTATTATGTTTACTAAAACTAATTAGCAAGTGAGTTGCATGTGATTGTAATTTGTAGGAGACGGGGTTGTGCAAGTGGTGTGTCCTCCCATGTAACCATTCAATTACAACTTTGAAACCAACGGTGTAAGTGAACACCCTAAAACATGAGGAGAGAGCGCTACACTAATGTTTTAAATGATGCATTCTATTCTCAGACATGGCATCAAACGTCTAGAGTCCCCAAGTGGGAAGGGGACTTCGGTGGCGAGGCAGCCTCATCGGTGACCTCAGATCACATGTGAAATTCTTGTTTTCATGGTAGACTTTCATAACAAATAGACATACCAGTATGTGGACTTGGTTTCATTTTACATGTGAATGTTAAGCCACATGTTCCAATATGTAAATGTGTCCACTGAAATGTGCTTTTTTTTTTTTTTTTGCAAGTGCTGGGTTGGTTGTTCCTGCCGGTGCTCTGCATGTGACTCTCTGAAAATATTGCTGCTTAATTAATATTCACCAAAGCAAAGTTACACTACTTTAGATCTTTACATACCCATCAAAAGTCTGAGCTCACTCATTATACAGAATGTCTCCAGAGGAAAAAGAATGAACTCCATGTAGACTGAGAGGGGAATTGCCAAATTGGCAGTCTGTATATCCAATCAATAATTCATGAGTTTGCCAGGAAAGTACTCTACTGACCTAATTATACACAACAAAGCAGTCTGTGAGCTGGGATGCAGGAGATGATATACAGTACTTCAGGCAGGATATGCGATCATGCATAGTTAGCAAACTATTAACCAGAGCACTGAATGAGACCCCGAAAAGTAAAAGCGTCTGTCAAATATAAGATGAAAACTGCAGATTAATAACTGTACTGCAAAAATGCAATACAATTATCAATCAAAACCAATCAATCAAAACTAAAACAAACTTATTGGGACAGCATCAGTGACTGCCATGTTCTGTGAGGTACAATAACTTTTTGTCAAATTTTGCTGGTTCTGGTTAAACAAAAAGGATCTTTCTCTTACCCAAAAAGTACATCACTAAAGAGATCCTTTCCCAGTGTTGTCAGAGACTTAGGTTAGGAATCCGAGCCTGTCAAGGGTAGTGCATTTTTATACCAAGGCTATTAGGTCATATAGGTTTAATGTAATGCTGGATGTCCACATACTTTTGGCCACATACTGTATTTTCATTGGAGAAGCAGTCAGACCGTCTAGCTCACATTTCCATGGACAGAACTGTGCTGTTAGGGAGGCCAAAAATCCCATCAGATGAAAAACAAAATGAACAGTTATATAAGAACATCTCTGTAAAATAAAACCAAAGCATTTAAGAGGTCACCTTACTTTTGAGAGACACATAATGTAATAACTATCTGAAAAAGATATATTATACTGGAAAACTGATGCTCTCAAAATACAATACTGTATAATGATCCAAGTTTACAATGTCACTTCTATTTGCCTGTCACAGATTGTAGTTCAACCGATTAAACTTACTAACATTTTGTGGCAGCTATTCAAGGAAGTTCAATTTAGTCGGTATACATGAAGGTCTGATTGTGGCTCATATTATTTTTCTTCTTTTTTGTTGTGTTATTAATACAATATGCCATCACGAGGACTTTCAGCTTCTCAGATAATGTTATTTCGCAGCGTTAGCCTAATGTCAACTGCAACTCTACTGAATGCTGATGTGAGGTTATTTTATTTTTTCGGTCTCTCCCTGCACATCATCTCCCTCCAGCTCTGTCTCTGTCTTATTCAGGATCGTGACGGTGATGACAGGACCAAAATGTCTTGCATATTGTTTTAGTCATCTCAACCTGTGTGTGTGTGTGTGTGTGTGTGTGTGTGTGTGTGTGGTTTCATTATACTTTGTGACACACAGTGTGGAGACCAAGATGCTGGTCCCCATAACATACATTCAGTTCAATGTGACCTTCAAATGACCTAGAAGCTATTGAAAAAGATGTGTCCCTCTGCAAAGTGAATGGGATGTTAAAAAAAAGTGTCATGGCCATAGTTCTTTCAACAAGTGTGTAGGAGCATGTTTCAGGGTATTTGGAGTCGCTTGGTACGTATTTGTAGTGACACTTTTTTGGACCACATAGTTGGATCAAGGGTTAGGTTCCAGAAATTGAACAGTCCCCACAAGTGATGAAAATAAGGTTGTGTGTGTAAGTTTATGTGTGTGAGTTTAATCAGCCTCCACCTGATGAATGACTCACCAAAGGACACAGACAAGCCCACACACACTCGTACCAGTCGATCATCTGGAGGTGGTGAACCTGAGTGCAAGTATGAATGATTGGAAAGGATGGTGTGTGTGTGTGTGTGTGTGTGTGTGTGTGTGTGTGTCTGTGTCCGTCTGTGTGAGATAGAAAGGCAGCTTGTTTTGTCATCTTCACGAAGCATTAGTACACTGGTATTCTTCCTTTGACTACTGGTGCTGTACCTGCTGCTTTTACTCTACTAATTCAACAAGTGGTAGAAGAAAAACTACTACTACCACTTCCATTACTAGTATGACTACTCCTTAGACTTAAGGCTACAGAGGCAGATAGACGCCAACACATTTTCCACCATGTATGATGCAGCCTATATTTTATATGGCACCGCATCACATTTTTTTCCAATGGATGGGCACATCATCTTGTTTTCTTGCACATAGACTGCTAGAGGGTGACACATTTTGAAGCCTCACCTGGTCCTGTTCCTCTGGACAAAAAGGGAATCTGCATCCAACAACAATGTGACATGTGTGCAGGAGAACATACTGGGATGTTTTTCCTCCATCCTAAATTAAAGTCCTTGATATTGGACTCCAACTAGATGTATGGCAAAGACTCATAAACATATAACCATATGAAATTAGTCCTACTCTTCATGAGCATGCGTTTGTCATTATTTGATCGGTTTTATGTGAGTATCTTGCTGTTTTAATCTCTGACCAGCAGATGTCACCAGCGTACTGAGAGTCTCTCAGGGGAAACCTTATCAGACCACTATTTTTTTTTTAATTTGGTCTGCCTTGATGTGTGTGCCTGCTTGTATGTGCGCCCATGTGTTTCTTGAGGCGTATGTATGTATATTGATGCACATGAGCCTGCAAGTATGCACAAGATACATGTGCTTCCAGTGTATCCAACATATATCCAAACATGTAGCGTCAGATGGTCTGGCCATGTGTCCCTGTGACTGCCTCCTCATTTCATGGCAGAAAACACCTCCCTCCTGCAACGGAGAGACATGATACATACAGTATGTTGTTGTCAAGGTTATGCACTTCTGTGTTGTGTTTTTGGAGAGCACTTTTACCAATAGCATAACCTCTGATCTAAAATCTTTTTTTTTATTCGTGGAGAGCGACATAACATATTAAAAAAACACCTTTGATGTGACAGCTGAAAATATGTCGGATAACACAAACAAACACCCATTATTAAACTGCACAATGTTTGCTCCCTCTTGTGTGTGAAGTATTATTGGTCCGACTGTTGTGAACTTATGCCTGAGCCTTTATCGACTTTTACTGCTGCCTTTGCAGTTTATACAAAAGGTCACTTGTATGGCGTCACACCGCTGCCTGCTTCATCAAAACCGTGGCAATTCCAGAGAAAATAATGTTTGTATGAAGTGAAAGACAATCACAAATTTATATGAAATCATGTGAGTGCTAAATGGTAATGACTTAAACTCACATGAGAGCAGGGAACAACTGAAACAATCTGTGAGATCACCTGTTGGGGAATTATGTTATTTGATCCCATTTCATCAAATCCTATTGAGTGTACAGATGAATTAATACTGATCTGGAATAACAATCCATAGCCTTTGGATCATTGAAACATTCATGTCAGAACACTAATAGAACATGAATTTCACCTTTCATAACAATGGAACACAAATTCTTCTTTTAGTCACAACCTTTAGAATCATTATGGGCTTCTGCAATTAGGCACCAACTTCATTAAAAAACATTCAGCTATCTGAAAATCAACAAAATCATGGCATTCAAATTGGCCTTTGGAAGGCCTTTCATGCATGAAGCTCATGTTCTGTGATGCAAATATACCTGAGGATGTTGATTTTATAATGAAAAGATGATGTATGTAGCCCATTCACTTAATTAAATCCCAAATGCATTAGTTTTGAGACATGAGCGTGAATTAGTTTACCACATGTCATGCAGCTACATGACCCATTGGCACATGCTTTAAAGTGATGTTTTCCAAAGTGCAAAGGGATATAGCTTTGTGTCACAAACAGGAAGTGGGCTGTAAACAGGTTCTAATTGTGTTGTTTGTCAAAATGCGTTCCGGCTCGTGGGTGGCAGATCTGTGCACTGCAGGGAACGACAGCCATCACGCACTGTTCCGTAATACTGTGTATTCAATGTGTGTTCTGTGTTTTACTGAACATCCAACGTTTAACTGCTAGTTAAATATTTAGCACTTTATATATTTGTTTAGTATTTTTTTGTTTTTGTACGCATACAGGATACTTGTCAACTAAAGATGTATTGGTGTTTTTTTCCTGGAACATCACAATTAATGCTGCTCCATCATTGCAACTGACCAATTATGCTGCTGTGATGTCATAGCTTTGCAGCTTCTCTTGGTGTTGTTCCTCGTTGCTTTAGCACCGTCATTTTTAATCATGAGAAAATGACAATGTCTTCAAGCAAGCCTAAGTTGTTTTGGCTTGGCCTGTCACTTTTTTGTTGGGTTTTGGCAACGAAAATGAAAATGGTTTACGGTTTGGGTAAAAATAGACCCATTCACTTGTTTAACCCATTTTACATGTGCTTATTTTGCCTCAGAATCGCAATGCTGTGACATTTCAAAAAACACGATTGGCCAGTTGCAATGATGGACCTGGCACAAAATAAATTATGATCATCCAGGAAAAAACACCAACATACGATATCAGACTGAGCATCACACGAGTGTCCACATTTTGATACAAACAGATGTTAGTGTTCAGCCTTGTTTCTCAGATTAGCAACGTTGACCATTAGTTGTAAGAACAATACCTGTTGTAGGATTTGACCTTTGCACTTCAATCCAAGTATCAATGGATAAAACGCTTCATATGGACCTTTGACAACAAATTCGACATTCTCGTACAGTGAAATCATGGTTTGAAAAACCTTGTCAACACAGTTTTAAACTAAATCAAGAAAGAATTGACCAAGATCCAGTCAGTTGTTTTGATTTCAATATAGAGGTACACTGACTGCTCTGGTCTCCCTGGGCACAACTAAGTGTAGCTGTGGACCTCAGCCACATCCCCGTGTTTAATACCTAATACAGCCTACAGATGAGAAGTCCTGATAAGATTACAAAGAGCACATTTCTAAGAAGGCAACAGCTCGCCTCTATCAGATGCTGGAACATGAAACGTGAACTGGGCAGGATCACGTGAACCGCGCATCACCTAACTCTGCTGGTGACAGTACTGTGGACAAATAAGGTTTTCGTAACTGGAGCAGGTCAGTGTTTTTTTCTCTAACATGTCGGCATCAGCAGGGACAGCTATCGCGGAGATGCTTCATTAATCATTGCTACTGGTTTCCAGGCAACAGCCCCACTGTGAAGACATCAAACCCTACCCACATGTTAGTGGTTGTGGTGTGTGTTTGAGCGAGTGTCAGTCACTCCACATTTTCATGTAAAATAAAAACACGCATGGCTCACAACAATCCGAAGGTACATACATTTATCAGCAGGTTTCAATTGAATGGACAAATATGTTACCTATGTTTGGTTTCAATGTTTTTGGTTTGTTTTTTTTATTTCTGTTTGTGTTCCGCGCACAACGGTTCAGCGACATTTAGAGGCTGGGTGAAGGTGTTGTAGATAACGTGTCCAGCCGCCTCTCATCTCACCTCCGTGGCTCTGGCTTTGATTCCCACCCGGTTTGGATGCTCACAGAGCGAGTCTATCATCTGTGTGCAGCCCTCATATGGCGCTGCAAACCGACGGCACATCAAAGCTCAGGTTTTCATTAAAACCTTGTTGTGACCTTTCCTGTTTCTTTGAGAGGTGAGGCTAAAAGGCTATGTAATATATGCTAATAGCTGCATGAGGATGTGTGCGTCAGAGCCAGAAAACAGAACTATTGGATAAGTTAAAAAAAAAAAGGAAAGGCATGTTAGGTTCCTCTTCAAAAAGTTAATGATTTATAACTTCTGTGCGGTGTGGTGTGGTGTGGCATACCAAGATGCTAATGAAGCAGCGTGATTAGTGCTTTGGACTGGTCACAAATTAAAGGCCGCTCTAAAAATGTACAGTTTTATGGCAGTCTGAGTCCACAGAGATACTGTGATGCTCTCCTGAAGGCACAATGTGGGGCCATTCTTCTGGCGCCATCGCCTCCCGTTGCAGCAAAATAATGCACGACCCCACGTTGCGAGAAATCTGTGCACAATTCCTGGAAGCTGAAGTTCTAGCACGGCCTACATACTCACCAGACATGTCACCCACTGAGCATGTTTGTGATGTCCCGGAATCGGTGTGTACAAAAGCGCATCCTGCCAATGTCCAGGCACTTTAAGTGTTGCGTTACTTGAGTGTATTTACTGTTTGCACGCAGATGATGAAGACGAGATCTTCCTTGTTAATTATCACTACCGCTGCCGTCAGTGCCTTTACTAAAGTTCTTGTCGGATGGTGGAGCGACATGTGCCGTCCTTTATGTCCTCTTCACAGATTTGATTAGTCAGGAATGTGGAGGCGGGAAGTGTCTACTTTTTGCATTCTTTACACATGTACTCGTCATTTTGGTGATGGATTGTTTTCAAAAGTCTGTGCTGTTTTTCTATATTTTACCAACCTCTGCGAAGGAAGGCTTTTCCCCTGCCTTTGCCCTCAGATGTGTTATGATGACACACAGTTTATTGTTTTAATGTTTTTGACATGTTATTCGTCTTCGTCCTACCCACCTCCAGTTTTCTGTTATTATTTTTGTGTTTTAGTGTCAGATCAAGAGACTGCTTTTGTAATATTTATCTAGTTGTATTTTGCTGTAATGCATACACGATTTGTTTGTTCCCTGAAAAGAATTAGCCAACAAAAACATTAAATTGTCTTCCCTTACTGCAGTGTGACACGCTGTCAGATCATGATCTTAATTAGGTTTCAAGTTCCTCTGGTCCCCCCTTTTTCAGGACCCCAGCTACAAATACCAGGGACAGAACCCTTTGCTGTTGGAAGCCATAACTTATAGACGCTGAGCTGACCCCAGAAATGTGCTGACACTAGAGATTAGAAGTAGAGAAAAGACAAACAACTATGCTCATGTTGTGAGGCAAAGCAGTTTTGATGACAGCGTGCATCACCGAGACAAACATTTTAAGTTGCGCAAATCTCCGAAGCTACAGCGAGCTGCACTGCAGCAGTCATCAGTTTCCTCAGGGAGGACACGATTGTGCGTTTACAGTGATTCTTCTTTGTTCAGAATCTCAGATTTTATGGATAATTTCCCAACTGTTTCTTTCTAAATTGCCTTCCTGACACTGCCAGGATGTGACAAATCTCAGACAATAACGTTTGATTGAACTCCAGATTTTGCCGACGAGCATGTTTAGACCCGCTTGTTTGCCTGACATGAATGACCTCTGGGGAGCGATTAAACCACACAATAGTAAATAGAAATGTGTGTTGTTTTCAAGGACGATGGAGGGAGAACAATGGAGCAGGATGCAAGAGACTGCATGTTATGGAGGCGGATCCGGCGAGAGCCTCGTCTCATCTAACTCTTCTGATCAGAGTGCTTAGAGAACTTCCTGTATTAAAGGAACAGTTCACCAGAAAAGAAAAAAAAAAACCTCAACCCGATGCAGATGGAGCAAGCAAAACAGCATTGAGGCATTCACCTAAACAACTTAAATAGACGGTCACGTGAAGTGGGAGGGCTGGCAGGCTGGCAGAGTCTCCACTTCAGAATTTGCAAGTACAAAACCGGGGGGCAGGGATGGCAAAACATATCCAGAACACAAGCACAGCAAGAAAAATGCTACCCAAAGAAATGTAAAGCTCCAACATAAGTCAAACATAGTAACCGTGTGAAAAAGATTGGCTGGTTATAGGTGGTTTAGACATGAAAAAGTCTTGGTCGGGACGGTTCAGCCAATAAATTAAAATTCAGTCAATGTATACCCACCCCCACATGATGTGTCTTAGCCCACAAAACTTTCACTGGAGATTCACAACAAAACAGCGTTGCCTCATTCTCTCAAACAACTGAAGTAGCTGTGGACTTTTGTTTTATAATCCCCCCTAAAAAACACTGTCATCCGGCTTAAAGCCAAGTCTCCAGAGGCTTTGAGATCCAAAATGGATTTGAACAGACATTATTTACAACCCTTTTAATGTGAGAAACTTCACTGCCTCTAAGCTAAAATTGACCGTGAACTTGAACATGTGCTGTTGAGGCTGTAAATAACTTTTTTTCAAATCACGCTGGGATCTGGAGACCTGGCTTTAAATCAGATGACCTGTACTGAGCCATTTTATGTTTTTTGTTTATTTTTTCATTAAGGTGTTGTTTGATGTTTTATACAATTCCCCATCTAATTCAGTTGCTTAGAAGAATGTTGCAATGCTTCATATGGTGGTGAGTAGATGGTGACTGAATTTTCCTTGAAATACTTGCTCCTGTCTAATCCACTAATAACTGACTAATCTGGCTCGTCAGGTCACCGCTAACATTCAGCCAAAAAGCACAAATCTTCATTTGTTAATTTCTGTCAGAGAAGCATGTTTGTAAACACTTGTCAGACCCAATTTTTTTTGTAGCCTGTTTTGTTTATTCTGGCAAGCCAATATCAATGTGTGCACTGGACTGAAGAAAGGCCAGGGTGTCAGGTGGAGGAAGGCCAGCTGTGGACACAACTGTCCAGATAGACGGATAACAGGACTGTGTTTCCTGTGAGGAAATCACGGTGGAAGTTGTTTACTTACTAAGAAAAGGAAGCGTTGATCTTCTTAGAATTATTCCCACACAATGCATGATCAAAATGTTATTCTAGTCTAAAGAGTGCATCGGAGAGAGAGTGCCATTAAAAAAATCTCGCATGCAACTTGGGTAAACATGTTTTCGTTGAGCGATGGCGTTCTTTCAAACTTCTTGGAAGGGGGGTGGGGAGGTTAGCCAACTGATGATTGAAGTCATGTTTAATGCCTGAGATGTATGTGAAGTGAAATCTTCAGAGGTGTCCCCGAGAACACAATGACCTTCATATGCATGTGCAGCTCGCTTGTATGTTCAATTCTGCTGCTTTGTTTGATCTGTCACTTCCTTCCATTTGTGTTTTTTTTTGCCTGAGGTCTTGACCGTGATACACATGATTAGAGCCTTTTCCCTACTCGATTCATCTCAGCAGCTCGGTATAAACATGAATTTACTCCTGCTGTGTTGTCACAAAATAGTGCAAAAGAAACCGATTGTAGGGCCGATTAATTACAGTTTGTCACTGAGCTAATTGTAGATACATAAATGTGATTAATGAATGAATGAATGAACTGGTGCAAAGAGCCTCTTTTTGTGGCCGTGCTACTTGTTTTATGATCATTATAATGAGATCTGTATGCTTTCTGACTTTCTAACTTGGAGTCAAAGTATTTTAAGCCCCTCTGGAGAAACTCAATCACTGCCTCTTTAGGTATTTACTTTGTCTAGAAGCCTGACTGATGACCTGAGTCCGGATCGTGTTAGCTTGTGGCGGCACGTTATTTGATGATGATGATGATGATTGGCATGTCTAATGAGATGCAGAGCTACTGCTAGACTGGGAATTTGAAGTACGTCCATCAGAGCTACAGCGGTTTACTCCTTCCATACCTCCTTAAGTAGAGCTCAAGCAGCATAATCCCAGTTGATACCAGCCTGGATCGCCTGATGCTTGTTTTATTCTATTTTTTTTACTGCTGGCAACCCTTCATAGTTGGTCTTCCAATTTCTCTACCCTATTTGAAGGACTCACATGATTTCCTTCAGGACTTCCCCTCTCATACATCTCTGTGACGTGACTACCAGACCCCGTTATAAGATCAGATGGTGGGAGATAAACTAAACCTTACAGCAGCCTATTCCACAAAGGGCCGATGTGGCTGCAGGTTTTCTTTTCAACCAAGCAGCAGCACACCAGACCTGACCCATTTAATCAACTGGTCTCAGTCTTCAGAAAGCTCATTGGTCAAACCGTGTGCTCTTGACTGGTTGGAACAAAAACCTGCAGCCACACGGCCCTTTGTGGAATAGTTTGGACATGCCTGCCTTACAGGATCAAGGGGTCCAGTTGTTCTCCTTGTGCAGAATGCAGTGTGACATAGATACACTTTACAAACTGCACATCCGTGCCAACTCTACAGTAAATGTGAAAGTGCTATTTCAACCTTAATTCAGTTAAAACACTTTACTTTTCACAGTTTACGTTGTAGTTCACTGTGTGTTTTTGTAGAGTTTTTCAGTGTTTTTGATCATTTCGTAAGTGTTTTTAACTAGCAAGGTTAGCCTGCTCCTCATATACGTATAATAGTAGAACCGTTCATTAGAAATCCTTATCCAGCACTGAGGTCTGAACTTTACTGCTCCCTTTCACTTTCATTTTTGGCAGCTGGACTCATCAGACCACATGACCTTTTTCCATTGCTTCCTAGTAAGTTAAGTTCCCTAGTAGAGTGAAGCCTTTTTCTTTCGGCCATTAAGCCTCACTGATAAGTGGTTTTCATAAAGCCACACAGCTGGTGGTCTCAATCCTTTGCGTAGCCGCGAGTTCTCCTGTTGGTGTTTTACGATTTGATTTCACCAAACCTTGAAGTAATCGCCGATCACGATCATTGAAGACTTTTTTCCGACCACATCTCTCCCTTGAAGAAGACAGTTCGCCACTGTCGTTCCAGGTTTTAATAATGCATTTGACAGACAGAGACAGTATTGGTAGTTTCAGCAATCTCCTTTGTTGTTTTCTTTGCTTGATGCAGGCCAATAATGTGTCCCTTCTAAGACAGAGTTACATCTTTTCCACAACCACAGGAAATGTCCTCCCACATGATTGTTTAAGAAATAAGAAACTACTCACTGCACCAGTTAGGGTTAATAACTTGTCGCCAGCTGAAACATAATAATCCCTGAGGTAATTATCCAATGGAAGGATCGTACCTATTTGCTTAGTTGAAACCAGGTGGTAACTTTTTACTTGGCCAGGCAGTGTGTGTCCCACTACAATGTGCAAGTGGAGAATTATAAGGTCTACCTTCAAAATCACCTCTTCAGAACAATGTGCATTGGCAGAGTACTGTTGCATGTTTGTATATAATCTATCATTATGATGCTGCTCAAATTACTTAGAGGCAAAAATGTCTGCAAAAGCTACATGAAGTAATATCAATGCGTCATTGTATTAAACAATTATGATTTCATAAGAGGTGTGACACATTTTCCAGCAAGAAACAGAAGAGTGTGATAACTCAGTTAGACAATAACATCATTAAATAGTCAAATGAAATTATGTTGTACTCCTGATAGAGCCTATTAGATTGTTAAAGCATCAGATCCCTCAGATTACAATATAAAATGTTGTTCTGCTCAGAAGGGTCAGGGTTAATGGAGTTTGGTCTGTGGTGCTCAAGACAGATTTAAAAATGCAACTCCTCTGTCCAGGAAAAATGTCAATATCATTCTTAACAGTTTGCTGTAAACACTTTTCTTTGGAAAGACTTTCGAAAAGAAACTGTCCCGGCACTCTCCAAGTTGTTTCTGACAAGACATGACGTTAGAAAAAAAATGGTTCAGGAAACATGTTTATTCACTTTTGTTGAGAGATCCATGAGAAGACCGATACTACTCTCATGACTGTATGGTCAATGTAAAGTTCAAGCCAGCAGAAAGTTAGCTAAGCTTAGCGTGAATACTTGGAAAAAGCCAGCAACTCTTCAGCAATAATAAATGTATTATATCTTACTTGTTTACAACTATTGAACTGGAGTCTCTGTTGTTTGGCAACATTACAGTGACAAAAAGACAGTAGACAGAAAGTCACTGATTCCAGCCAAGAAAAAATCTGGCACATAACGCCTGTGGAAAAACAAAACAAAACACAACTTGACATGTTTACTCTTCAGTTTTTGATTAAATAATAAATAATGGAATACAGCATGTTAATTAATAAATTTTGGAGGTGCTTGTAGGTGATTTGTGGTACCTTTAGTCACATCCAGCCTAAATGTTTCCCCTGGTTTTTGAGTCTTTATGCTAAAGTCTTTATACTATGCTAAGCTAACCAGCTGCTGGCTGTGGCATCATATTTACCGTACAGACACCAGAGTGGTATTAATCTTTACGTCTAACTCTCGACATGGAAGTGAATATGCGTGTTTTCCCAGAATGTCAATATGTTCTTATTCATAGTTTATAAAATAGGATAAAGCCTTTTGTGGCTCCAGAGAAAAGCTGCATTTATTCTGATGCCACAGGATGCATTGTGGGTGATGTAGGCAACAAGTTTTGAGCATGAGAAAAGAATGTAATAAATAAAAAAGGTTGATATCTCTGGTTCTGATATCACTGCTTTACAAAACATGGCCTCCACATTACCCACAATGCAACTTCGCCACTGAGTGACGTCACTGGAGACAATTTATCAGATTACAGCAGCTTCCTCTGGAGCCACAAAAGGCTTTATGTCACTTTTTTCACAGGTGCAGACGCACTCCCTTAGACCTGTACATACACTTTAATGGGCAAAATAGTTGGAGTTGCCCTTTAATTTAAGCTGTCGGCTCCACAAACTCCTCTTTTGATGTTGGGATGGCTATATAAAATTACAGAGAACTCAAAGCCTGAGAAAGTAAAAGCAGTTGACTGAGAAAATATTTGTGCCCTGTCAGGCAATGACGTTTCTTTATCCCGCTGCACTCATTAACAGAACATCTTTTTCCCATTACTCTGAACTGGACGATCATCCCGTGGCATAATCTGGAGTTTGCCACATTTTAAGTGCTAAAATTGACTTGAGAAGGTCAAAATTGCTCAATCTTCATTTTTCTGTGGTTGTGCAGCAACTGCATGACGCACAAACAGTGTCCGTGCTGTGGTTTGAAAACAGGAGACACAGTCAGTGCAGTATTCAGTGTGTCAATATGTATATTTCAACATATATACATAGGATAGTTAGATTACTTTCAATGTGCACAGGCCATTACAGACAAATAGAATTCATGTTGAACATATTTACATATATTACTCCTATTTACAGATATTTAAGTGCATTTTATGCACAAATATACAACACACTCATGTCTTGATGCAATACACATGGGGTTCACACGGTGGTCTGGCAACCCTCACGCTGCCTCACATTAATGTGCAGAAAATTGTTTTTGTCTGGAGTGTAAATCCAGCCAAAAAACCAGCAGACTCGCCCCCCCTCAGCGGTGCAGGATGTCAGAAAAAAAAAATCAGGAAGCGTCTTGACACAGCGTGGGCGGAATGTGTGAGCTTCTGCACAACATTTCGTGAAAGCGATGGGAGGAGAGCGTGGGTCCGTAGGTAGACTCCCCCCCAGCTGTGGCCAATCTCACTTCATCGGGACCCCTGCCCGCCCCCCACACTGTGCGTGCCCGTGTATGTGTACGCGGGTGAGCCTCCTACTATTTACAAGGGAATCCCATCTGCCTCTGCTCAACAGAAATTAAATTCACTCTTTGGGGATCCAGACAGAGGGCTGCCTGCTGCTACATGAAATAATTACAAAAATGTGGATGCATGCAGCCATGAATTTTCTTTTTTTTGTGAGGGGTCAAAAGAACACACGAGCCAATACAATCTGGTTTTGAGAAAAACAACAAAGCGAGAGCACAAAGGATGAGGCGGCTGCTTCTGTTACTTAGAGACGTGCGGTCTGGATGAGATGTTTTCCCGACCGCACACCCCCTGGCTGTTAACGTACGCCTTGTCTTTGTAAACACGCTAACGGGAGAATGTGTTTGGGGGCACTGTGGGGAGACATAACCACCAGTACAAGCGTCCGTATTCCAGGAAAAGTTGCTTTTCTATCGAAAACATCGAGAAGAATCACGTTGTGACTCCAAAAAAAATCCTCTCGACCACTCGAGGCCGTCAAATTTTCAAGTAAAGTCAACAAAATGATGAAAAATATAACTGTCAGCATGCAGTGCTTTTACAATCAGCTGCAGAGATATCAAAATATGGTGGATTTTGAGTCAATCTCTGCAGTTTAATTTCCTTTCCTGATGTTTTTCTAATATTCTTGCTGCGGTAATGTGAACAGAAACATATCTGCACTCAAAATCCAGCAAGAACACACATGTCATCTGTCCATATTGTCTGTCCTTGTTGTGAATTCTCATCCTACAGCATATTTCATCACTCTATTTCCTGTCAGATAGCTTGATTTGCTATACAGGTTTAGATTCTGGTGGCATCTCAATCACTGTCCACTCGTACTCAAAGATAATATGGGTTGATACTGTGAGCTGTGTACCTTGATGCCAGACATTTTTTTTTTTTAATTCCCACTCCAGTAAAAAAGAAAAAAAATGCCTAGCTGTTATTTTCCTCTGGCTGAATGGAGGATTTGGGAGAATTGTCCAGCTCTCTCCAGTTTGCGGAGCTGCCTGTTGGGCTCCGATTGGTCATCTTAGTCAGCAGCGTTGTCCTGCGGATACTGCTGTCCGAGTCCTCCTTCTTGAAGTCAGTGTTCATCCTGAGGCAGCACGAGAAGCAGTGCACGAAATCCTGGAGGAGGTGACCGCTGAAGATCATGTATATCCACGGGTTACAGCAGCTGTTGAGACTGGCAAGGAGCGCAGACAGAGTCACTGCTGTGTTCTCAGAATCTAGAGAACAGAGAGAGGGAAGAGGAAAAGGATGATTAATCCGCAAAACATCTGGGGCAGGCTTGGCTGCAGGAGAGCGCGTCTCAGTCAGTTCATGTGGCGTTAAAATGTAAAGCCTGGCTAGTCTTCAAAGAGAGCACAGTCTGGGGGTTTTCTATTACAGATCAAATTTATTACAAGACTTTTGAATTGACTGAATCAAGTTTAATTTTCTTGATATTAGTGAAGGAATCTGTCTGGCGCGCATGTTGCAAAGAAAATGTGTCGAAACTGTAGCTGTACATGTAACACTATCACCCATTTTCAGTAGTTTTGTTTCAAGATGAAACGTTTTAGAAAGAATATATGATTAAACTTGTTTGAGAGTGAAGGCTGGTGGTGAATCTCAGAGCCCACATCTGAGGAGGCTGGAATTCTGAAATAAAGGGAACTTCACCACTCATAAACTTTTTACAAGACTGAAGGTTTACAGTGCTGTACTCAGTTATTTCATGTAAATGATGTGGTTTGCAAACAGAACATCAGTATGATTTCAATTATTTTTAATTCTTCTCCTTTTAATACTATTTACGCATGCATTTGGTTTTCTGTGCCATATAAACCTGTGCGTAAAAGCCGTGCGCACTTGGACTTCTGTTTACGCACGGGGAGCTTTTTTGGTAATCACGTGTTTTCTCTCTGCTGTCATTTTATTTTTTTGCTTTTCTATCATCACTCCAAAACCTGTCAGAGTTTTAAATTCAGTGATGACTGACACATTTATTGCTTCATGTCTCCGGCACTCACCAGCCCACTGGAAGTTCTCATCCCACACCGACCACATCTGCACGATGAAAAACGGCGCCCAGCAGATAATGTACGCCAAAACTATCACAAAAGTCATTTTGACAGTCCTCAGCTTGGCTCTGGATATCGTTGTAACACTGCTGACTGAATTCTTCCCGATTATCGCGTTCTTGCTGGCAGCGCCGGCCATCGTTTTCCTTTTCTTGTATTTGATATTTTTCCATATGCTGTGGCAGATGAACCCGTAGCACATCATGAGAATGACCACGGGCACGAGGAAGATGCCCACGGTTATCCAGGTGATGTACGCCTTGGCGCCCCATGGCTCGATGAAGTACGCCCAGCAGTCGTAAACATCCGAGCCGTTCTTGATCTCGCTCAGGGAGAAGATGAAGTACTGCGGGGTGCTTAACACCAGGCTGCACATCCACGTGGAGATAATCATGATGTAGGAGCGCTGGGTGGGCTGCTGGAGGGTTTTCAGGGGGTGGCAGATGGCGATGTAACGGTCCAGGGTCATCATCACCATCATGTAGGTGGACGCGAACATCCCCATCACCTGCAGGTGCTTCACTATCCTGCAGAGAAAGTCCGGACCGTAGAAGCGGAAGGTGATCTCCCAGCAGAGCTGCGGCAGCACCTGGAAGAAGGCGACCACCAGGTCAGCCAGGCTGAGGTGTTTGATGAAGAGGTGCATCCGCGACATCTTCTTCTTCGTGTTGTACATTGCCAGCAGGACGCTCACGTTGCCGACCACAGCGACCACGAAAGTGATGCTCAGCACCATGATCTCGATTTGGGCCACCTCTTCGTTCCGCGCAAAAGGATCGGATCCGTTGTGGTGGACGCTGTCGTTCCCAGGGGTTCCCATCGTGAAGTCATCAGTGGGACTGAAGACCAGAGACCTGTTCCCTCCGCTCAGGACAAGCGCATAGTCGGGAGTGTGCATGGCACTGCCCCTCTGTGCGCCCGAGCAGATACAGTGCCAGAGGGGCTGTGAAGTGCTTCTCCAATCCGTATATGGAGCTACCTGGTGCTCACAGAGGGGAACAAGTTGCTCTCTGACTTGTGGCGGCTGTTGTGGCTTTTTAAACTCGAATCAGATTTCAGGCGGCGTGTGCGTAAAGAGGGTACACTGTAAAAAAAATCAAGTTATTTGGTGCCGTGATGAGTCCTCAAGCAAGCTCGTTCTTACACATGATCTTTCAGTTACTTAATTAATATTTGAATTAAGTAATTTATTATTCCCACTGCAAATTGATTATGTTCTTGAAATTCACTTTAGAGCCTTTTCGAATGGAGTGGAAAGAAAGAAAGAAAGAAAGAAAGAAAGAAAGAAAGAAAGAAAGAAAGAAAGAAAGAAAGAAAGTATAAGTAAAAAGAAGTCAGTGACTGAGTGATGTCGAATCTTTTGTTTATTGCTTTTTTCTTGCGTTGGGAATTTTTTTTTACAAAGTTCATTGTGATGGATGTGTTGAGTAATTTTTTGCAGTGCGCAGCCCAGCCCTCCCCGTGGCGCGCACAACATCCACATCACCGCAGTTCCTCTCGCTCATTGCGTGGGCCAGATGTTTACGAAGCACTTCTTGAGAGCAACGAGTCACGCAAAACACAACTGAGAAGTTCCAAGGAAGTAAGTTGAGTAACACGCAGTTAAAATAAATATTCGAAGTGTTAAGTCAGGCTTTACTGTTTCCCGGGTAATATTTTTAAAATGACGCATTTCCTGGGGCCTTTGAGTTGAAGCATCCCTCTTTTCTGAGGTTAACATGATCTCAGCTGAGACATTTAACATTTCTAAGGAGGCCTTTGAATTGTGATCCTGCATTTCCTGCATTAGGGATGCATTGACTAATAAACTGGAATGTTGTTTGTGTTGACCTCTGCAGAGCACAACCCTGTGCACTGATGAACTGTTTGAAATTGTTTATCGTAAGTAGTTTGCACAGGGGAGTGCCAAGCAAGATACATTTAGGGTCAGAGTTTCCTCCTTAAAGTCACATTTCAAACTTTTTTTTTTTTTTGGGGGGGTATTAATAATCTTCACATGGAGTGTTTAATCTGTTTGTTTGTGTTATGTGTGTGTGTTTGGTTGTTTTTTTACACACATTCATTCATTCTGTCTGTAAACCAGCTGCCTTTCAGCAAACACAGATCCATTTTCAAAAAAAAAGGACTTTAAGAATTCAACTGACAAGATAGTCTCCAGATAGTTGGGAATGTGTCGTCCAGGTTTTGAGACCTCCACCCTCCTTAAAAAACACAGGTAAGCAGAATTTGGTCTGTGGTTGCACAGCAGTGCAAAAAAATAATCCACAGTCTGTTCAGATTTCTCTCTAAAAACAAAGTTTTGGTTACTTTGGATAATCTGCAGACCTCACGTCCAACAGTTTTCACTGGAACTAATTGAACCTGGAGACCCTCTGAAAAACTGTTTACGCTGAGTTTGGAGGAATATCCACTATCACTGGGACGCTGTCCCGGAAAATGTTTTTGCTCTTGCATTCTTAAAATCATCATTATTAATTTTTAATTGCTTTGAACACCACAAACAAAATTCTACTCACCTTGAATTAATTAGTGGGGAAGCAGATACCTGTCTCCAAGGCTGGATCATATCTGAAGAAATAGAGAGTGAGATAATGATTTCTTGTAATTCATCATCCCTCCATGAAGCCCTTTAAAGATCTGCACCAGACACGTTTTAAAACATATGTATGAATACTTTGCTTGTAAATAATTACAGTTTGATTATCTTTTTCCACAACAAAAGTTCAATTTACTAGAAAAGTTCACTAAGAAATATCTCAAACCCTTCATCAGCACCCAGCTATGTTCTAATTATGTGTTGATTTGAATTAATTCACAAATTAATCATATAAAAGTGGATTTTACACTAATTTCATAACTGTCAGTGTTCAGTTTGGTTTGGTCAAGTTTCATTACAGTTCATTACTTTCAGCTCTCTGAATTATTTATCCAATTCTTTCAGCCAACAGTTTCAAGTTTTGACTCGCTCTTACGTGCAATCAAGTCACCTTTAAACACTTCAATTATTCAGTACAGCTGACTCCGTATGTAGATGAATTCTCAAAAAAAATATAATCATGAATCATTAATGTTTTCAATTTGTTGAGCTACTCTGCAATTACTCCACATGCACCCTGAGGTACAAGTACCCCTTTTTGTCAATCACTGCACGATGCACCATTTACACTGGGTACTATAATGGGGTCTGTATCAGATCAGCCCCAGAAAATCACAGAGTTTTGTGGGTTGTTGAGTTTGGGGAAACTTTTTTAAAAAAAAGTCTGTAAAACAGTGTCTACAATAGATTCTAAATAATCTGCTTCTGATGAATTCAGCAAATGTTATACACATAAGTTATTGCTTTCTCTGCATATAAAAACACTGCTACTGCTATATGCATTGTTGATAGAAGATCAGCGCCATAGATTAGTGCAGTACACACTGTTATTTCTCACTGTAAATCATTCACTTCTCCCCCGTATTGCTGTGAGTTTTCACACAGTTATGTTAGTGAGCGTGTTTTTTGTGCTGTTATGGCTCACTCTAAATTCAAACAACAACAACCTATATTTTATTTAACACAAACGTCATGTGGCGTCAGATGCCTGGCGCTGTGCAGGTTGCGTCCACGCCTGCCGCAGATCTGAGCACAGTGTGTGCCAGACCGCCTCCAGATGTTGTCGGGCACATCTCATTCGATCATGACACATTCACACCTTGCGTTAACACATGTTTTATTTTATCCGGATAACCCTTCCGGGGACGGATCACATCTTAATACCAGGTGTAAATGGGCTGTCAGTTTCATTGAGGCTTTACTGTGTTCCACCAACATGCTTCTGGACCAGTTTTAACGTCACAAAATGCTTCACATGCTCACATCCCAGACTAAATAAGAGCAGATTGACCTCAACGTGTTATTGCGGAAACTGTAGGCGTAGATAATTCTGCAAGGGAATCAAGAAAAGGCAGAAAACTTTTGAGTGGAAGGAGACTTTAATATTTTAACCTGATAACAGCCTACATGTTTTATCTGTGTGTTCTCTCTCTCTTCTCTTATCAGGGCATCTTTGTCCACCGTGTCCACCGTTGCACAATCATCCAGCGATTCTTTGCTTCGACATCTTCAGCGCCATCGCCTCGGTTTCCAAGTGAGCCATAACAATGTAAATAGCTTATTACAGTTTCCATTGCGAGAGCACATGATTGCCGACGCGGCTGCTGCTCAGCTCATCTGATCCATGTGCTGATAGCGGGAATAGTAATCTTTATTGCGTTCGCCGTACAGATCTCCTCTCTTTCATTTCCGATAGCCCCTTGAGTGAGTGGGGCGAACCGGAGCCCCCTTCCTAAAAATTTCCTGCTGGCCACTTGAACCTGGCTTAGTGGTGCAATAAAGTTTTCACAATTATCGCTAATCTTCCTCCTCAGTTGGGGGAAATTCTGATGTCCTGGACTTCTGTTGACGAGCTACCCAGGATCCTCTGCTGGGAGTCTTGTTATGTGTCTCACCCCCAGCCTCCCCCTTTCCACTCTGGTACCGTCTTTTCATGTCCTGGGGGGGTTCAAGGACAGCAGAGCGGATGTCTCTCTTCATGCTAGACTGCACCACGTTTTCCCTCGTCTCCTGTTTTTGTGGAGGTCCACCTGAGACGTTCTGTGCTGTTATTACAGCTCGAGGCTCATCGGCTTCAGAACATGATGGCTCCTCGACTGTGGACCCTGTGTCTGGGACCGGGAATCATGGGAATGCATGTTGTGTCTCCAGTAGATAGAGCAGTCAGTCTGTATCATTTCCATGACGTTTCCCTTTCATTCACGGGCTTAAGGTTCTTTAAGAGATCCTCAGACTCTCTGGGAGCTTCTTCTTCTTCTTCTTCTTCTTCTTCTTCTTCTTCTTCTTGTTAAAATTTTTTTTTACCCTTTGGGATGAAGAATCTTGTTAAGGAGTTTCATCTTTTATAAAACCAAGTCTCTCTCTTGCATGACGTGATGTCATTATCAGACAGCTTTGTGAAATAACCAAACATCTTCATTTCACTTTTTAATTAAATTATGTAACTCAATTGAAGCCTGAAGTGGAACTCACAGCCTGTTTAAATATTTATCTTGCTGAGTCCTTCTCAGATTCCTCTAATCTTTAAGACACCGGAAAAAAGGCAGACATAATTGGATTTTTAAATTTTTTTTTGTTGATTGTCACATGTCTCGAAGTGATGGAGGGAGGGATCACCGAGTCTGTTACAATGATGATTATGTCTTAAGACTTTAGCCGTTGTTTACGTCACCGCCATATGTAATCTCATGCATGAGAAGAATGTCCGCTCTCATGTAGTACTAACACTTCGGTTGCTCTGTCTGGCTTATATCATGAATACCTCATGCGTTATAATACCCTGTCAGTTCATCATGCCCTGTATATGACATCAAAAGTTTTTTTTTTTTCTTTTCTTAAAGTCTTGAATGAAAACAGGACTACTGAGGTTTTATTTACAGTCTCCATAAAAGCGCAGGTCTGCTTGCCCCCTGGATGACTGCGGCATAAAGAAGGTCACGTCAAACACAAACATTTAATTATCTGCTAACTTTATGGGTGAAGTTATGACAATAAACAGGACCTCTGCAGAAGGCCACCTATAATGCATTTGTTATATAAGTTTGTAAGTAGGTTTGCATGTCCCCCTTTAGCCTTGGGGCTGGCGATATATCAGCGCTTCGGTAAACACGACATTCGGGTTTACAATCGTAAAAATCCGCATCAAGTACACATTGGCAATCAGGGCCTACATAGATGTAATAATGATAAGTGAAGTGCAGCTGCCTCCCAGCAGAGCTCTTTGAATAGACGCACAAAGCACAAATTATTATGATTACAGTTTTTCTTTTACAGAAATGTCTATATTCAAATGAATGTAGCATCCTTGTACATCTACAGGGGTTGAATAAAATAATCCACTACACTGCAGACATTACAAAGAAGAAGAAGAAACTCTGTGTCCAAATGAAATGACAAGGTCAAAAACATGGACATAGCTGTGGCTCAGGAAGTAGTTTGGTTGGCTAGTAATTGCAGAGTCTACACTGTCTAAATCCCCACAGTCTACATGTTGAAGTGTGAATGTGTGTGTGAAAAGGTCGGGCTGACTTGTGAAGTGCTTTCAGTTACTGAGGACTAAACATGTTTGCAAGAGCAAATATGTTTGGCTCAGTGACTGCGGTTTTCATCACCATTATGAGGAACTATAATTAATTAATGTCCTTCAAGCAAATTGCTCACTGACATTATATCTAATTTGCTTTTCCGTCGGTCTACTATTGTAATACCACGTCGGCTTGGACCAACCCCAACACCAGAATAAATGGTGGCAACATACGTTTCCACCAACTGGATATGTTGAAACATAACATTTTTTTTAATGTTATGACAATGCTGTGCTCATGGTCTGATTAGGTTTAGGCTAGAAAATATCCCGTTTTTACTTAAAATACTTGTTTTGGTTGCCATAAATACAGCTGGAGACGTCCCGAGGTGTTGCTAAAAACACCTGGTTGTATCGCCACGAACATGACCAGAGATGTCCAGCCTTCTTGTAAAGAATATCTGAATTTTTTTGTCACTACAATCACAGCTATGAATTGTCCCAAGGTCTGTTTAATAATATCCACTGGTTTCACACTTAAAAATGCTCAATCTGTGGCCATGTCAGTGTGATAAGGAGCCCATGACACGTACAACAGCTCTACTGCAATTAAAAAAAAATAAAATTAACATCAGAAGTCACAAAAATGTTGGAGGGTATAAGTTAATGTGTGTTCTTCATATGTTCACCATCCACCCTGACCACTTCCGAACTTAACAACACTGACTATAATGGGATTCGTAAGCCAGGTCACAAATCTTGTGGAAAACATTGTAAGACTGAACACTGCTGCAGCAGCAAATGAGTCCTCCTGGTTTTGTAACGAGATGATCAACAAGCACACACTGATGAGCCGTTTTGCTGTCTCATATTGAAATAACATCGGCGTCATGATTTTATCTACTTCACATCGTCACAAAACTTAAAAAGACCTGACAGAGCTGTGGTGTGTTCTGTCAAACACAATTTGATACAAGTCATTTTTACCATAATTGTTCTCAGGTGTTGAAAAGCGTTTTACATAACAAGATAAAGATAGGTGTCATTTTGTTGTGCAGCGTTCTCGACATCAAACACACTTAGATGTGATTCTAACCCAACAACAATGCAGAAATGATCACTGGGTAGTGGGAACATTTCCACAAGTCTTATCACATTAATGTGAAGGGAAATATTGTTACTTTGATATGAAATCTGCCCTTTACCCAGGGAAAACGAAAACATGGCAGGTTTTTTTCCTCTCATCTTATGGAGCCATTGATAATTTGTTCAAACAAAAATAGCCTGGCTGAACAAAATGGTTCCTTCTTTCTCAATGACTCATGTAGATGTTCGAGATCATTTCCTCAGCTGTACACAGACTTCACAACCACTTGTCCTGTGTAATGACCTGCGGCTCAGCTTTTCACATGGACGGGGGAGTCTGATCCTGTCTTAAACACGATCCCCGGACCATAAGTATCACATGAACAGATTTCACTTTACATTTCACTGCGTTTCAGTTCTCGTACAGTACAATCCATCTCTTTAGGAGATATGTTTAACGTTAAAAGTATGAACGATTAACTTAGTAAAACTGATGGCAAGGAACAGAAGTCATCACTGCAGCAAATGCAATGTAATTTAGCGTTACATAATGCACTGTAATTAAAGCTCCATCAAGAGAACTATTTTTAGCCATGCAAGCGGCCTATCTCTGCTGGTTGCAATATTTCAACAACTATTGTACAGACTGGCCATATTAAAATGTGGGATGAAGCTTTTGGATTTTAATGATCTCCTGATTTTTCATCTGGTCACCAAGCTGGTCAAACTATTAGGTGAAATGCAGCAACTTCTAAAAAATAAAGTTTGTACAGATGTTCATGCTTTCCAGACCATGTATGCAAGTTATTTTGGTGATCCCTGACTTTACATCTTACGAAATCAAGTCCAGAAAATTTGATTGCACACATTGAAATTCAAATCTACATGTTGGAGAAAAAAATTGTATGAAATTATTAAATGTAAATTTTGTGTGTAGTCGCTTTTGTAAAAAAAAAAAAAAAAAAAAAAAAAGCCAAACACCTGTGAAGATGCCCAAATGTCATGTATGACATTATTTCCTTTACACATCTTAAAATTGTTGTTCACATGTGAAGGGGCAGATCTCAGGTGATTAAATCCCTCATGTTTTGCGTGTATTTAATTCACATGTGAAAATATATTCCTTCATGTGTGATAAAAGCCAATTCATGAAATTGTCCAGTTTACGTGACATTTATTTTCATTTTCACACTTTCAAATTTTCATTTGCATTGTGAAAATATTCAGTCCACATGCAAGACTTACTTCGTACCCAGCTGTGATTTGGTGTTTAGCACTTGCAGATGTCGGCACGCCTACGTGGTAAACTAAGATGGGTGAACGTGGTCAACATTACCTGCTACACATTATCATGTTAGCATGTCAGCACAAACAAGACTTTCACCTCCTCTGCTGTTGGCTTAACCTTTGGTACCTGACCACAAAGGGGAGCCGGTGAAAGAGCTCTCATTGATCTTCAATACATCTTTATGGAAAGCGAGGCGATTTGTTGATGAGGGTTTTGCTGATGCTTGCACTGTTGGCTGGTAATGCTGCTGAAGCGTCGATGGGGACACAAGCAGTTGTGAGACTGAAGTGAAAAACAGGCGTTGATGTCCTGACAGTAAATCTGGATTCAAAGTAAACACCACAAATCAAAACTAAGCCATGAAATCTCAACGGTGACTGTCGAGTGTGTGTTTTTTCTATTTAAATAACACTAGAAAAATATCACCAAGGCCACTTGAGGGACGGGAGCAAAATGAGCAATGAAATATAACTTTGCTGTGACTGTGTGTCTGCTCACATTACACATACAATATATCACACGCCTTATTATACAGCCATCTCTTAAAGGTTTATCTTAAAGGTGGTTCACAAGGGCATCACCCACGTAGCAAATTTAAGTACTTCATCTGATTTACTGTTACAAGAAAAGACATATCAGTTATCTGGATTGACTGCACTTTCAAGTGCACATGATTAATTGCCTGATGTAAACATGGTATAAGAAAGCGGTCCTCTCTTATGTGTAGCTGTGAGGTCGAGGCAGCTTCACTTTTAACTTTATGAGCATCTGTTTTGAGGTATGATCACGTTGTTCTCCTCGTGAATAGGCCGACAGCTCTGGTTCCCCCGGAAAACACTTTGAAACCAGCCGCTGAAGTCAGTATATCAGTCAATAAGCCAAGGCTGTTTGAAGATTGAAAGGTTTTCGCCGAACAAAGGGACTCTTACATCATCCAGAGGGGAAAAAGTGGACCTTGATATTTAAATGTGTGGGGAAGAACACCTGATCCTCAGGGGTTGTTCCTGATACTGTAATTTCGCCCTCACTCCTGCATCAAACAGTCAATGGGAGACATCTGCACAGGATGCAGCGCTGGTGAGAAAGTTGCTTCCAATATAAACACTAAAATGCAGCTGAGTTATTTATGTGACGATAGATTAGCCGAGTGGAAATTCTACAGGCGTGTGGGTAAGTGTGTCTGTGCAGACACGCGGCGGTTCCTGTGTGTGCATGTGCGCCCTGCAATCAGAGTCTATGGGAAGCTCACGGGCTTCGACATGACTTTATCATCTATCAGGGAAGTAGACAGCAATGTCCTCGCTGCCGTTTCTTTGACTGTACATACTGTGACCCAATAACATCAACCCCTCTGGGGGGGGGAACCCAGGCCTCACTCTGATCCCGTTTGTTCATTTGACAAAGATGAAACTGGATTGTTGCGTAGATTTATATTAATAAAAGAAGTGGATAACACAAATGAATGTTCTTCTTCACTCAGGTAAAAGTAAGAAAGTACAGGCACTGAAATGTACTCAAAGTATATAAAAGTTTCCCTCGGATGACATTTCTAAGAGTCAGGTTTAGACTATTAAACTTAATGGCAGAATCTGCAGGATTTGTCAGAGCTGTTCGTGAACGCAACACGGTTTAGTGTCATTCCCAGCTGATGTGCACAAATAATCGATAATTCCCCTCAAATGCATTAAACCAACGTAAGGAGCCTGTTTTGAAAATTTAAGGGTTATAAAGTACAGATGTGGGGGATGAAAGTAAACGTTAGTTGAAAAGATGACTCAAGTTGAGTACAGATGCCTAAAAAACATCTACTTAAGAACAGCAGCTTAGTATTTGCATTAGCTTCCCACTTCTGCATATTTGTTTGCCTCTCTGAGATTTGGTGAAATGTTTGTGAGCTTAGGAATTTTAGGAAGAAAAAGGAAAGGGATTAATTTACTGACAAAAGCCTACACGGATGCATGTTTGATACTCAGAAATAGATTTCTTGTGTGTTGAGCATCACCAAACATCCCTGTCCTTGTTTACATTCTCACAATCACTATCTTTAGGAAACAGATGGGTCCATGCATCCCACGCAATTTTATTACAGACACACACACACACACAGGCTGCCGTATGCATTGTGTATGCCTGCAGTCATTAGTAACGGTTTCAACTCAGCTGCTGCTGGAAGTCAAATTTGAGACAATTTAGTTAAAGAAGAAATACCAGCCCCTCTATTATCGTTTTACTTTTCTTCTGGCAGGCCTCCAGTGAAATAACAGATGTTGCCAGTAAGTGAATTTCAGCGTCAATCTAAATGTTGGGAGTACTGAGTCCCAATCTTTCCTGGGACACATGTGTTGAAGTCTGCAGCAGCTCAGAGGCGAACAGTGAATATGTGGACACACGCCAGGTCGAAACAGAGGTGTAACACCAGAAAGCAGGGATGGCAGATTGATGGTTATTTTTCCTTTAGACACCCCGCTGTGTCATTTTTTTGAGGTTATTCAGTAACTGAGGCTTCGATCAGGGGGGGGCTGAAATAAATCTCTGGTTACTTTAATGAACACGTAAATCTATGCAGTGGAAAAAATAATGATGGAGAAAGCATATCAAAGCAGAGCTGCATTTTAAAAAAACGCAGCAAACCGTGACATGCCATAGTGACGTCAACTGTGTTTACGCACGAGAACGTCGGAGGGTCTATGTGTTTCTGAGTTTGAGATAGCGTGTCCCCGCGGGCTTCCCATAAGGCCGGCGTTAGCACGCCACTTTAGTCACTCTGACCCACCGATCTCACCCGGCCAACAAAACCGTCTCCGGCCACCACTGATGTAATACATCCTCCTGCCATGTTCTACAAGGTACTTCACCTCCATGTCTGTCGCTTAGCTGTGTGCGGTCTCAGCAACTTGAATCAAAGTCAGCCAGCTAGCTGTGCTGAAGAAGCAACAACAGCGTGGTTGAGAGAAACGGTTTGTTCACTCTTTGCCGGTTTGCCTGCTCAGTTTTACCCACATCGACCCCGTGTCCCCTGCGCCCCTCATGTCTCTGCCTTGTTCCCATTGCGTCTTTGGTTTGGTACTGTATTTAGTCTTTGTGTGTTTGCAGTGCTTTATTCTCGGATTTGCCCCTGCCCGCTCCCTCTGGTTTTGTTGCCTTTGGACGCCAGCTTTTTGTACTCGGACTTTGGATTTTGGATTTATTAGACTTTGGTTTACAGCTTTGTTTTAGTGAAGCTCTCTTTCTGTTACTTGCCCTGCCTGCCCCCTGAATGTCTTGCATGTGGGTCCTGACTAATTTTTGCTACACGCAACATAACTGAGACAGTTTAATAGGAAATAAGAAAGTAAGTACAGGACAGAGAGATGTAACGGTGATTAAGCAACAACAACAACAAAAAAAATCTTTGAAATGTCTCTCCACATGTAAAAAAACTCCACACGACTCTTGCTTTATGGTCGGTATGTGTATGTTTAGTGGGTGGTCATAGTTACATGTTTCATGCATCATAGCCTCCACCACCAGCAACAGGATGCTTTGAATTCCACAATGAATCAGTTCAAAAGAAAATGCAACAAATATCTGAATCTCCATACTTAAAATTTCTGTTTAGATTCAGGTGCATGTTATGCAGAGTCAAAAGGTGCCGTTGACTTATCCTCCCCTGTGGTGCCCTGCTGAGGGAGTTGAAGGGCAGTCAGAAATAGACGTGTCTGAGTCTGAGGCCACCTCGTTGATAAGGGCACACATGGGCACTCCAGACTGGCCTTTTAACTGATTACAGCTCTCCATGTCTCTCCTTCGCGCTCTTATTGTGTGTGATTTAGTCACTGTGTTGTCTACTGCATGCCATCCGTGCTAGGTAAGGTAAATATTCGGCTGGTTTTGCATACCAACAGAATGTCTGAATGTTTATTCTGGCAGCACATACATCAGTGGTCGTATATACACAAGGTTTAGCTCGCATGGAATGAGCCCAACCTCGGACTTAGTGAACGATCCTGTCAATAGCCGAGTCCAACATGGAGTTGCCGACTTTCAGAAATGTTTACTGGACCTGTTGTCTGCGATTTCTTATGGGCAGGACCGTGAGGTAGGAGCTCGGAGAGGTCATAACGGAAATATGTTAATACTGGGCGAGTCTGCAAAGCCTCAAGTTTTGTATGTTCCATGTTGTTGTTTAATTTCTCACTTTTTACAGTGTCTGCACATGGTATTATCACAAATATGGTATGGTTTAATTCAGGAAAAGATCCTTGTCATGGTACTGGTTATGGTTAGTGTTAAGCTGGTAAAATACTGTTTAAATGTTTAAGTACATTTAATAAAGAGCTGATAATTGAACATAGACTCCAGTCTCCTGTATAAGTCAGGCTATGCACCATCTTAGCTTCCTTACATAACTCTCCATCGTGTTACATAAAGGATGCACTGCCTCACGGATTTGCACCAAATGTTGGCAGTGGAGGTAAAATGGGCAGGTTAAAGACCAATTCTCTGGATGCTGTCACACTCAAAAGAAAAAAATAAAAATAATTGCTTAATGTCAAATAACTGTGTTCGCCTAGAAATTAAAATGAACTCATTATTGGCTCAACTCGGTAAAATTTTGCAGTCAAAAAAAATGTTTGTGAATCTGCGCTGCACAATAGCATTGCAGCATATTACAAAAAAAATGAAGTAGATGGGGACCTGTTTTTTGGGAAAATGGGTCCATACAGCTAGTCCAGTGTGTAATCCAGGTCTCCGAAATCCTACAGTGTTTGGAAAAGATGTTATTTACACCCTTTGAAAAGCAGAAATCTTCACTGCCGCTGCGAAGCTACAAGCACTAGTGTGCAGTCCGTCTCAAGTGGGTGCAAAAGTGCAACAGCTTGGGAAAGTTGGGGCCTGTTGATCTACAATATATGGAGTTTTGCTGTGAAGGTTGAACTTTCTTCTAAGCTTTTTTGGGCGTTAGTGAGACACAGAGCACAGTATGGTCAGGGGTGTTTGCGTCAAATTGACAGGTGTGTGTCATCCTGGAGATCCATCCACGCGTTGGGCTTTATGCCCAAATTTGGATTTGTTTTCAGTCAACTAGCTAAACAAAGTCTGTGGCACATGTTTTCAAAATCTCTCTGTCTTTTTTTTTTTTTTTTTTTTTTTTTAAATAAATGTGGTGTTGACACAGACACAGTGTTCATGTTTTTCTCCAGTCCCACCAAAAGAAAAAAGAATCCTCTGAGGAAGTCAGCCTCATTTGCTCTTTGTACATCTGTTCAACATGTGAGACAGTCGTATTTCAGCAGCGCGTCCAAAAGCACCCAGCGGGCCTTTGGTCACTCTGTTTGAGCTCGGTGATGAGTTGCTCTAATTCACTGGCTCAGCTGTTGACCATATTTCAAATTTAGAAATGAGGCTTTATATGCCACAAGACTTTCCCTCGCTGGCCTTTCTGCATCATTATTGTGTTCTGGACAATATTCAGCCTTTAATGACCAATCCTGTTAGCACATTGTCACTTATTCTTCTGCCTGCAAACTCAAGACTGATTGGGCTTTATGTATCAAACAACCACAGAAAACAAAGCTGAACAGTGAATTGTGTGAAACTGTAAACATGTTGGAGAGAGTCACAATGAATGGGAAAGCGGCCCCTGTGCCCCTGCTGACTCTGCTTTCTGTCAAGGATGACCCAGAGTTCCGGTTCACAGAGGAAACTGCTCAACATTCACACCCCACATTGTCCTCAGAGGATAAGACCCCCCCCCCCCACAGACACACACAAACTCTCTCACACACACAAACACACACACACACGTCATCTTATTCGGGAGAAATAAGCTGTGGGCTAAAAACGCTAAAAGTCCACGTACTGTGAGGCAGCACTCTAACCCAGTCGCTGGTTCGTTTCTGAAAAACAACACATAAGTTCAAATGTTTCTTGCTTTTGCAACTCAACATTTGCTTAGGTTGAATATTCAATTTCTCTCCTGTCACAGCGTTGTGCCTCTGCTCTGCCTCGGTTTCGGCAACAAACCTTCTCATTGCAGGTCACCAAAAAACATCATGGGTTGGCTTTAAATACCTGTTTTGATGGAAATGTCCACATGTCTTCTGAAAGAAAAAAAAAAAAGGCCTGCTTTTCACACCACAAAAACAGCTGGAAATATCCCCTGGTGTCCTTGAAAATATGCACTGCTGTGATTCGAGCTGCGGTCGACTGTCTGGCAGCACTGTTGTCTGTAATAAGAGGCTGTTAACTAGCTGATCAGGTCAGGTATCAATTATTGGACAAAAGTGTTTGCCAGTTGTCATACTTTTTGGTTTATTTTGAATAAATATATATATTTGAAATAATTCAGGACAGCTGCTTAATCCATTTCTAAATAGTTTTAAGTGTATATATCCAGTCTCTTCTGCTATGTCTGCATCTCTGTTGTGCCTCTGATAGATGACATCATAGCCCTCAAATGAGTTCTCTGAATGAATGAGGTCAGAAGATTTAACACACAGTGTGTTCTGCTGAGTGCTGAGTTCAAAGGCACATGAACACAACTGATCTGTCGAGAAAGATCTTCATTTATGGAAAACAAGGTTTGGGCATCGCTGACCTATGTCCAGGATCCAGAATTGTGTGCCCCCCCCCCCCCCCCCCATCTCAAAACACCCCAAATTCTCCTCTTATTGAGCGTCTGCACCAAAATGACTTAATTTTTGCTTTTGCTTGCCCATTTTTTTCAGGTTATAGTATCAGCTTGACGTTCATTTGCCCGTCACTCACACTGATCACTGTTATCTAACCCTCCACATCACATCAGCCAATTCACAAGCAGCTTCACAGGCAGATTCTGGAGAACCGATTACAAGCGGGTCCATATGAGCGAGGGGCTGCTGGCGTAGAGACTGGCTGTTACCGTGTGTGGGATTGTAAATGTGTGTGAATAAACAGATAGAGAGAGAGTTACGTTTTAATTGAAGACCCTCTAGAACAGGATCCACCCTGCTGTTGATGACTACAAAACTACTTCCAGTTGTCAGAGAGCGCAAATTAAAGGAGTGCAAACACATGTAATTGCTTTAATTCATGCTTAGATTTATTTTGATTATTATTGTTATTTGATGGGATGGAGTGGGTGAGCGGTGGAGGGACGGTGTTAGAGAGTGGGTGGGGGGTTTAAGGGTAGGGGGGTTGTGGGAACAGGGTAGGGAAGGAGAAGACCGGATTAGGTGGAGTAGGTGGGTTTTGGGGGAGGGGGGGATGCTGATGTGTTCGTTGAGTCCAACCAGTGGCAGGTTCCTCTTCTGGACTATAAATGCCAGGATGCACCACAGGTTTCCCTTCCTTTCTCTCTATCTCTCTTCTATTACTTCTCCTCATTTTATGACTGATTTCTCTCTTCCTCTTTTATTCTCCCCACCAGTATTCTGAAGGTGAGCTCCAGTAAAAGTGTTTTACTTTACATAAAAACCTGCAGCTGGTACAGGGTGTCCTCGTGAGCTCTGCTTCTCGCCAGCTTTTTTTTAAATTTTTTTTTTTTACTTATTTCTCTTTCAAGGAGTTATTTTTTTCTTTATGCTTTCTTGGCAGCCTGCTCACTTCCACCTGCTTGCTATCAAAATTCCTTTGTTAGTCCAACAAATGGGGAAATAAGTGTGTCACAGCAGCCAACGGACAGTTAAATTTAATAATAAACAATAATGATAATAGCAAAAATAGGATTATAATAAAAAGGTGAAAAATTGAAATAGACTTGTATATACATATGTACAAATATAAACAGTAGTCACCCCTGCTGGAAAGCCAGAAATACTGTGTCAACCTAAAATATCAAGATTGCACGATTAAGTTTCTGTCATTCCATATCAGCTACTCCTGTGGCAGCGCATTTGTTCCTGACAAGGTCTGACACAAGGGAGGTGGGGATAATGAGGCGCAGGTGTAGCACATCAGGAAGGGACTAATCTTAAAAGATTTCCATCGTATGTTTCCTTAAAACTATGAAAACAAGGCGTCTCAGGAGAGTTTTAACATGTCGAGCTAGAAATGTATTTTAATGAGTCGATTCAAGTCTTCACAGTGCGTGAAATCATCATTTCTAGTCAGAAGACTCAACGTTAGATAGTTAGTAGAAATAATGAAATAATTAAAACTTCTGTATTTACATTAAGACTCTGTAGCGATAACACTACACATATTATCACCTTTTAAGTCGATGCAACTAAAGTGTTAGCAAACAGTTTCCTTTTCACACATCCGGAAGACAAGGAGCCTCATTAGCATCCATTTGGGGTTCAGTTTGTATCCACCTGATCTCAGTTTTCCCCCCACATGTCACGAGCTTATTGACTTTATCTGCAGTTTGGTGCTTAGCAGGTGTACAGTGGAGTGTACTGTGTCTTTTTAGAGCTCTCCTGCTGAAAACAGCGTGTTAATGCTACGAGAGTGTGTAAGTAACTTTATTTAAATAGAACCTTTTGCGAGCAGAGACCTCAAAAGGGGCTTCACAGGGGCAGCTTTTATCAAAATAAATGTGACATGAAACACAATAAAAGCAGGGGAAAAATAGAGAAAATGACATAAAGGCAAATTGAACTGATGAGTCTGCCTCAACAGTACGGCCTAGATGTAAGCCTAGATCAAGCAAACAAATCCTGATCTCTTATAGAGGCTCTATAAATGATGTTTACGTTTTATGTGAGTTGAATTCATGTCAGCAGGAGGAGGGGACGGTGGTGTGACAACTGAGCAACTAGAGACCAGAGACCCCTATTTATGTAAACTGAAACTACTGGATATTTTTAACAGGACATTAGGACATTGTCAAGCTGTGTTAGTGGCAAGAAAACCAGATGTTTTGACAAGACATGGGGACATTATCCAGCCATGTTATTGGCAATAAATCTGAATGATTTTGAAGCTTTTTCTGTCTAAATCTAACCAGAGAATAAGAATGAATTTGCCATTAAGAACAACATAAACAACAAAACATTTCAACCTGTCTGTGGTTCTCTGAAATGTAACACTTAATCTGACCATCGTATTGAAACCAAACTGAACTAATGGCAGAGTAAAATGGTACTTTCACAGTATTTATTTTTAAACTTTCACATCCTTGTTGGCCATCAGATACTGACTTGTCAGCTGACATGCAAGAACCAAAGTTTTTTTTGTTTTTTTTTCCTGTCTCTGCACCAGTTCTCCCATTCTTCCAGCCTTAAGTGTCCATCCCACTTAAGTGTAAAACTCTTTTTTGATGGAGTGTTGAACATATTAAGAGTAGATCGAATTCACAAAGTGAAACACAGAGACAGATTTTTGCTCTCGGAGTCAAGATGAAAACTGGTTATTTTCAAGATAGCTACACAGAAGTCCTTTGAGCTGTCTCGAGCAGGCACAGCATCACCTCAGCCCAGCAGCTTTACCATTACTGCCGCATCTCACGCTACAGGGCTCAGCTGTCACGAAGATGGATGTGTAGGGATCACTGATCAACTTGTTCCTTTTGTAGTGTCTGCCATTTAAATCTGCAGTAGCAAGGCTACTGCTGGTTCAGTAGGCACGTCAGCGCAGAGTGCCAGGGGAGTTTAAAAATGTCTCTTTCACTCTGCCTTACCACAGTCTTTGCCAAAATAATTCCAGCAAAAAAAAAAAAAAAAAAAAGGCTTGTGAGCCACGGCAGTCATTTGGCCCCTTGACATCATGTGGCTGTTTTTTCCCGAAAAATCGTAATGAAAAGCTCATGAGATGCACGTCATGCCAGGTTGTGTGCTCTTCTGTGGGACCGTGCTTGGAATTGGTGTCGTGGGAGAGCACATGAGGAGAGCAGAAAAAGAATCTCTAATGAAGTTTTGATTATTTACAGATTACTTTAAATCAACAAATAATTATGACCATAAATGTGTTTTTCTCTCACTTTATCCGTCCACGTGGCTGCCTATTTTCTGCGTTTTGTTTTTTAGTGCCAGAGATTTACTCTATCTGTGGATAAGCCTTCCTAAGACCTCTTCTCTGAGGGCACATTAGACAGACCCTTAACCGCTGAAATAACAACTTTACATGGAACCTGAGATTCTGTGAGCTTTACTTGGCTTACACATTAGGTGATGAAAAAATCTATTTGACAGGTACAAACTGAGATACTTGAGATTCTTTGCCTTAATATTGTGACTGATATACGGTCTGTATCTGTGTACACCTTACATAACGTGTCTGTTAGAGGTTTAAGCAGCAAAACAGTGGGCCTCCGCATCTGAACGTCCAAATTAAATCCAAACAGCACGGGATGGAATCTGGCAGAGACAAGATCGGATGGCAAGATAAAGCCATGGAGACCTTTATGTTGCACATGTTTTGTAGAATAATGGTATATTAAGTTGATTTGAAGCTTTTGAATTTGAGGAAAAAAGCCAGAGCAGCGATGTTATCGTCTCATCCTGCCATCGGCGCCGACTTGGGTTTAACACTGGGGAGGGGGGGGCAAAAATGTAGGTAATGTTTTTATGACATCATGTCATGAGCATGCCCAAACCGTTTCTCCATAGAGGGTTAGATGGATTCACTGGGTACGGCAAAGCAAAATATAATCTCCAAAGGAAATAAAGCATTCTGCTATCGATCATCTGATCTACTTCATAAATACACACAAGGCTGTTGTTTAGAACTGTGAATACCGATGTTAACTCTCCAGATCTGCGGCTCTGAAACTTAGTTTCTCTGATTTTATGTTGTTTTGTTTTTTAACTGCTTAAACCTAGCTCGTAGCTGGTGGAGACATTTCTGTTTCTCTTCTGTTTTAGTCATTACTATTGTTATGACTTCCCACAACAAAACGATTTCATCTCTCACACACACGCACAGGTTAGCAAACACATTTTTATGCTTTAATTCTCACCAGACTACTCGGTTTAATCTGTTTTGGGTGTCTGGCATGCACAATGTTGAAGCCCAGTCACCAGGATGAAATGTTTGCATATCTTCAAACCGCTGATATGTTCATAATTGTACAATTGTTCTAATTGTACTTACAGGCTACTATTGACATTTGTAAGAACCATTGTCATATCAAGTTCCCATTGCAAGTTAATGGCCTGACTTTCTTACTTCATATCGGGAGATTTGAAAGTCCTGCCAAAGAAAACCATTTCTGACAGGAAGTGGGGACACATCCAGTCTGCGGTGAGCAAACCATATGTTTTGAGCCACAACATGATCCTTTCCTAACCCTATCCAAGTGTACTTTGTGCCTATACCCAATCAGGACATAAGCACACTTGTCACAATGTAAACAACAACATATAAAAAAGTAAAGTTGTAAAGAAGTTTATTTATTATTCAACATTTATTCAGGCAAATGGGTTAGCAAGCTGTACAAGGTTCCCATTCTTTGAGATTAAAGTCACCGCTAAGCTGCAACATTAGGTCATGGAATACATCCGTCACTGCACCGACCACATCCCCCGTGTTGACTGAAGGGTCTGGGCCGCGAATCCGAGCTGTTGTCCTTCTCTGTCTCTTTTCAGCGTGGTTTTCTTTTAGGGTCTTGCAGGCGATGTCACAAGGTTGTCTGCTGATAAGAGATTTATTTTTCAAAGGGGGGTGGGGTTGGGTTTGGTTGGCCCAGTGATCCTGTGTTTGGTGAGACCTCTGCTCAGTATCAGTGGCTTGATATATGGTGTTGGTTTAACCTCAGATTATTGACTCAGTGTCCCAGTGCGTGTTATATTTTTGATAATAAAGATTTATGTAAAGCAGATACGCACGCTATGGATATATTTAATCAAAGCCTGCACAACCTGAACTGAGAACCTTAACACATGGATGCATGCACGCTCTCAATACACCGTCAGTGGCCTCTTTACATGGGGGCAATATCAATGTCATGGATTCAGCATGAGATGTGTTGCTCACAACTCAAGAATGAAGGCCCATTTATTCAAGAACGCATTGTTATTATAATTCCCTCAATTCAACATGAGCATGCCGAATCAAGTTTTTCGCGATCATTGTTTCTAATCTCCTCCTGTGCCTATCATGCCAACACAGGCAGCTCGACACAACAGAGCTCAAATGCAGCGGCTCCTATTCTTGTCTCAGCCGACAGGACGTGTTTCCTCAGGAGGCCACTTATCGTGTTTGTCTCAACATTCCGGACCCAGACAACATGACACGGGGGCAGACACGAGCCCGCGGTGAAGTGCGGCGCTGCACCTGTATTTCAACAGCAAGACACCATCGGTCGAACAGAAAGTATAAAACATTTATTTGACTGCTTTGCTGTCACTTTTGGTCCTCACATAAATCTGCCTTGGGCTTAATTGTTTAGTTTGTTAAAAGAGAACTCCAGTATTTTCACTTCTATTAATTTTTTTTTTTGGGGGGGGGGGTGCATAAAGGAAAACGGGGAAAACAAAAGAGGATTGAAAGAAGCAAGAAGTCAATATTCGCGCAGCTTGTGATTTGTATTAGAAATTGTATTTAAAATCGTATTGATGTATTTCTATTTTATCCAGTTTTTTCTTTGTTCATTTTTTTTTGTGTCTGCTTGTTTCATGTCCAGGATTTCACAAAACTACTCAACAGATTTCCACAAAAGTTGGATGCAGGTCTCGGCTCAGAAACTCTATCCTGGAACTTTTTTTTTATGTTCTCGGACATTGAGATCGTCATCTCTTTCCTCACATTGTTTTGGCATTTTGTTTGTACTAAAACAAGCGTAAAAATGACAGCTTGTTGTTTAAGAGGAGGTGGTGTGTCGTGCCATTTCTTTGGCGAGAGCAGTGAGTCCATTCCTCCTTTTTTTTACACTCATCATCCGAAAAGCTGTGCCTTAGCAGTTAAAGTCGAGCTGAAATGAAAAATCCCTTTTTAACCATTTTACATTATATCTACAGTCACATTATGTGCATAATAAATGCCAAAGAAATGTACAAAAAATCTATTTCCCAGTATTTTGTATCAAAATCAGTCATGATTTCTCCCCATGAATCCATTAATCCATCGGTCCGAGGAAGTTGCATAGAGCTAAGATTTCATGTCAGACAGACGCCCCTGAAGTAGAGTATTTAATTGATTATTGAATAAAAACACAAATGTATAACTTTATTCACTGATTTGGTTAAAATTGGATCATATTCTACAGACACAACTTTTTCCCCGGGTTGCCAACAGCTAAACCTGACAAGAAAACCACCATGGTGTCATATTTCCTGACGTCAGATTGGAGGCCATAAGTGTCAGATGCTGCATTAGGTCCCGCTGGTGTTTGGCCAGCCCTCCAATCACTTAAACAACAACGTTCATTCAAACCCCCTGGTGGTCTGGTGAGACTGAACAGGCGACTTGTGACATGTAGCTACATGGGTAACTCATATCCAGCACCACTGCACCAGCAAATATTACTCCGCCTTCTGTTTCAGGTAAACTTCTGAAACGTTTTAGGATTTGGCTGGAGATGACATTTCTATTGAAAAAGAGTTTTACTTTAGCCGGCATGTAGTTGACATTCAGCGGATCGGAGAGCAGCTCCATATGACATGTGATTTAAAGTGCACTGGTGAAGGGCATGCCAGTGATTCGTCTACAGCCTAAAAGAGATATGCTAGTGTAAATTTAATCCATGGTCTAACACACCCTGACACCGAGTAAGACCCCCCCCCCACGAGAGATCAAGTTTTCCAACCGCTAGCTTATGTAGTTTTAGCAACCTCAGAAAAGACTGCATGATAACAGTAGCAGCATACACACCACACAACTCACCACTCTCCTGTCACAGCTTCCTGTTGTGGGGAAGTCCTTGCGAGTCGATTACCAAGTGCGTTAAGAAATGCTAAATTCCATTCTTTTCCCTGTCCACTCTCGATAATAACTGTTATAAACTGTGTGTAAGTGTAAGCTGCCAACTTTTAGGTAAAGAACATGTTATTTGAAAAAAAGAAAACATTCAAACCGATCATATTGGCTGTGCTCTAGGGAGGAGGAAACTGCACCACTTTACCATCTATCTTTCTCGTCTGCAGCAAGTGCATCTTTGATAGGCAAAAGAAAACCAACAGAATGATGACAAACCAAGTACTTTACTCATGTCAATCATTTCCCTAATGCAGCAAGTCATTTTCCATCTGTTGTTTTTCTTTCATCCCTCCATACTGAGCTCCATGGCAGGGGAATGTTTTAATGAACTCCATTGAAATTCAAAACATGCCATAGTGCAACATACCTTGTATGAGGCCATTCTGAGAGCTAATTTAGAAAAAAACGACACCATTTCCAGCGCCTGGGGCTCATTTCACTTGAGAAGCACAAAGCCATTTACGTTGCTGTGATCTGAACACAGTGATAACAGTTGTGGATCAGAGAATGTGCTGTTCATGTTCAGGTGGCCATAGGCAGTACAGACAAATGCTGCAGGCGCCATCCATCAAAAGGGGCACCACAGAAAGACTGATTAACTTTTTTTTCTTTTACTTATATCGTTGTAATGATTATTTCTAAAGCATGGCTAATAAGCCCACAACAACATAACTACATTAAATAGGCCCTACACACCGGAGTGACCTGTGACTGAGACGCGACATGAACAACAGCTGATCATGTCAAAAAGACAGAAGCCTTCTGGCGCCCAGGGAAGAGCAAGAAGAAGAGAGGATGACGAAAAACAGGAAAGAGACGGAGGTAATATGATGAACTGCATGTTGGAGCAGAACGTAACTTGCTGGGCAGATGGTACTGTTAGCTAATGGAATAAACAGCAAGTGTCAACATCAGTCACTCCTGCCTCATTTTCATTAGAGCATGTTGGAACGGCCATTCAGGTGTTTGGGGAATAACTCACAAAATAATTTTGAGAAATACACTTTTCCGTTCAAGTGTGATGCACAAACCATCCACTGCGTGCCTCAAGAATCCCCATCCCCTTTTCAATCAGTGGTGGAAAGCAACTAAGTAGGCCGCATCTACTGTACTAAAGTACAATTTAGAGGTACTTTACTTTTTATGCCACCTAAGATTTCCACTTCCACTCACTTCCAGAGAGAAATATTCTATACTATCTACTCCACTACATGTTTTGTGTTTGTTTGTTTGTTTGTTTGTTTGTTTTGTTTTTTACAGTTTTACACTTTAAGAAATAAAGATTTCATGTAACAGTAACAGTACTAATGTAACACACTTTTAAAATGCAATACATTGTGCATCAAATAGTTTAATTTCAGTTTCAATAGATGTTTAAATGATCCAGTATCTCACCAAAAAGCAAAGCTAAGAGAAAAAAATCGAAGAAAAACTAAAAACAGATCAGAACCTTTAACTTTTTCCCTCTTCCATTAATCACCTCAGGACGCCTCAGATTCATCTGATGTCCCTGTATATAAAGCTGTACATGAAATGCTTTTAACTAGCTCCTTTTATTGGCTGGGTTTCACCACCAGCAGCTTTAATCATTAATTGTAACTAACACCCAGTGGTCACATATACCCCTCTTCTTTCTTCAGACGTACTTTTGATCCCACGCCTGCAGATCTTCGGCCACCTGCTGACACCTCCAAGTCTACAACTTCCCCTCAGACAAGTCCAGCGATGCAGTGCCAGCTTCCACTCTACCCTCCATGTCAACACAGCAAGGCCCAAATTCACATTCACATTCAACATGATTGGTGTGTGATGGTAGTTGTGTATGATGCAAGGGGCACCGGCTAAAATTGTGCCTCGAGCACCAACTTGTTCAGGTTGGACTAATCTCATTCACATGGGTAAATATGCTCACAGCAAATAAAGCTTTAATTGATCTGACAGAAGCAGAGGTTGAGCTAGATCAGCATGAAAGTCATTTCTGAAGGTTAGACAGATTGATCTCGTTACGATCGCTGTGAGCATCTATCCTGCCGCACTACACTTCCTACATGCATGCACACATTGTGATTATACGGCAGCGAGGCCCCATCCCCCCCTTTTTTCTTTTAGGCGGAAACCCGTACAACTAATCCATCCTAATTCAGTTTTAATTGAACTGCAGCAGTAACAGGTCATTTCCACCTCCTCCTGTGTACAGTGTGACCCAGGCATCACCTCTACGACACGCAATATTGGCCTGGTTGATATTTGCTGCAGTGTCTTTTTTTACTGTTTGTTAGGATCCCGTTGCTATACACCCCTTCAGGCAACTGTCATGGGTCAGTTTCATATCCTGAATCCCGTCACTGAACGCCGTAAAAGACAGCAAATATTGATCCTTCGTTTGTGGTACACGCCTGCACTCGCGTCTCAAGCAGGTCTTTGTCTCTGATAAGGTGGCATCAGTGGGAAAGGTCAACGAAATTTCTCCATAAAAGCAACGGATTAAATTTTACACTTGACACTGTCTTAAGCCCAGGACCTGACACACATTCAAACATTATATAACCAGTTAGATTTACGAGGCCTCTGCCACAGTTTGAAAATGAATTTAATCAGGACTGAGTACTGACTACTTAATCATTGTTGCTTGTTGAAAAAGCACCATAATTATGTCATTAAATTTAAAAATGTATGCCATTTGGAATCAAAAGTCAATCTTTCACAAATAGTAGAAAAGGAAACTGACTTCGCACAGTACATTACAGAATGTTTGTTGAGTCCAAGGGTGGGTATTAAAAAAACAATATCTCAAAATTAGTGATGAATGATTTTTTTTTTTTTTCAAATAAAATGTAACTGTTACAACCCCCAAAATCATACATACATTTTTATAAATGTATGTGCTTAACTTTCCTCTGCCATCTCGCTGTTGTGTTACCTGAGTGTGTGATTGGTTGATGGTGTGTTTGGTTAATTTGATGACTGTATGCTCCATACTCCATACATTTCGGTGTCGTATGCGATATGTTCAAGGGTGTGTGTGCATATGTGCATGTGCGTGTGTGTGTTACATGAATGAGGGTGCAGGGAGTGGGGATGTTAAGGGGGTTTGTTTCATTTTCTTTTCTTTTAATGTAAAGCACTTTGGGTTCCATTTTTATATGTATGAAAGGTGCTATATAAATAAAGTTGATTTGATTTGATTTGATTTGATTTGACTGAGTGTGAGTGTAGGTTGCAGAGGGAGCAGATTAAAGGCTGGCTCATCCCAGTGTGTGTGATAGATGCATTGTTTAATACACCTTTTGAATTCTTTGCTGTTGGTAGCTTATTTTCATGTTTTGCCAGGGTTACTCCCCGAGGCCCTGCAACACCTGCAATTGTAATACAGTTTAACTTTTAATCTAAAAACTGTTACTTGAAGGTAATCGAGTGCAAGTAGGTCCCAAAGACAGGTGTGGTCACGGTAAACACCTGACAGTCCCCTGACCCCTGCTGCTCTGTAAAATGAAATGCTTCTCAAATGAATATGGTGGCCAATTCATCTGTAAGGGTCTAAACTTGCTGAGTCACATTCGCAACTCCTGTGGGATTGTAAGGAGGGATCGGTCACGACCCCCAAGCGTTAGTTTTTCATAGCACTTTTAACATACTCATACACATACAACTAGGTATGAGTAAAACATAAGTCATGGTAAAAAAAAATGTTGCATCGCATAGTCCTGTCATTTCTGTCTTCTTTTATTTGAATTTTGTGTGTCTGTCTGTTCCTGTGCTCCACCACAGTTTAGTGTGTAGTGTGTTTTCCCCTCCACACCTGCTCTGCATCCCGTTCATTAACCCCGCCCTGTTCCCACTGTTCTTCCCTCCTACCTTCATGCTGTTTTACTAGCTACCGTCAATCGACCTATTCACTCTTTTAGGTTCGAAGATGTTTTGGATGTTTACACTCAGCTAAGTGTTTCTGTTGAGCCTAAACATGTCTGTCCACCCCACCCTTAATTTGTCTGAATTGAATTAGGGGGTTAACTCTGTCTTCGTGGTTTGGTGTTTAATTGGGATCTAGCTAATTTGGAGGCATGTCAGCTAATATATATCAATATTGATCAATAGTGTGAAACAGGATACATCATGCTGTTACGACATTTAAGGCATTAACAGATGCTTTTTGTCCAACAACAGACACACATACATACATACACTGATGGTGGTGGCTGCCATGCAAGGTGCTTACCAGGACATCGGGAGCAGTTTGGGGTTCAGTATCTTCCCCAAGGACACTTTGACATACAGACCAGAGGAACTGAACCATTGACCTCCTGATAACATGACGCTTGCTCTATCCCTGAGCCATAGCCGCCTGTATGTTTCAATGCAATAGGCATTACTATGCTCATATTAGTGCAACAGCTGAATGCATAGTGCAAGGAACAAACACTGTGATTGTGAAGTCACACATTTTATTGAAGTAATGAACAATTAAATTGGCATGAAATTGATTAAGCACTAAAACACAAAAGTATATCTATTTGAAATGTCAAAATGCAGATGTCCTTTTCTTCCTGTCTGTGTCGTGTCTCAACTTGATGTGGGGAAAAACATGTGGACTAACAGCAGGAGATGCTTCTGTCATGCAGAATGTCATTCAGTCTGAGGGGTCGAAAGATACATTCGACTGAGTGTAACTGGATGCCATTATATGCTGTCCATGTACATATACAGACAGGAGCACCTCTTTCTGGAGTTCTCTGTCCTGACGGGATAAAGCAGGCATACCAGGACAAACACTCTAACACTTTAATAAATCCTGAAATGTTAACAGGAAGGAAGTTTGAGCTACAACAAACAGCTGATCTGGCATTAAAACTTAACATTTTTTGACACCAACAGTTAAAGCAATGTTGCACATTTTATAATTTGAAGGGGGGGAAAAATCATGAATATGGAAATAACTGCTTTGCAATCTTTAGAAAATGGCTGTGTTGTTTATAAGTTGAATCTCATCTGATTGACTCATAAGTTGGATATCCATTCCAGGTCCATACTGTTATTCCCAGTGGTTTGTACTCAGCTGCTGGGAGACATACTGGCAGAAACACACCCCTCCCTCTAGGTGACCAGTGGAGCTTGGCTGGGGAAAGGGAAAGTGTCTTTTAGCAAGGCAGCAGGCGTAACCTGATGAGAAGAAGATCAGAGCTCTTTCAAACATTTCTTCAGCAGCGTCCTGCTCAGAAAATGTTCCTGCAAACTCACGTTTGCAACCGTCCAGAGAAACATACACCAGATAGATTTTTGAATTGGACTGACAGCCCATTAACACCTTCTCCTCAGAGAGAAGTTTGTTTGCCTGGCCTATAGCTGTCTGCATCTCCCTCACTATGTACTTCTCATCATCATTTTTCCAGAGACCAATATGAATGAGCAACCCAATTGGAACACAAAACAGACTACAAATAATGAACACTAAGACTCCAGTAGGGATACAACTTGGAATTATACATATCTTATAGACCAAAACTGTCATATACATGGAAAATGCTAACAAGCTTAAAACAATTATTACACCAATTATGTAGATCAGTACTCTAACCCACATTGGGCGCAGCCACACTTTATTTTGAGAGACACTGTTGATCATCCTCACAGCCTCTCTGTACTTGTCATGGTCCTCAATGACCAGGCGCAGTTGGTCGGGCACCTCCATGTCACTGAACTGACCCGAATCCCATTTACAGAGTCGCTCATCGTTGGCAGCAATCAAAGGCTGCAGGGCCTTCCCATTGTAGATAGAGGGAGGCTGGAAGGGCACCACAGTGGACCCTTGAAGTTGCTTGTTAGGGGTGCAGAGCACCTTGAGCAGCTTATTCATAAAGTCGTGGTCAGTGGCCTCCAGGTAGGTGAGGTGGCAGAGGTGGAGCGGAACAGAGACTCCTGGCTCCAGCAGCACTGGGACGATGGGCTTCCTCTCCAGGCAGTCTCTGAACAAAGACATGTTGGCCTCCAGGAGACACCAGCGACTCCTCACGAACTCTGGGCTGAGAACCAGCAGGACCTTCTGACTCTCCTGGATGCAGTCGGACATGTTTTCCAGCACGGTGCGGCCCGGAGTGAAGTCACGCTCATGGTAGCAGACCTGCAGGCCGCAGGACTCCAGCTGGTTGATGAGGGGGTGGGTCCACTGGTAGTCTGTGCTGCTGTAGCTAATGAAGACATGGTAACACTCACCATCCCTCAGTGTGGGAGGAGCATAAACAGAGGGAGACAGTGGGACAGCACGTTGTGACTGAATGTCTGCAGACTCAGTGGAGTTCATTGGCTCCATTATCTCTGAAAAATGACAGAGAGATTAAAATATAACCTAGAAATGCAGACATGCAGCCATCTTCTTTAATGGCACTGCTGCTCGGCATAACTTGTACACTTCAATTCATTAAAGTTTCCCTTTATTTAATGCATTGTTGTCTCAGAACTGTGTTTTTTTTAACTGAAGCATTTCATCAAGTGAACCAACATTTTGAAAATGTTCCATTTCTCACATGTAGTTTATTTTTAGTTTCATGAAAAGTCCAATTTGTACATGTAAAACCACAAGAATATTTCTGTCCTCTCTTCTGAGCCTCAGTTGTATATTTATGTCTCGTTCATTTCATTACATTCACAGTACAAATAGTCGATTTCTAAACTTCTCAAAGTCATCCTGATACTCTCACATGTAATATGAAGCAAACTACTGTCAAACAAGTTTTCTTTTGTGGCCAACATGAGTTCAAACCACTTAGTGCTGCTCCAGATACACAGGAAGCATTTGCGTGTAAAGAAATATAGTTATAATCAAATACACTCGAGTACAAAGATGTAGAGTTGTAAAGATGCTTTAAGTGCGCATGTAACAGAGAAAAATGTTCAACAGTGAAGTAAATTCATGAAGCAGTTCTATGTGTTAGCGTTCACTCCTCTATTGATTTCTCTAAATAAACATCAACAACAGTGTGCTGCTGCTCTTTTAAAGAGTGAAAGCTACAGTAACACTAAAAGTAGAACAGACAGTACACAGAAGTATTCATTCATACCTGCTCATGATACAATCAACTCAAAAGGACAAAGAAGAGCGATCACATTGTGTGAGTGAACAAGAACTGAAACTAAACTCAGGAAAAGGGAAAAGCCTTCACTCTTCTGCTCTCAGGTTTGTTAAAGAGACATCCCTCCTTCTGACATCTGGGCTTCTAACATGAAGCAGCTGTGCCTTTAATAGCTCTCAGAGTCTCGTGTTAGGACTGATGTTACACTTTGTCGAGTTTTCTTCAAATAAGAATGTAGAGTGATTGCTTAAGAGTAATGTTAATGACAGGTCATGTTTTTAAAGCAACAAAGTATATGCTCCTCTGAGACTGATAGTGCATCTTAAATATTTTGGACAGTTAACAGATATTGTTCAACTGCAGGGAGACACACAGACACAAAAACACTCCCCTCTCCAGTAGTTAGAATGACATAATGAAATGTTTTTTAATATCAACCAGGGTTTGTAACTATTTCACTATAAATGTATGATGACTTTCTGCACACTTGTGCTCCACTGCATACAGCTGACCCCTTTTAATTTATTTGTCCCTGCCCCTAAAACATCCTGAGTCCACATGGAAAAGGATACGGGTCTTGAGTTTTAATCTCATATTATCTGCTCTAAACCACAATAGATGTGCTATTATTCATGAGATTGCCCTTTACTAATCTCAAATTCAGTATGAGATGAATTTTTCTCCCATCAAAGTTAATAAAAGGCACAAGGAACTAAATACTGTGCTTGTCATGTCATATGTTTTATTGAAAAAATGAACAATTCAAATGGAATCAAAATGATCAAATACAAACACACAAGTAGAAAAGTGTTTGCTAATGCTAGTCGGCCTCAGACTTCTTTCACTGAAACCTGATGATTTCCATGTCAGTATACTGTAGTAACTACACTGATGAATGTTTAGTATGCAAGCCAGTAAGGTAACCTGCTCCTTCTGGAGTAACAGCAGCAAGTATTGGTTATTCTTTCATCCTTCTGACGTGACGTTTTCCTGTAGAATTGTATGATGACGTGAACCACCTGATTTGGAATCTTCAAAAAATCTTCAAGTCGTTTATAAAAATATTGATAAGAATAGTTTGTCTTGATATTCATCTGATATATTCATAAATTGCAGATCCATACTGTTACTGCGGGTGGTTGTGGCTCAGAGGTAGAATCAGCGCCTTGTTATCAGAAGGTTGCTGGTTTGATTCCCCTGGTCTGCAAGTCAAAGTGTCCTTGGACAAGATACTGAACCCCAAACTGCTCCTGATGTGCTGGTCGGCACCTTGCGTGACAGCCATCTGTAAGCCCTGAACTGTAAATGTACTGCTATTTCCACTGCTCTGTACTCAGCTGCTGGGAGACATACTGGCAGAAACACACCCCTCCCTCTAGGTGACCAGTGGAGCTTGGCTGGGGAAAGGGAAAGTGTCTTTTAGCAAGGCAGCAAGCGTAACCTGATGAGAAGAAGATCAGAGCTCTTTCAAACATTTCTTCAGCGATGGTCTGCTCAGAAAATGTTCCTGCAAACTCATGTTTGCAACCGTCCAGAGAAACATACACCAGATAGATTTTTGAGTTGGACTGACAGCCCATTAACACCTTCTCCTCAGAGAGAAGTTTGTTTGCTTGGCCTATAGCTTTCTGCATCTCCCGTACTATGTACTTCTCATCATCATTTTTCCAGAGACAAAGCTGAATAAGCAACCCCAAAGGAGCAAAGTAGAGACTAGAAACAGCAAAGATATCTGCTCCGTTATAGTAAATATAATCAGGACTAGATCTAAAAACAGCCAACAAAAGAATTGCCATAAATACAGAAAAAATCAAAATGATTAAAAACAAACCAACACCAGTAATGTAGGTAAGGACTCTTAACCAGAGTGGGCGCAGCCACACTTTATTTTGAGAGACACTGTTGATCATCCTCATAGCCTCTCTGTACTTGTCATGGTCCTCAATGACCAGGCGCAGTTGGTCGGGCACCTCCATGTCACTGAACTGACCCGAATCCCATTTACAGAGTTCCTCATCATTGAACGCAGTCAAAGGCTGCAGGGCCTTCCCGTTGTAGATAGAGGGAGGCTGGAAGGGCACCACAGTGGACCCTTGAAGTTGCTTGTTAGGGGTGCAGAGCACCTTGAGCAGCTTATTCATAAAGTCGGGGTCGGTGGCCTCCAGGTAGGTGAGGTGGCAGAGGTGGAGTGGAACAGAGACTCCTGGCTCCAGCAGCACTGGGACGATGGGCTTCCTGTCCAGGCAGTCTCTGAACAAAGACATGTTGGCCTCCAGGAGACACCAGCGACTCCTCACGAACTCTGGGCTGAGAACCAGCAGGACCTTCTGACTCTCCTGGATGCAGTCGGACATGTTTTCCAGCACGGTGCGGCCCGGAGTGAAGTCACGCTCATGGTAGCAGACCTGCAGGCCGCAGGACTCCAGCTGGTTGATGAGGGGGTGGGTCCACTGGTAGTCTGTGCTGCTGTAGCTAATGAAGACATGGTAACACTCACCATCCCTCAGTGTGGGAGGAGCATAAACAGAGGGAGACGGTGGGACAGCACGTTGTGACTGAATGTCTGCAGACTCAAGGGAGTTCATTGGCTCCATTATCTCTGAAAAATGACAGAGAGATTAAAATATAACCTAGAAATGCAGACATGCAGCCATCTTCTTTACTGGCACTGCTGCTCGGCATAACTTGTACACTTCAAGTCATTAAAGTTTCCCTTTATTTAATGCATTGTTGTCTCAGAACTGTGTTTTTTTTACTGAAGCATTTCATCAAGTGAACCAACAACTTAAAAAAGTTCAATTTCTCACATGTAGTTTATTTTCAGTTTCATGAAAAGTCCAATTTATACATGTAAAACCACAAGAATATTTCTGTCCTCTCATCTGAGCCTCAGTTGTATATTTATCTCTCATTCATTTCACTACATTCACAGTACAAATAGTCGATTTCTAAACTTCTCAAAGTCATCCTGATACTCCCACATGTAATACGAAGCAAACTACTGTCAAACAAGTTTTCTTTTGTGGCCAACATGAGTTCAAACCACTTAGTGCTGCTCCAGATACGCAGGAAGCATTTGAGTGTAAAGAAATATAGTTGTAATCAAATACATTCGAGTACAAAGATGTAGAGTTGTAAAGATGCTTTAAATGCGCATGTAACAGAGAAAAATGTTCAACAGTGAAGTAAATTCATGAAGCAGTTCTACGTGTTAGCGTTCACTCCTCTATTGATTTCTCTAAATAAACATCAACAACAGTGTGCTGCTGCTCTTTTAAAGAGTGAAAGCTACAGTAACACTAAAAGTAGAACAGACAGTACACAGAAGTATTCATTCATACCTGCTCATGATACAATCAACTCAAAAGGACAAAGAAGAGCGATCACATTGTGTGAGTGAACAAGAACTGAAACTAAACTCAGGAAAAGGGAAAAGCCTTCACTCTTCTGCTCTCATGTTTGTTAAAGAGACATCCCTCCTTCTGACATCTGGGCTTCTAACATGAAGCAGCTGTGCCTTTAATAGCTCTCAGAGTCTGGTGTTAGGACTGATGTTACACTTTGTCGAGTTTTCTTCAAATAAGAATGTAGAGTGATTGCTTAAGAGTAATGTTAATGACAGGTCATGTTTTTATAGCAACAAAGTATATGCTCCTCTGAGACTGATAGTGCATCTTAAATATTTTGGACAGTTAACAGATATTGTTCAACTGCAGGGAGACACACAGACACAAAAACACTCCCCTCTCCAATAGTTAGAATGACATAATGAAATGTTTTTAATATCAACCAGGGTTTGTAACTATTTCACTATAAATGTATGGTGACCTTCTGCACACTTCTGCTCCACTGCATACAGCTGGCCCCTTTTATTATATTCGCTCCTGCCCCAAAAACATCCTGAGTCCACCTGGAAAAGGATACGGGTCTTGAGTTTTAATCTCATATTATCTGCTCTAAACCACAATAGATGTGCTATTATTCATGAGATTGCCCTTTACTAATCTCAAATTCAGTATGAGATGAATTTTTCTCCCATCAAAGTTAATAAAAGGCACAAGGAACTAAATACTGTGCTTGTCATGTCATATGTTTTATTGAAAAAATGAACAATGCAAATGGAATCAAAATTATCAAATACAAACACACAAGTAGAAAAGTGTTTGCTAATGCTAGTCGGCCTCAGACTTCTTTCACTGAAACCTGATGATTTCCATGTCAGTATACTGTAGTAACTACACTGATGAATGTTTAGTATGCAAGCCAGTAAGGTAACCTGCTCCTTCTGGTGTAACAGCAGCAAGTATTGGTTATTCTTTCATCCTTCTGACGTGACGTTTTCCTGTAGAATTGTATGATGACGTGAACCACCTGATTTGGAATCTTCAAAAAATCTTCAAGTCGTTTATAAAAATATTGATAAGAATAGTTTGTCTTGATATTCATCTGATATATTCATAAATTGCAGATCCATACTGTTACTGCGGGTGGTTGTGGCTCAGAGGTAGAACCAGCGCCTTGTTATCAGAAGGTTGCTGGTTTGATTCCCCTGGTCTGCATGTCTAAGTGTCCTTGGACAAGATACTGAACCCCAAACTGCTCCTGATGTGCTGGTCGGCACCTTGCGTGACAGCCATCTGTAAGCCCTGAACTGTAAATGTACTGCTATTTCCACTGCTCTGTACTCAGCTGCTGGGAGACATACTGGCAGAAACACACCCCTCCCTCTAGGTGACCAGTGGAGCTTGGCTGGGGAAAGGGAAAGTGTCTTTTAGCAAGGCAGCAAGCGTAACCTGATGAGAAGAAGATCAGAGCTCTTTCAAACATTTCTTCAGCGATGGTCTGCTCAGAAAATGTTCCTGCAAACTCATGTTTGCAACCGTCCAGAGAAACATACACCAGATAGATTTTTGAGTTGGACTGACAGCCCATTAACACCTTCTCCTCAGAGAGAAGTTTGTTTGCTTGGCCTATAGCTTTCTGCATCTCCCTTACAATGTACTTCTCATCATCACTTTTCCAGAGACAAAGCTGAATAACCAACCCAATTGGAACACAAAAGAGACTAAAAATGGCAACCACAAATATTGCAGGAGGGATTTCTGCAAAAACTTGTATGTTGAATGGATCTTCAATGTAATAAACTGTCAGAGCTCCAAACCCGTTGAAAAGACCTCCAACAAAGATTCCACCAATAAAGTAGATCAGGGCTCTAACCCACTTTGGGCGTAGCCACACTTGAGAGACACTGTTGATCATCCTCACAGCCTCTCTGTACTTGTCATGGTCCTCAATGACCAGGCGCAGTTGGTCGGGCACCTCCATGTCACTGAACTGACCTGAATCCCATTTACAGAGTCGCTCATCGTTGGCAGCAATCAAAGGCTGCAGGGCCTTCCCGTTGTAGATAGAGGGAGGCTGGAAGGGCACCACAGTGGACCCTTGAAGTTGCTTGTTAGGGGTGCAGAGCACCTTGAGCAGCTTATTCATAAAGTCGGGGTCGGTGGCCTCCAGGTAGGTGAGGTGGCAGAGGTGGAGTGGAACAGAGACTCCTGGCTCCAGCAGCACTGGGACGATGGGCTTCCTCTCCAGGCAGTCTCTGAACAAAGACATGTTGGCCTCCAGGAGACACCAGCGACTCCTCACGAACTCTGGGCTGAGAACCAGCAGGACCTTCTGACTCTCCTGGATGCAGTCGGACATGTTTTCCAGCACGGTGCGGCCCGGAGTGAAGTCACGCTCATGGTAGCAGACCTGCAGGCCGCAGGACTCCAGCTGGTTGATGAGGGGGTGGGTCCACTGGTAGTCTGTGCTGCTGTAGCTAATGAAGACATGGTAACACTCACCATCCCTCAGTGTGGGAGGAGCATAAACAGAGGGAGACGGTGGGACAGCACGTTGTGACCGAATGTCTGCAGACTCAAAGGAGTTCATTGGCTCCATCATCTAAAGAAACAGAGGTGAGAAGCATCTATTATAAATGCTCTGCAAGAATAAAACAAAAGTGGATGTAAAAGCACAAAGATTAGACAAAAGAATGGACAAAAGGCTTTTAAACATGACAACATGGGATCTGAACATGAATGGTGTCCTCCTCAGCTGAGCTGTTACCTAGGCTAGCTAGCTCTGTTAGCCTCTCGCCAGCTATAGATTGGCAGATAGAAAATAGTTGCGACATGAAACTGCTGTCAGCTGAGTCATGTTTTGGTTTAGTGCTCTGAGCACCCTGAGCCAAAAGCCATCCACTTCAATTACATTCGAGATTTGAATTAAATTCAACAGGTTTAAAATGTGTGTAGTAAAATGTAAGCTGTGTTTGGCCTCCACCTGTAAACCTTTGCATCATTTTACCATTAAAATCACTGAGCTGAGCCTTGCTGCCTGGTTAGATCCTTTACACACACCCCACAACACATAACCGGAATATCACTGAGGGTGGACTCAATAACTAAGACCACACTTTTTGATCCATACCTTTCTAAAACACTTTCAACAAAAGATGTTCATTGTTTCAGTAATTATCTGTCAAAACATTACTGGTTAGACTTAAGACAAAAAATCTAAATATTTAAATACCTGTAGATAATAAACACCTAAAGGAGTTCAGCAGTGGGTCATCAACAGCAGAGTAGGAAGGAAAAGAAAGGGAAGTAAAAAACGATACACCTCTGTTGAGAGTTAAATTAAAGGCATACGCTATTCTGTCCTGAACCAAGAGCTGTATAACAAGTTGGTACAGTGACTTTGCCTTTAATGAAAATAGTTATAAGATAACACCACCCTCACCATGCATGCCTTAACCTGCCTGGCTGGCTTGGCATGTTTCACTTTTGTTTCACTGTGTAGATGAATACAGGTGTTTATTTGTTTATTTTTATCAACTGCTGTATCACCAATCTAAATAACTTTTTGTTCTCTTAAACATAATGCAAATTTGGGACACATCTATATAATCACAGCCACAAAGTTTGTGGAATTGGCATGAATCATCTTTTCTGTAAGCTAGAAGAGAGTGAGAATCCTCAATCCTCATCCTACAACAGCTAATGATGCGCTGGAAGATCTTACAACCATTTAAATGCCTTTTCATTAATATTTTTGAGAAGCTGTCGACACCTCCTACCACAGGACTGAACAGAAATGACTGGTGTTGGGAGGGGTCAAAATCTTCTTCTACATCAGTTAGCACAGAATATATACAACCCAGTGGCCAGAACAAATGTTTGCAGTACACAGTAATTTTCTGCAAACCATGGATAGGTTGAGACTTTTCATTTCCCTGTGTTGCAACTTTACATTTCTAAAGATTCAGCTCTGTTTGTGTTGTGCCCATGATCTGGTTAGGTTTAGGCTCCAAAAGGTCATATTTTGGCTTAAAATACCTGTTTTGGTTGCCATAAATGCGGTTGGAGATGACCCGTCAAAAGTATCCGATTTTTATTGCCACAAACACAGCTCGAAATTATCCTGAGGGATCTTTAAAAAATCCATTGGCACCATGATTACAAATGTTGAAACACAGTCACGAGTGTCAACTCCCCCGCATTTCATTTTGGCGAGTGAGCTAATTATATATTATAGAAATATAAATAAGACCTATTACATTAATGCACAATTGAGTTATGAACTGACTCTTATAAAACACCTGAGCTTTTAGTATTTTAGTTAATAATCTAGTGACACATACTTTTGAATTAATCCTCATGGGTCCCTTTTTCTGGGGTGGGTGAAGTGAACCATGCTTGTTAAAGGGCTGTACTCTGAGCAAAAATAGCTGCAGACTTGGGTTCTAGAGGGGCAGCTCGGACATTTTTAATATAAAGAAAAGCTTTATGAGTCACATTCTCTCATCCCACTTGTGACTCTGGGACTTCAATAGACCTGACCCAATAAAGATCAGTAAGCAAGGCTCGTCTGTGTCAGTGACCTAGGGCCCTTTTAATATCTGTGAGATATTGAAAACCAAGGGGAAATTTCATTCATCAGAAGACCATCTTCCCATCCCAGCTGACATTAAAGAACACTTTAGAGGAAAGCAAATCAAACAGTGCCATCTCTCCTCTGGGTTTTGTTCAGAAATTAGGTTCTGTTAATCATTATGCCGAGACACAAAGAAAAAAATATGAAGTTTCCTGACCCCAGGGGTCGTGAAATCAGATTTTTTTTCACCCTGTTCAGCGTCATTGTTTTTTTAACACAGAATGGTGACCACATCTAATCTTTTGGGGACAGAACTGAACAAGTGCCACGGGGTGAAGAGGAAAGCAGCTCTAACAATGTAATGCAATTGTAATCTAGACCTACATCTGATGCTCTCTTGATGCATTCAGGCTGGGGCAGCACTGAGCGAACAGGACGCTGAGTGCTTCTACACCCTCCACTCAACACAACCACCGCGAGGAAATGAAATTTGATTTTACTATGTACAGTGGGCACTTGGGCGTACTGTCTCGGCTGTATTGTACAAACACTTCAATATCAAACATTTCATTTTTAATCAGGTTTTTGGTTTTGTGTGGAAAAAGCATATCAGACACAAATTGGTATTCAAAGGAGAGTCTGGAGGCAAGTCTTACTTAATAATTTACAGACCATAAACCATTGAACACAAAGCCTTGCGGTTGCCAAGAATCAGTGACTGACAGCTCATTTGTCTTTTTAAAAGACAGCGTCAGTAAACCTTCCGGGAAAGGTTTGCAACAACACGTTCTCATTCCCAACTTATCAAATACAGAAGCTTGTAACAGCAGATTTCATGTGTAAATCATGTATTGACCATAACTAATGTCATTCGTATAAACTTGTACACATGATTAAGAGTGCCTAATGATAGGGAGGGAGCACTCTTTGTTATATGGCATCAGTATTACATGAAGTCATTACTTTGCTAAAATCCCCACAGATCTGATTCTCTTCCCCATCTACAGAGAGCTGATCAAGGATGAAGGTTCAGTAATAAATGCCATCTTGGGTTTACCTTTTGAGTAAACTGAACTTACAACCTGCTGCAAACATTTCAACTGCGTCATATTTTACACTGAAGCGATATTTTCCACTTGCATAACCGTATAAATCCCAAGTCCTACAGAGCAGAAACCATTATTCATGCAGTTTGTACTTTGGCTGCAACAAAGCCATTAAAAATATTTATTAGATGTGACAGTTTTAGGACAGGTAGATGGGTAATGAGAGAATGGAGGAGGCAGTGGAACATTATGCGCGACTGCATCTGTGTTTGTGTCTGCGTCTCCAGGTTAGTTTTAGGCATTACGTATTACGGCGTCTGAGACTGGAGGATGAAAAATGGGGTTTGACCCGGCTTCTGGTTGTCACCACATCTGAGCATATTTTCACAGTCATGACTGCTGTGGTTTTTGTCTCCGTTTATGTGCCAACTGAGACTCAATTAATCGTCTTCCACTGCCTTGGCAGAAATGAGCGAACTGGTCTGCCTGTCGCGGTGATTGATAGGGTGTTTATGTCAGGGTTTGCGCAGGTATGATTCATAAAGATGTGTGTTCACAAATGGCCCAATTATTTATTCATACATTTTTAATGTTTCTGACTTTAATTTCAGCCATTCAAGCTACATGGTTCAGGGGATGCCAGTGCCATTCTGTTCTTTTTCTCCACAACTTTGATTGAAATATCTCAACAACTATTGGATGGATTGCCATGAACTTTTGTGAGAACATTCATGGTGACCAGAGGAAAATTACAACTGAGTTTGGACCTCTCGGGCTGCTGTTGGCATTCGTTGTTGTGACTGAAATAACTCCAGTTTCCCAACACTGTGATCGTCTGCCCTGCCCTGATGTGTTGCATCAGGCGACAACAGCGCCAACCATAACAAGGCAGGCAAATGCAAGGAGAGGGGAATTTGAAAAGTTGTCTGTTTTCCACTGCTCCGAGCTGTGCTGATTCGCTTTTCCATCACCTGTTTTACTGCGGCGAGTTGAACCGAGCCGAGCCAGCAATGGACCTGCTCCGGAGTATGGCCAAGCTGCAGTACAGCCAACCCGAATCAAGCACCTGTCTCCCACTAAAATCGATACTCAACCCATGTCCTTGCAGGAAACCTGAAAGAAAGACATTTTTGAAAGTGTTTTCAGCTTTCTGTACATTTGTTGCTTCTAAATGCATCTTTAGTTTCTCTCCTGTTTGTGCTTTCAGATGTCTGCTGCGATTTCCTGTTTTGCCGTGTTCGCTTTCACCTTTTTCAGGAGTCCTGTGTGATGGAAAAATTCCTTTTCATTATGGGTTGATGAATTTTGAACTATTTTGTTGAATATGATTTCTTAAAAACATTTATCTAACTTGCTTCATGTGACTGATATCTTATGCAAATGCATGAACACCTAACCTCTGCCCTATATGATTGTAACAGAGTCACGAACCAGCCAAAACTCAGATAGAAAGTCGTCTTCTTGTCTTATGTTTTATGTCTGATAATTTTATGCTTTGCACAGAGTCCCAGGTCATGCGTCATGAAGTTTTAACTTTACGTCTTGTGTCGATGAGAAGCCTGTCTGATTGGGATAGTCGTATGTACGTGTGTGTGTAGCTTAATCACTGCTGGCACCGAGAGTGCTTGTCTCTTCCCCTGACCTTGTTGATATCTGTGTATAAAATTGTGAACACTCCTTTACTCGGGGCTCATTCACTCAGCTCATGAATTTGACTGTGTGGTGAGTCCATCTGCAGATGGTTGGATTAAACTTACCGAAAAGACAGATCTGACTTTACTCTTTGATTGACAGAAATTTCCACCACACCTGTTTAGTTGCTGCTGGTGAAAACACCACGTTTCCTACAATGTTGCTTCATAATAAAAGCTTTGAAATGACTAAATGTTTTTTTATTGTGAATAATGTTCAAATGTTAGGTAGGGTGGAAGAGAGAGGTTAAAATCTTAAAATGTATGCAAACATCAATATGAAGGTTAAAAGAAGATTGAAAGACGTGATTAATAAAGGATTTATGCCTTTGTTAATCACATGTGTTTTAATTCATCAAAAAGCATGCCCCACTAATTTTTCTAGTGATAAAGTCATTTAAGTATTGAAATATTTCTAGATATTTTTTCAATATGCTGCTAAACAGATTAGAGAGGGTTTAATCTAACTGGGTCATTGGAAATAAGCTTAGTGTTTACATACAGTATGATGATAAGACTGGGTTATCCGATCAAATCCCTTGACGAACAGTGTGAACACGGCTAATATTTAGCTTTCCTCTCTGTGCATAATCAGTCAATTGACCCAGATCATGAGGTTTACTTGATGATATTTAATTAAATATGTATTTATTGATAATAGAATCAGCAGTAGTTTAGTATAATATGGTATATACAAAGATATAGACAGCGGAAAGCCACCCAATCCACAGACCCCAGAGGTGATACAACTCACAGGTGCTTTATCCCGTTATTGACATTTTTCAGAACTCTGTCAATCATTATTTTTAGAAATACTCCATAACATTGCTTTCTGCTCTAATTAGTGTTTCACTTTAAAATATCAGTGTATCGGGGTCCTGGGGACCTGAATCAAAGCACCCATTTCCACCTGTGCATTTTCAATAGATGAAACTAGTACTTGAGCAAAATTCTGTAATGTAATGTGTCCAATTTTACCTGCTTTAACTCACTATCAGGCAGGTATGAGTGATTTTGAGGGAGTCAAACAGAGATAGAGCTGACACATTTTATTTTTGCTGTTGACCACTCTAACTACTCTTCTTAAGGTCAGATATACAATGCATAAGGTTGTTGTAAAATGTTTTATGAGGATGAAAATGAAGGCACAAGATGATACTGTCAAATTACAGCAGCAGTGACCATCGTGGGAGTAAAGAAAACTCCACCTGTCGCTGGGGAAGTCCAGCGCTTGGCTGGAAAATCTGATCGAAAAAGGTGCTTCCTTTTGTACGGAAACACAGACAGGACGTGTTTGCTCCAGTGTGCCCTAAGCATGTGAGCCAAGTCAAGTGCTATAAGCATTTCTATACTGCTTTCTCCAGTCTGCCGGTTGCATGTGGTGTGGTGTGTAAAGACCAGTCATTTTACATAATGTACAAACTGAAAATAAATCAACATTCAAGTTTATTCAAATATTATTCTGCCACTGTGTCATCCTGAGATCAGTCTCTCCATCTTCTTTTGTATTGAAAGACAAGTACAGTTAAAAAGTGTTGAGAGACTGGTGGTTACTTAAATAATTTTGAATTGGGGTGATGATAACCGCGGCTGGTTTCAGCATATAAATGTAACATTATATAATAGAACATATAATATTAGTCGAAATTACTGAAAACTGAAGGTGCCATGATCAAGTAAAAATGTGAATGGTACGTTGCAATTTGTGTTGATGTTAATAAGAAGAAGAATTACAGAAGAATAATAGTAGTGATATAGTATAATAATAATAATACATCTTTTTTTTTTTTCTAGAGGAGGTTAATTGTATAATGAATAACGTTTTGAGAAGAAATAAGTTTACATTTCGCTGTGATGGTTAATTCTTCAAGTATTTTATCAATCTAGTTGGTAGCCCTTGCATACTAAATACTTTGGTAGGATGAGGGTTAAAAACAAGTATCCTGCATGAAGTAGAAACTGCAGCAGAAGAAAAACCCCACAGTTTAGCATCTTCTGCAGAACCAGCGGCAGGTCTTAAAAGAGAAAAGGCTTTTTGTTAGACAGCCGGATATTTATCTTTTCACAGCATGTCTGGATGTCTGTGCCCTCACACAGGGAAGATAAATATCTCTGCCATTTTTAGCTGTCTTGAAATATCCAGGAAGGCCTATGGAAAAAGAAAAAAAAACTTAGAAGAAGTGTATGTCATTACAGGACTCTTACTGAGTATAATCCTGTCTCCATAAATTTCCACTGCAAAGTTTTTCGAAGAACAAACTTCACATTTGTAACTTAATAAGGCTCTAAGAACACATCCTTCAGGGTGCATCTGTTTCAGTCTCTTATTTCATTCAGATGTTTTTTTGTTTTTTATATGAATTTTGTTTGTCTTTGTCACCCAAGACCACTGTGGCTCAAAGTTTCTGCACATATGGAATAGAACAGAGCACCCATCATCTTTGTTTGTTTCTCAGTGAAGCACTTTTTTTTTTCTTTTTTTTTTTCTAAATTTCCACCTCATTGTTTCTGTGTTATGTACAACAAATGTATTTTTTTGTTTGCAGCCACAGCAGGCAGCTGCTTTCAACAAAACAAAATCCTTTAGAACCCTCCGTATGCCCAGCACCGAACGCCAGAGCAGGGTTACAAGGGTCAGGGTTTCACTGACACGGCTGCTATTTGAAATTTCATTTGATATATGCTGTGTTCAAGTCGGTTTTTTTTTTTGTTTGTTTTCATTTTGTTTTTTCGATAAACTGTGTAGTATTTAGAAGGCTTTGACAAAAATGGACAGACTGACAGAATAGCGAAAATTCCCCTTGCCCACATCATAGCTGCATCTGCTTGGAGAGGGACAAGTTAGCTAAAGAGCCGGCAGAAGAGAACTCTAAGGCTTAAACGTGGCTGCGCTAACTGTGGTAACAGTGACAAACTGGCAGAGTGGAGATCACTGAGCAGGGCATGAGACAAAGGCCTTGATTACGGTGATGCAGGGCAGCTGTTCGCTCCTCCCAGACTCTGGCACACCTGCACACAACCATCAGACAAACAGAGAGAGAGAGACACAAAGCAGCTCCGAGGCACACAACTGAGGAACATCACGGAGCCCATGTTACGTATTGTTTCGTGACTGCTGTTTGCCAACATGCTCAGGTTACCTTCTGGAGATGAAAACATGTCAGCGTTGCATTTACAAGCCCCCAAGTTGTAAAAAAAAAAAAAAAGAAGAGAGAAACAAGAAAAAAAGAGAGAAATAAACCTGTAGAAAGTAACCTGTAGAAGCAACAAATGGATTTCCTGCAGGTAGCGTATGTTGAATAAAACCAAAAATGAAAGTTGTTGAGTGGACCGGAGTTTACTTACATTTTACAGTTACATTTGGCAGACACTTTTGTCCAAAGCGACTTACAGTATTACATACAGTGATGATGGTGGCTACCATGCAAGGTGCCAACCAGCACATCAGGAGTAGTTTGGGGTTCAGAATCTTGCCCAAAGACACTTCGACATGCACACCAGGGGAATCGAACCAGTGATTGTCCAGTAACAATATGCTGGCTCTACCCCTGAGCCACAGCTGCCCACAGTTGACACCAGTTGAGAGTGACACCAGCTTACCAAATGATCTTCCATCAAAAACGGAGAGATCTTGTTTCGGTTTGTTTTTCCCCTAAATAATGTAACACAAACTCTTGAAGCAAAGTCAATCAGTGCACAGATAGTTTCAAAACCACTGGGAAAAAAAAGAAGCAAAAAAAAAAAAAAAAAGAAAGAATGAAACTTTCAAAATAGTTCCCCCAGACAAATACAGACAGTAGTGCACTGTCTAAAACCAGTGAACTTCCAGCACATAATTGACTGGTATAATCACACTGATAAGCAAACAAAGGTGTCAGTTTGATCTTGGTAGCCAGACACTATAAAAGCTAAAGAACACGTCTGCTTTGTGTTCATTCGATGTTCCCATTTTGTTCCTTGGCATATATCCTGTGCAAATACATTATGGCAATCTGTGTTGACACTGGGAGCACACAGACAGGGGAGAGCATTATAAAAATAGGTCAGTCGAAGGTGCCACAGACAAACAGTGCACGGCCAGATCCCCAAACATGTAATAAAGTTATGTGTCATTGCATAACGACAGTATGTGGACGTGCGGTACACATAGGTTATTACTTACGCCATCACAAGAGCGAAGAAAGGAAGGGCAAGGAGATAAACCTGATGAGGCCTGACACTGAAATACCATAAAGAAACGTACTGGTGTCCAACGGCTTCAACCATCTATGACAACTGCCAGTAAGTTTCATAGGTCGTTTCAGTGAGAATTCTTCTCAAAGATAGTTGCTGTACATAGATTCTGTGGGTGCACTGATCTGTAATATTAATTTTGCTGTCGATCACAGCGTGCCGTTAAGCGAGTACTACTAAGATTTAGCATTGCTAAATTTCGTAGCACTCATATAAAGGGATAAAAGTTGAACAAGTAGAAACACAGATGTTGTCTTTTGTATTCAACACATTCATTTCTTCCTCAGTGCTTGGTGCTTGTGTATGTTACCCAGCAGCAGACAGTGCCCACAGAGAATCAGTGGCCTTGTGCTGCTGGCCATGAGCAGCAGTGAGGGGCAGCCTACAGAGGGATGATAACCTCACCTCTTTCTAATTCCACACCTCCAGATTTGCTACATTATCTTCACACCTCCATCGGATGGACCCTCTCGCAACCGCAGCCAACCTGTGGTGACCCCCTTCGTCCACCATCGCACAAGTGTTGCTATTACAGGACTTGTGTCTGTGCAGGAGACCAAAGAAAAAGAGGTTTTTAAATGTGTCTGAGTGTTCAGCTTTCAGTCAAATTACTTTTGTAGCTTTTAGCTGAATCTCTGTGGTTTGGTGTTGTGTTCAGTTTATCTCCCATGTGTGCTTTCAGACATCTGCTTTATTAAACTCTTTTATCGTGTTAGCTTTCAGCTGCTTCAAGAGTTACTGCTGGTTAAAACACAACTTTTTTTCCCCTGATTTTGCTGCTTCTAAATAGCTTCAAATCTGTTAAATAACAGGGAACTTCAATTGTGAAGTGTTTTTATAGGTAATGAAACGTGTTTATCACAGAATTAGGTATTGTGTTGTAATGGAAATGGAAATGCGCCGAGTCAAACTGAATAAAGCCGAGCCAGATGATGTGTATGGAAAGAGCCCCAATGGTCTTCAGACCTCACGGACTCTGACTCAAGTGACATCACTTCTCAGACTTCATACATTTTTCTCCTTGAGCCACAGAAACCTTTATACAACACCTCTCACACATGTATTGGTGCTCCCAGTTGTATCGTGTGCGATGTATAAAATCAGCAGGTAGGTGTAGGTGTAAATGAGCTAAACAAATCCACCTGAAAAGACTTCACCACTGTCTGAAACCAAAAGACCAGCCAAAAACACTTTCAAACCATTTATAAATGCTCGCAGGATATTTATTGAAATGTTAACATGACCCGTGTTTTCATAAGCTCAAGCAAACGTTAGCATTTCATAACGCATAGCTTGAGGACATAAATTAATCTGCACCCACTTGGTCATGTGTTCTTTGCTAAGAGACTGAGATAGATTTAAGTGAGTATGTCAGCATTTACTTACATGAAACAATGGCATCATCTGCACACACGTCTCAACCTTCCTTTTATAAGAGAATAATGTCCTGGAGACAGGCATCACTCTTTACACGGCTTTATTTCTATTCTGTTGTCGAACTCATCAACTTGCACATTTCCTCAAAGTCTAATTTAAAGTAATCATATTAAAATACACCTCAGTATTCAGCAGAAACACCCAGCAGCCAACTTTGATTGCTGCACATGCCTTGATTCATCTTAGCCGTGCATTCATAGATGATTGTGCATCCTGCGGGGTAAATAAAACAAGGAAATGAACTGCATTTTTTTAATTCTCTATTTGTTCCAGTCAAAAGTGCAATTTCCTGAATGATTCATCAGACACTAGTTGCACGAGTGACATTAACGAAAGGAGACATCCAGATTTTTATCATTCAGTGTTTGTGTCTCGCATTAACTTATTAAACAAACTGCGGCGAGAGTGCATTGGCATCTACCCAAGGAGCCCACCACTTTAATGCAAATGAAAGAAAAATAAGCTCTGAATAATTATGGCCTCAAGAATAACAACACATCCATCTAGATTTCCAGTTTAAAAACAGTGTCATCTGGTCTTGAGTTTAAACCCTCGGAAAATATACTGCCGTCTTGGGAGAAGTGCTTAATTGAAGCGTTTGTCTTAGAGGTTAATCTCTGAGTACCTGTGATTTCACTCTTCTCTTAATGTGCCGAGGCCCAGCTGCCTCTGAAATGTCAAATATGTAAACTTAACCGGGGTGAACGCGGTGTTTCAGGCTGCAGCGTCAGTGCCTTCAAATGTTTTCACGAGCTGTAACCGTAACATGACATGCAAGTATGTGAAATACATGAATTTGGACGTTGTGCAGATCCTAAAAAGGCCGGTGTCGAAATGCTGAGCGCTCTGAACGATTGGATGAGAAAACAATCAGTATTTGTATAAAGCCTTTATGCATTCAAGCACGTCAGTATATCTTGAAAATGCTACAAATTGTCCCTGTCTTCTGCCAACATGGTATAAAAATTGACTGTTGATGTTGAAGAAAAGTGGCCCCTCGCAGTTTCACAATAGGATGCTATTGGCTCTGACCGGTTCACAAAATATCATGAATGTCCCACACACATTCTTCCCTTTGGGCTTTCACCTCTTGTGGTCACGAATGCAAAAAAAGCAACGTTAAATCATTTACTTGGAAACATGTTTGCGACTAAGACCAGAGGAACAAAAGCCAAGCATGACAGAGAATACTTTAAAGAGATATGTGAGGGGAAAAAAAACAAAAAACAAAAAGGAGAATACAGACTCAGGTTTTCTGTGTCCATATGAGGCAAAGTTGCACATTAATGCAAATATTTATGCTCGATTCCTAGAAAATCATGTATCATAATCATGAGAGTAACGCACACATGCTCGTGTGTTCCAGTCTGGTCAGTATCACTTTACATTAAAGGATAGCATGAAGCATTCTGTCAGCCAGCACACATGGAACAGATTATTGTCTGAATGTAAAATATATACAGCACTGATGGTAGGGTCTGACCTCATCCCTGCCCACAAGGAAACAGCAGAGCAGAGAGCGGGAGTGATGATAGATGCTGACTGAGGTGGATGCTATAGGATGGAGGTTTGGCTTTTGAAGTGCTGCATGAACAGCTGCACCAGCAGCAGCAGAAGCAGTATCAGCATGTGACGGTACAACTTTAGGTGAGTGCTGTGGCAGCAGGCATGCAGCAATCGTTGGAATGAAGAAGCCACCATACCGAACATAATACAAACTGTTAAGCCCTGGGGGACTAATTTGATGGATCTCAAGTAAAGTGAAGTAAATTGGTAACAAAAATATTGCAAGTTGATCTGAAGAAATGACAATAAAACAAAGCCACAACATAACAATGACTTACTATTCTAGCATTTTTTTTTTTTTTACCTTTGTCTGTTTTGGTTTTAATGCTTTATTTAGTTTTACATTTTCCTTTGAGAGGCGTTTCCTGTTATTCTTTATCTAGTAACTTGACATGTCCCGTTAGTTATCACTTCCTCACCGTTCCCCGGAGAGGTCACAGTGAGGAAAAGGTGAGGCTGGAGGTCAGAATCCTCCATCTTTTGACTTATCATGCCATCCTAAGCCTTCCATGCAGCTTCAGTGTAGGAGCTAACTTGTATGGGTTAGGGTAGAGCAAATAGAGGATATGGTTGGGGTTTCAGGTACATCTAAATAATATTAACCTATGGAACATACCCATAAAACAGATTAATCTGAAGTATATTGATGATATGATATAAAGATACGCTGCAGTAACAACACGTCCTCAATACCGAAACTCCAAAACTGCACTACCATTGCAATGTACCAGTGCCCGGCGTACCGGAGCTTTATTGTACGGTCGCAGTTTTGTTAGATTTACATGCTAAAACAACTTTCAGGTAAACATTGTCGGTAAAATAACCAGGTCACTTATTTAAATTCAATCACAAACCTACTATTGAGTTGACTTTTGGTTTCACATTGGACACAGGCATTGGTCCCCTGGATGAAAGTCCTGTTCCAGGTCAGTTATCGTGTGTGCTTGTACATCCCAACCATCCACCTCATCCAGTTCCTTAGATGGAGCTGTCACTTTTTATACGACCTCGCCTGACTTCCAACTTTGCTGCCACGGTATTACTGCAGCTGCTCGAGGTCATTGCCTTACAACAAATGTTACTACCGGTCGATATGAACTGCTTTTATAGTTTTCCTGTGGAGGACGGGCTGGCAGTTCTCTACAGTGGCACCATTCGAAACAAACAGGCCAATACATTTCAGACATATTTTGCCATCACACATTGATGTTTTTATGCACATTTGGCCATGGTGCCAAATATGCTCAAATCGCTGCACTTTCACCCGTAAGAAATTCAAAGAATGCCTTGCGTAGGCTGAATGAAGCAGACTAGCAAAGAGAGCCAAAGAGAAAAATATGAATTAAAGCAAGGAGCACTCTCCAGGTACAGTCGTAGATTATAGCTCGATTTAATTTATTGCTTTTTTGAAATGTAGTTATTTATTACTCTTACCTGACTTGAGTTACGTAACTTCTATATCATAAACCATAGCGCAAAGAAAAACGTTCAAATGACATTTGAGTACATTCATGATATAGAGATTCTTATAATCAAAAAAACATATGGATTTTAAATCAACCCCCTGCTCAGGTGTCGATGTTATTTAACAGTGTTATGTAACAGTAAGCTCAGGGAACATCAGAACCCGGGCTGCTTTTCATCTCAGGGAAACGTCACCTTTTGTTTTTGCCAAGGTTTTCCTGATGTCACGCCAAAGAAATATCACGCATCACTAAAACGCATACAACATGTCTCACTGAAAGCACACGCAGCTGAAGAAATTTGCAGCTATGTACACTTCCCACAATAAATTCTCGACTGCTGTTTTCCATGCTGAAGGGATGAAAGGTTCAGATATGTTCTTACTTCAAAAGGTATAGAGGGAGTCCTCCAGGTGACCGGACTCTCATCGCATCTCGCACAACACAAGAATAACGCAGCGTGTGACCTTTCGAGGGAAATTGTTTTTGTTAACCAGTTTCTTGCTCAGATTCATTGGGGGTGTTAATCATTAAGGCACAGCAACACATTTGAGATGCCGCCGAAGTCCCGTGAGAATGGTCAACCTTTTGCAAAATCCAATAAACTTGTGGTGTATTTATGATTTAATTTTGTCTTTGTTTTGGATCTGCAAGCTAATGACAACGGCTACACACGCAGTCATGCTTTCGATAGTATCTCATTTGTTGTCATTAAAGTGGTATTATGACGCATTCATTTGTCCTCTGCTACATTTCTGTCTTTATTAAAAATGTACGTCCTGTGATAAAAGCTGCGAACTACAGCGCGGAGGAGACGAGACAGTCCCTCTTCTCCCCACGAGCCAGTGTGGAGGCTGTAATTGATTCAGTCAGTTTTCATTATGCTTCCAGTGTGAGGGTATACTGGAAAAAAAGCCTTCATGTCATGGCTGAGGATCTCTTGTCCCGATGTTTGTCCTCGTAAAGTTATTTTATGATCGTCATATTTTAAGGGGAGGTCGAAGACGGCAGTGCGCTGAGCCTGTTTTTGCATGCAGAAATGTTGAAAAGTAAAAATTCAGCGTTGGAGGTGAAGCCAAACTATTTAAAAAAAACACAAAATTCTTCTCATTCCTCTCATAAATCACTTGAGAGAAAAAATCAGGTTCACTTTATGTATTTTATATTGACTATAACACATGTGAGGCGGGTTTGAAGCTGTTGGAAAATGCTCTCTGAACACACACCTGTGAGAGCATGACATCAATACTACTGTTTCAAAATGTCTTGTTTTGTGTTTAGTTTTGATTCATGCGGTGAGCTGAGCCTAGATGAATGCCGTCACAGTGAGATGGACAGGATAGAGGAGGAAGAAAAAGCGACAGAGGAGACGCGCTGAAAACAATAAGAGAGAAACTGAAGAGCTGGAAAAGTGAAAGAGCACAGGCTGGGACCGTCAGACAGACTTTGTGGTCTGTTGGCTGCTTTTTAGAGCTGGTGTGCTGAGAAAGTGCTGAATATCGATTTTAAACAATCAATGAATGGAACAGAGCCAAGGCAGACACTCCAACAGTTTTAAGCTTCTGGGAAAAATGAGAGAAATCGTATGTGTCTGTGTGTTGCTTGGCGACCATTCTGCTGTACGTCGAACTACATCGTCTGGGGGAAGAATGATTGTTTATTGATTTGTTACCAACATATCCTACTCATTACATTTTTGTTGATGTGTGTTATTTTTATGAAAACTTGCCATATATATATATATATATATATATATATATATATATATATATATATATATATATATATATATATATATATATATATATATATATATGACTTAGAACTACATTCTGGCCCTGATCCAGATTTAAGGGACAGAGGCATACATTTTTTGTTACTCTCTTTAATATTGAGAGATCATTTTTTCCACATTTTCATTAGTTTCTCAGGAAACAATGAGTGGAACTCATTGAAAAGATTCTGTCGTATTTAGGCGGCTGGTGAGTGAGTACATTTGGATGTGGATCCTAATGAAACTCTGCATCTATCAGATTTAATCACGTCTTCATTAATGGTATTCTTTATTCAGCCGATACACAGCAAAAGAGTAGGAATAGAAACCCTGCACCTACCTCTGATGTGCAGCTGAGATAATGGGGATTCAGGGAGGTACTAAGACTGATTAGGCTTGATTGAATTAGATGAGACTGTTGGGCCTTGATGAGTGTTCTACTGAGAGCCAGAAAAAAAAGCAAAGATAAGGGTAAAGTTCACAGTGATAACAATGTCTCATATAAAAGTGTTTGTATATGTAATGAGCCCCCTTTTCATCTATCACAACTTTTGGAGCACCGTTGGTATTGTCTTAGTATTTTCCCACCCAGCACCTTTTGCGCTTCACGCTGAACCGTAATAGCAAATGCATTTTGAGACGCCCTTGCAGTTCATGTGCCCAGGATATACCGCTTTGCGTTTGTTGTTGCGTGACTGAAATAGTGCCTGGTGGGTCATTGGTTGGGAAGTTATTCTCCATGTGAGTTGGAGTAACCAAGACAGCCCTACAGTCTCTGCAACATTGCATGGCAGTCGGGGACAGTGCCTCTGGACTGGCAGACCGGGGTGGTGGTCCCCCTATTTAAAAAGGGGGACCGGAAGGTGTGTTCCAACTATCGGGGGATCACACTCCTCAGCCTCCCTGGGAAAGTCTATTCCAGGGTACTGGAGAGGAGAATTCGGCCGATAGTCGAACCTCGGATCCAGGAGGAACAATGCGGTTTTCGTCCGGGCCGCGGAACACTGGACCAGCTCCATACCCTCCACAGGGTGCTCGAGGGTTCATGGGAGTTTGCCCAACCAGTCCACATGTGTTTTGTGGACTTGGAGAAGGCATTCGACCGTGTCCCTCGTGGCATTCTGTGGGAGGTGCTCCGAGAGTACGGGGTCGGGGGCCCTCTGTTAAGGGCCGTACGGTCCCTGTACGAGCGGAGCAGGAGCTTGGTTCGCATTGCCGGCAGTAAGTCAGACCTGTTCCCGATGCATGTTGGACTCCAGCAGGGCTGCCCTTTGTCACCGGTTCTGTTCATTATTTTCATGGACAGAATTTCTAGGCGCAGCCACGGGCCGGAGGGGATCTGGTTCGGGAGCCACAGGATTTCATCTCTGCTTTTCGCGGATGATGTGGTCTTGTTGGCTCCTTTGGGCCGGGACCTCCAGCATGTCCTGGGGCGGTTTGCAGCCAAGTGTGAAGCGGCTGGGATGAAGATCAGCACCTCCAAATCCGAGGCCATGGTTCTCGACCGGAAAAAGGTGGCTTGTCCCCTCCGGGTTGGGGGAGAGCTACTGCCTCAGGTGGAGGAGTTTAAGTATCTTGGGGTCTTGTTCACGAGTGAGGGAAGGATGGAGCGTGAGATTGACAGGCGGATCGGTGCGGCGGCCGCAGTAATGCGGTCGTTATACCGGTCTGTCGTGGTGAAGAGAGAGCTGAGTCGAAAGGCGAAGCTCTCGATTTACCGATCAATCTACGTTCCTACCCTCACCTATGGTCATGAACTTTGGGTCATGACCGAAAGAATAAGATCCCGGATACAAGCGGCTGAAATGAGTTTCCTCCGCAGGGTGGCAGGGCGCTCCCTTAGAGATACGGTGAGGAGCTCTGTCACCCGGGAGGAGCTCGGAGTAGAGCCGTTGCTCCTCCACATCGAGAGGAGCCAGTTGAGGTGGCTCGGGCATCTGTTTCGGATGCCCCCGGGACGCCTTCCTCGGGAGGTGTTCCTGGCATGTCCTGCTAGGAGGAGACCCCGGGGAAGACCCAGGACACGCTGGAGCGACTATGTCGCCCACTTGAATCCTTTCTCAATAAAAACTCCAGATAATGTGTTCTTAAATTTGCACATGATTAGACCCCCCACATACATGACATTGATGCCACAACTGCTGCTCCAAACAGAAAGTCTGCAATCATGGATCTGATGATCCATGTAGCTTGTTCATCCTAAATGTATGATAGAATGTATGATGATGATAAAAAAAAGTTTCATGAGAATAGGCCAAAGAAATTAACTTTTAAAAAGTGTATATAACTAATCTGTGATTGATCTGCTCATGATTGTCAATGTTCAAGGGAAGAGTTAAACAAACAAAATGAAATAAATTCATGTGTGAGGCTTAATTTGTGAGAAATGTTCTTGATCTTGTTTATGTGGAGCACATGTTGCATAACTGTCTGCTTCTAAAATGCCTGACAGTTCATACTCAAACCCTCAATCCAGCCCAACTGAGAAAAACACGATGGCTATTATCTGTTCCTTGTAAGTACTAACATGTGTTGCACCTAATGTAAAACTGCTTTTCAATTCCTTTAAAAATGCATTAAGTAATCCATAACTTTCATTGATCTCTGCATTGTAACAAACACAGCAGGTGGCTGTTTTAGATCCAAATGCTTTAGTCACATTCTTATAATTTTGATGAGTAAATGTTGGTGGAATACTGGAGGCTTAAACCTGAGATCCATCTGAGAATCAGTGCTATCCAGTCTGGTGTTTTGTCATTTGCTTTTTTGTCTTTATTACACATGCCAGAGTGTGCTTCCTCTGAATACTAACCGCAGTTCACACTGATGACACAAAGTGACAAAGTGACTCAGTGTTATTGATTAATGACAAACAACCCAATCAAACCTTCACAAGTGGAGTCCAGTCTATGGGAAACAAATAATTAATTGCAGTTTCTAATTAACATGTTCAGACATACACTGAAAGATAGTTATAAACCCATGCTGAATTTCTCTGAACTCTTTGAAAATCATCAAAAAATAACCCCAGATAGTACTGGCAAGCTTCTGTAAAAAATGATAATAACTCAGGCCCCGCTCGACAGATTTAGTATATTCTCATGGAACACTCAGCAGGCAAAGTATATCAGCTACCAAACTGCTGATAGAAGTGAGGCTTCATTTGAACCAGATTTTTCATTGATTGCCAATGTTCAGTTTCGTCATCAATCTTCGCACAACTTCTGTTACTAATCAGGAACAAAAGCACAAAAAAGGAGACGGCAAACTTTACAATGTTTTCAAGGAATCTATAAAATTACTGGCAAACTTCAATTCTTATGCAACTTTCGAGCAATTACATTACTTTTTTGACTTTATATTCGAGGAAATTCTGAGTGTGTGCACGCTGCTGCAGAGTTACACAACCGAGCTTTCATTAATCAACGAGCCTGTCGAGCTTTAGATTTCTCCATATGTTGAGTTAGTGTGTCGGGGATGAAGTGGATGAAGTTTAGGTCAGGATCGAGGCAACACATGGAACAGGCAAAAGCAACAGAACACCAACAAATGGCTCATCAGAAACCGACCGAAAGATGAGACAAGCTAATATAACGGGCGGGGGTGGAGTGGAGAAACAACGGTGAGGGGAATGAGTGGAAAAACGCTTGGCACAGGGAAGGAGCTGATAGGCTGGAAATACTCTGGGAACAGGGTAGGGCTAATTAGACAGATGCGAGACAGGTGTGGAGGGAAAATTCGGCTGGTGAGGAGCAACACAAGAGAACAGGAGGGAACACAGAGCAAAAGACACAAATAAACACAGACAATAATGAATCCACAAGGACAGGACCATGACAGAATGTAGCTATCAAGTTCACATGTTCATTCAAACCCTGGAGTCTGTTCAACCAACTCATGCAGCTAACGATAATTAGCTAGCCAGCCACAGCTCACAAACTCTGCCGATGAGAGTTGAAGAAAATGCTGACTTTGGTGACCTTTGATTCTAAAATCAAGGACAAATTGTATTTCAAACATTTTGCGAATAATACCAGTTGCAGCCTATATCTGCCACAGCAAACATTACATTATGTGATGTGCTACACCGGAAAGATTGACAGGCCTAGCAACAGTACTGTAATTAAGGTGGTCTGGACTTGGTCTGGACCAAACTTGGTGGTACTTATGCCATCAACACAATACTTATTATTACTTTCCGAGCAGAGAAAAACACACATTATTTCGGGTAATACATTTGATTATTGGTTGTATTACTTTTAGGTCCTTTTACATGCACGGGAAGACAAACTCGAGTAAATTCCTTTTTTAAAACTGTACAAAATGGCCACAAAATAGTTGGTTCATGAAGTGGTGTGTGAGCTTGAATGACACTATATTTTTCATTTCACTTCAACAAGCTCAGGCAGTAAAATTATAAGGTTCGATCCGATAATAGATCATTTGTGGGTGATAGGTGAAGAAGTTTCTCGCTTCCTGTAGAAGACTTGTGGAATTCTGCTGCACCCTTGCATCTACAGCCATACCGTGCACTGAAAGAGGTTGCAACCTGTTTTAAAAGTTTGATGTTTTCGTTGATGGCAAAGTATGAAGGTCTGTCGACACGTGATGTTACATGTGCACATGTCTCTCTGAGCACACTGTATGAAGATAGATGGGTGAGCTGCTGTCAAGTACCTTCACTGTCAGATAAAAGGCCAAACTAAGTGAAAACATGCCTCAGATGATGAAATGGACACCAACCTGGCATGAAATCCTCTTCACCCATAATCCCTCTTAATCCGAGCCTCCTCAGGTCAAACATCATTCCAGATGAGCTGTCTGGAGGAGACAGCAGCTGTCTTCAGTGTAACAGGGCTTCAACAAGCAAGTAAGCAAAGAAAGCAGTTTTGGCTTTCAGTGTCCTCTCATCAGGAGGATTTCATGCTCCTCACCTTCCTGTGGCTACCACACAGCATCAGTTTACCCTCATTTGTATGATAATTGAGCGCTGGTGTTGCCAAATGCACTATAGAGGAAAGAGCGACAGCAGCTTCTACTGTGGTTATGGTGGGATTTGAATTGGGGATTTTCTCCCCCTCCTATGAATGGCTGAGCCCCACAGGCAATGTAAATTTACGATATTGTGAGTTTGTTGAGTGAATCCTGGATGCCGTCTTGCTATTGCTCAACTCAGTTTGAAACATAAAACACACGGGGACCATGCAGAGAGGCCAAAGAAAAAGGTCGATGGGGATTTGGCATTGATCCCTAGTGGGAGGTAACGACACATGATGTGAGTTATCTGACCTGCTGCTTTGAATATAGGGACCGGCTTTCACTCACACTAAGCAGTCACTAAGAAGACACTATATGTATCATATTTGCTACTTCAGAATCATATTTCTTTGCAGATGTCCACGTTTTTTCCTTTTCCCTGTAAGCTGTGAACCGATACCCGAAAATGGGAGGCTTTCTCATTCGCAGCTGCAATAAACAGCATCCGTGCCAAGTTTCTGGTATCAGTCTCGGATCTACAGTATTTAGCAATCTCTTGCAAGAGCTTGAATGATCATTTATTATTTTTGTGTGCCTGCCAAGTTTTGTCCACTTCATCACACTTGGAAACAATCTGCTGGGAGAGACAATGAAATTATGTAATTTAAAAACAATTCTGCCTCACCAGTCAGATTACTGCATGTTTCCTAAATTACATTAAAAAAGATAAATGCTGAACCCACACCATGGTTGATTAGTTAATGGCAGAAATGACAACACTGAATAACCCCTTCCTCCTTAAGTGCTCCATTGAAGATTTGAAGTCCCTTACTGTTTTAGAAAGCACCTTCGATTTAGAATAAATGAGTCCCCACAAGGTGACTCTGAGGTTTACTTCCGGATGTTTACATCATCAGATTCAGAACCATCTATCTCACTCATTCATCCGTTTACAAAAACAGGATTTTACACCTTCAGATTTTGCATGCATTGCAGGCCAATCCTTCCCATTAAGTTTTGTGGACAGCAGTAGATGACCTTCTGCATCACGTATAGTCAGGTGACCTTTGTCTTGATGGTAGAAATAAACACATAGTTTGCTTCATGAAATGGTTGCAGTTTTGTAATTTAGGCAAGAAAACTGATTGGTTTAGGAAAAGATCATGGTATGGATAAAATAAATACATCAGGTTATTTTACGTTAAGGTTACGTCTGTCAACTTGTGGAGGTACAGTAAATTAGACAAATACAAAAGACAAGAAATGCAAGTAATTTCTATGTAAAAACAGAATGTTATTGACAAGCCAAGTCAGTTTGTTGACCTCAACTGAACCGATAAAGTGTTTACCTTGCTGAGGACCAGACTGAGGGCATGAAACCCCCTCCAAAGATGTAAGAGGATAACTACAGGACAGGTAGACAGGCCTTGTGAAGTTTTGACTTGTGTCTATGGATTGTAGACTTCATGCTGTCAGTGACTGCCTTCACATTGACTGTATGGTTGAGTCTCACTGTCTTATATCTAGCTTCTAGTTTAAACACTGAAGGCAGGGTGAGGATTATATGTCATGCCTGAAACTGACTTGGCTCATTTGCAAAAAGCAGTCTAGTAGGACAATATTTCCTAGCTTCATTAGGAGTTTATAGGCTGGTCGCTGACTATCTTTTGCTTTCAAATTGCTTTTAAATAATCTGTTGTTCGGGATGTTGCTTAGAACACAAGCTGTAGTGATTTTTTTTTTTTCTTACAATATTTTTTTTTTTATACACTAGCGGCTTTGCTCTATGGATGGTATTATTGGTCTTCATGTCCGTTGCCATCATCAGGTCACGATTAGAATTTGTCAAATCCTTTTTGGTTCAGGGCTAAAGATCTGCATGCCAACAACATTCCCATCAGCCTCAGCTGTGCTTTGGGTTTAGTGGCAATTAATACATTTTAGCATGCTAACAGCTACACTAAAATGTTGAATGCAGTCAACATGAAAGCTGCTAAACTTTAGAGTGTGGTTATCTGAGCTCAAATCCTATCTATCCAGATTCTCACTATGGGTCACTGAACTATACAAGAAATCAGTGTCTCTCCACACATCACAATAAGAAGATATCATCCAATGCTGCATGAAGTTGCAAATATAATGTGATGAACAAAGTTTAAAAAAAAAAAAAAAAAGAGTATGGGCGCTGTACTTATCTGAAGAAGCATATCGGCGACTCTAAAGTATACAGTTTCAACATGTGTAGTCCTCAGTGACCTCATTTCAACAGTATTATGTCATAGTTTTCTGTAAATAGCTGGCATAATTGGATTACACCGAAATGTTGGGCATTTATATTTCACCAGCTGTGAGAGCAGCTGAAGGGATGAGAGGAATGCCAGTGGCAAGAAAAAGCCTCAGTGGGGTCTGAAAACACCAGGCCAATGTGATCCACTGACATCCTGCCACTGGAGTGCTCAGGGCTGAAAGGATTATCGACCGCTGTATTGAATCCATTTGTCTGCGGTCACTGAAGTAATCAGCATTGCATCTTCCTTCTTAAGTTTTTCTTATGTCTGGTTTCTTCAGAAAAATATGACCCCGAATTCCGCTCTGTTGTGGCAGTGGTGGAATGTGACTAAACCGATTTACTGCTTTAAAACAAGTTACTTTACAAATTAATTTTTCACATACAACGCATATGAAGAGCTTATAAAATGATGTCTCCAACATTGTTCAAACCCAGAGAAATCCGCAAGTTGACCTAAAATAATGGTGTGTTTCATTAGGTCTAGTGAGCGAGCGATCCTAAACTCTTAAGTAAACGATCTGAACACTTCATCCATCACTGTGTTTTTGTAACCTCTTCACTGATGATCGCATTGGCTGCCTCACGTTTGTTGTTTCCTCACTAGTTTCCGCATTGGCTCTGACAAAATGAGGATTACACACATGTTCCATTGAGGAATTCATTATATTCTTTCCAGTTCAATGAGCGTGCCAGCATAACTTTCGCAAAATACAAAAAAGACAGGCAGCCCGACTCTCATCTGAGAGATCACTGCTGGGGCTGCACCTCTGAGAATGCCAGACTTACTTTTTTTAATGAATTGCATCTTGCTGTTTCCGAGCCACCATATGTTATAATCTGCTTGACTAAATGGATGCTGACATATGTGGAACTTTTGTAATTCACCACCCTCTGTGGAGCTTTATATCTGAAAGTCAAAATGGTAGGAGTCATCTGCACGTTTGTTTTGGTATTCAGTCCAAGTAGAAAATATTTCACAGTGCTAGATAATTTTGGTGCCAAGAACACCTATATATGATTATTAGTGATTAGAAACAGGCAAAAATAAAGTTTGAACCTCAACAACAGTCAAAACTAAATTTCAACATTTTCTTCCACCAGTTTCCAAAGTTAACTACTACATATATAAACTGTTAAACAGGAAAAAATATGTGCATCTTTCCACAGACTTTTGTGTTCTTCGTCTGGATTCTAATTTCCTTGTTTATTATCTCCTTTTCTTTTTAAATCTCATCCTGTTTCAGCATGATAATGACCCAGTTAATTAATTAAGGTCCATAGAGACCTTCTCCGAGATCCCCAAGTTTGGTACAGAATGACTTGACTGGATTGCATGCTTACGATGTAACACAAGCAGCCAATCGTAACCAACCTAAAATTCATAGATTCATAAAAAATGTATTGGACTGCATGCACACTGGATTTAGCTCCCAAATTTCTTTCTGTGAGGGAATGTAAAGGTGTAGCTACTCACTGCCGCTCGTCACAAATTGACACCAGGATCCAGACTAAGAATTTAACTCTTTTTTTGTGAATTTGTGAAGCTCTCAGACCAGTTTGAGAATGAAGGTAGGATTGACCTCTCAGGAAATGTTGTTTCAAACCATGTTTGTATAACTGCACGACAAACCTTGTACTTTTACTTTTGACTCATTAAGTTTGCCGATGATACCTCTGTTGTTTTGCCTGTATGTAAATATGCAACATTTCGATATTGAAATGTTTAAAAAAAAATCACTACACCTGTATATACTTTGCTGAGAGATATATTTACATTATCACAAGTTTAAGGTAATGATGCATTTCATTTGGTCACCTGTCATTTTAACTTCTGAGGAAACACTAGGGCTGCATCCAAACATCCATCTTCTCCGCTTTAACAGACTCCACAACGGCCCTCAAGTGCCAGAAATAATATTAAACCACTCTCAAAGGCCAGAAATAATATTTGACAACATCATGATGCATAAATATGTAAAGAAATAGGCTATAAAAGTAATCAAAATGCACTCGGAGATGTCTCAGCCTGCAGGTCCAGAGGGTGGACATTTGGATTCAGACCGATGATACATTGTGAAGTGAGGAAGGAAGTCAGCTTTATTAAATGGAAAAATAAAACATTTATGTGAAGATTTCTGCCTGAGTCCCATCAAATAAATATTAATCTTAAATGGTGGTAGTTCAACAATAAAGACAACAACTCCCATGATCCCGAGCTACTTCACAACATCACTAAACTACTCCTTTTTGTTTTCTTTGTTTTGATTGAGTGACCCCAATCAGCAGGAATCACATGCTGTGCAGTTGAGTTTGTACTGCCTGTGTATGTGAGTGTGTATCTGTCCATTTGTGTTGTTTGACTGCCAACTTGTCCGGAGTACACTCCATCTTGAGGGAACGCTGAGGACGAGCCAGTCCTTATCATTCAACATGAGTGCCTCACTCCACTATTGCTCTTGAGGGTGAATAGAAAATGTCATCACCTAAAAGACCGAAAACAAGCAAAGATGTCATTAAACTATCAACCTCCACTGGTGGTTGAAAAACTCTCCATTTAGCTAAACACTTTTGACAGGTTCTCATTGTGGTTTTATCCAGATCACATGTCTGTTTAAAGCTCGAGAGAAAAAGACTGATGCCCATTAGGCTCATGCTGTGATTCCCAGCTGCTTGTACAGTCTTGACGAAGCTGTCAGTGTTATTAATGGCATTTGTATTGTTAGGCTCTCAGTTGGAGTTGAGGGGTCAGCCTTATGTGTATATACCTCAGGTAATGTCTAAAAACAACTAAAAACAAGCTCTCGGACTCATAAACCCTCTGCCATGACTTTGCTTCAGTGATCAGTGAATTAGAAACCAGACAAATGAGCAAATGGTATGGAGTCTTGTGCAATTTAAGTTGAATATTGTCCTATTATGTCTATTAAATCCTGATCTTTTTGTATACATTTTACAAGGAAATTAGTGTCAGGCATCAAGCCAAACTCATTACTCTTCTATAATACTGTAGGACTTAAGTGAATGATGCATATAATTTGGGTGAAAGCTACTCCAAGCCAAACATGCTCTGACCTGAGAATGTTGTTTAGAGAACAAAAGAGAATGCCAAACTATCTGTTAGTCAAAAAGTGTGTAAACACTATGTAAGTTGAGAGCACCTCCAAATTCTACTGAAGTCACTGCTCTTTCCCATAAAAAAACTGAAGTGATGAAAGACGTATTTGTATCCATGCAAGAAACAAGGTATGCAGTGTAACAAGCATCATATGTTTTTTAACCATTGACCTCCCATTTTTCTTTTTTTTTTACTACTAAATGAACTTCCTTGCAACCTCCTTCACAGGAATCCAGATGCCAGAAATAATCTCTTGGATCCTTGCTGTCACTTTAGATATTCACCCTTCATTGACATGAAACACATCTCTCAGTCCCGCTTCCCAGAACAGTGGCTTTTGCCCTTACAGCTGCCCTACGTGCGGTATAATCCTCAAGTGTTTGTTTTTCCAGAGGCATGGTGTTCTAAAGATTATGGTGGTATTTCTGCAGATTATAACGGCATGGAAATCAGGATTCAGCATGTGAAGTTTTGTCGTCAGTGAAGAGAAATAAGAACATAGGAAAAAAAAAAAAGAACTCAGTAATATTGACTTTTCCAGACCAGGAGGCACTGTTAAAACATCTTTGAGGGAACCCCTGATGATGAAGGAGGCAGAAACTGCAGAATGGCCCCAGATGCTAATAAACTTTATTAATGGAACCATCATAGTATTTTGTGCATGGAAGCACACGGTTGTAGTAGACAATCCACACGGTCATGCTGATTCAAAACTTCATAAATGCACAGTGTTAAAACAGGTTTAAACCACAGCGTATCAGTGGACTGTCCTGCGCATCGTACTTGACCTTGATGACTGGCTGTCTGAGAATAATGAAATGGTTTAGCCAGTGAGAAACGTGGGCTCGGTCCCTCAGTGTGTGTTTCACCTATTGATTTGTTTGGATGAGTCACTTGCCTGACATACAGAGCTGTGACATTTTAATTTAATGGAAAAAAAAGGAAAAGAAAAGTTCAGTACTCCAAGTTTGTGTACCCAGTATTAAATTCTGATGATTTATTCCTGGCACTGTGTTAACTGCAAAAGCAGTTATGATACTCGATGGTAAGGTCATTTAAATGGTGAGACTGAATTGTGGTAAAAGATGTCGAAAGTGAAGCGGACCACAAGTAATCGTGCATGTGGCTCAGACGTTCCTAATTGCTAAACAAGTATAGTTATTTCGAAATAAGGTACATGAGACTCATGCTGGGACACTCAATTCATGCATCCTTAAAGGACACGTGTAATATTACACAAAAATCACAGAAATGTAGCTGCTTTACCTTGGAAACCACCAGCTCTGTCTCATCAGTCTTACATTCACATGCAGTTAATTTGCAGATAGCAATTTATGTTCACTGGAAACATTTAACTTCACAGTAGGAAGCAGTGAGGCGCTCATAAAGTGTAAGGAAAAGTACAAGTGAGGTAGTCGGCACTGGAGGCTTGGGTTTGCATACCATCTCACTTTTTGTTTTCGGATATTCAAGCAAGGTCACAATCTTTTCAATTTAGAATGTACTTCTGAAAAGTTTGGATGTTGCCCTCTTGTGAAGGAAAACAGCTGTGATCAGCTTGGATTGACTGCAGCAGCGATGGATTTCAACAACAACGCGGAGACCAAACAAAAAAATTTACGTTTATCTAAATGGTTTATCTGATTGGTGTCATTCCAGGGCCGCTGCAACCGACTAATTACACTGCTGTGAAACGCTTTTGCCTCTCGTGTTGGTGTTGTTCCAAGAACGTCATAATCAATGTTCTAATTACAAGGAATCAAAAAAAGTCCACCGTACTTGCACTTTTATGTGTATCTTTTTCCAGTCAGTAATATTTACTCATACTTAAGTATTCATTACAACATGAAATCTACTTTAGTTACTTTGAATTCATATTGAATACTGAGTACAGTTTTGATTAACATATCTGAAGCTTTTCATCTGCATTTTTGTAGCCAATTAGGTTATCTGATTGCCAACAGGCTAAGTAAAATGACAGACAGACAAATAAAAGCCTGCAGCAGGTCCTGGTTTGGAGGGCTGATCATGACCACCGAAGTGTAGGATCAAGGTGGACGGCGCTTCATATTCTGTTTGGTGATTTTTTTATACCTGACTACCTCAGGTTGTGACCTGGTTGCATCACATTCATTATCATTTTATAAATATCCAACTTGTACATCTTGATCTTACGAGCGGCGAGAGTCAGATTTTATGGAAGTGAAAATACCTCTTGCTTAAGTAACGTATTTGATGTTGAAACATGTAAACAACATATTAACCATAAACGGTGATATCTTTGTTTTTTCAGTGTTTCCATAGTACTAATCTTAAAAGTGCACTCTGAATCGAAGCACAAGACCGTGTTTATCATTTCTCGCCACTGTCTCCATGGGGAACTTTGATGTGCACATGCATCATAAAACTCTGTGGGATTTGACTCGGCTCCCAGTTGTTACCAAAGTTGTTGTCTTCTTGTTCTGATTTGAGCCCGTTTATAGGCAGACACACGCAAACTGGCAAAACACGAAAAGAGACAGACAGCTCCTCAACTGCTGCGATTCCCTGAGCGCTCTGCACGACAGGTGGAAACAGTTGGACTTCCTCCACTGTGTTTACAGTATGAGGGTATTTAGCACCATATGTTTTGGATTCCAGGGATTTACTGTTACTGTGTTTGTTTCTCTGAATCAGTCAGTAAATCATGTGTGGGATTGTTTTCAAATTGACAGCAAATTTGTAGCGTATATGAAATTGCATTCTAACATAAAGCAGTAATTCCACATGCTGCAGAGCAGCAAACAAAACCAGTACCCCACTTTTATCGCAGTTGCCAAGAGCTCTAAATAATGTTTTCAATGAGATCTTAAAAACTGGAATAAAAAACTGTTCACTTCCCGCTTTGGTTGTTTCAGAACCTATTCCGAACTCCCTTAATTGTTATTTTCAATATTTCTGGCTGTGCTACTGATCCACCATCAGACTATCAACATGGATCTATCATTTTACTCGTGGGTAATGTAAACACCAACAGAATAAAAAAAATACATGTAAACTAAATTATTGCAATACTATTTGCATCCGCTACCTTATTTGTTGTACCTAACCATCAATTGATCCTCCTGCACCACTTTGCATTTGGAAATAGCAGTTTGGGAAAATCTTATCACAGGGTCAATAACTGAAGAATTTCCGGAGCGCTCAGCTCAATTTTGTGGCTTCCATCAATAGACAGAGTTTGCTCCGTCGTCATGGAGATGGATTTCCTGTTCAACTGTATAATCTGTAAAGATCGCGGAGAGCAGAACTTTATGGCCACAATGATGCAACATTATAACTAATTTCGCTGTAACAGAGTAACACGGGGAGTCTCTTCTCACATGCCCACCTCCCGAGGGGTCAGCAGTCACTGCTGTTGATGACATTAATTGTACTGCTGAAATGCAGTGATGGTCTCTCTAACTCCTGGGAGACGCTGCTGCTCCGCTGTCCTTAAAGTGTTTTCTCATGGTCGGTGGTGACTTATTAAACATTAACGGTTCCATTGAGTAATTGCATGCCCGTACACCCCTCCCTCCCGCCTCTTTGATTCTCAGCTGATGTGACTTGGTGTATTGCTGTGCTTTCCTGACTGCGAGCCAGGGTTCCCAGCCGAGCAGACGATGAGAAACAGGCAAATCCTTTCCAGATGTTCCAACCAATGGCACTCATTTATCGACCGAGGACTCCAAAACAGCGGGGGTGATTTCCTCCCCTTCCACAGCGGCAGGACTCGTCCCCAGCGTCCCCACTTGGTGGTGAAAATATACACTCGTGCTTGTGGCCTCACTCACTGAACCCATGGAAGCCTCATAAATTGAAATAACACTACCCCTTGCAATGCACAGCAGTGACATTTATGTTACCAGCGGATAATGTTTACACATTAAAGAGAGGAAAGAAAAAAAGTCTGTCCATTAGATCAGATTGAACCTTTTCACTTCATGAAAGGTATATTGTTTTAGACTCAACCAAGAAGCCTACTTAATGTCATAGAAAAGCAAACAATGGATGTTGTGACTTGCGCACACGTGGGTTCAGACATCTGCACCAATACAGCTGCCTTTGCTCGTGTTACTATTTCCTGCCTTTTCCTACTTCACTCATGCAGGCTACCAAGCGTCTGTCAGGTGTACATAATGTTTTTCTTACAATGGAAATGATCGTGTTGCTGCTTTTAATTTGGCTACCACTCTTCCCCAGCCACTGGAGAGGAACAAAACTGATCAAAGATAAACAGAAAGCGAATCATGTTCCATTTTAAAATGACATATTCAGCATAAGACTGGATATTTCTGTCCTGCAAAGATGACTGACACACTAATTTCGAGGCACGGTGGTCCGTAGCGCTCCCATGTAAAATCAACAGGCTTTAGAATTGCTGCTCATTATCTGCATTTCTGTAGAGTCCTGTAACCATGTGGCACGTGCCAAGCCTCAGCTGCAAAATAGATTCCTCTCAGGTGGCAAATGTAGGAGGTTATGGGCCAGTGTGTGTTTGTGTCTAGCTGTTAGGGTGATGGTGTTGTGATTTGTATTAAATCTACATCAGAGACAGCTCAGAAACTACACGGCTCACTTCAGAATAATTTCCTGTACCTGCGTGTGTTGGTTTCGTCACACGCTACTGGCAGCAGTGTGTTCATAACCAAATCCAAGAAGTAAATGTGAGCACAGATTATGACTGATTAAAGTAAACATTAAACCCATTTCTTTTAGAATGTTATGTTTTCCGATCAGTTATATAGGCGAGATTGTATTAGATGCCGAGCTTAAGTCAACAAACAGCATTCTGATGTAGCTGCTGTTATTTTAGGGGTTGTGTGTGGAAGGCGGTGGGTATGCCATCTTCTGAGGATCTGTTCAGTGCTATAACACATATATCACTATGTCTTGCATGTATATTTTCATTGGTCCTGCAAACGTCAGTGCAACACCCTTCAACACATGTAACTGGGTTTTGGTATATTCATGAATTGCAAATTTGAAATTTGAGATGTGTCAGAATCCAGTCTTAAGTCTGCACGGGTTAAATTAGTAGCTGTTCTGGAGCTTTCAACTACATCACATCAAATTGTAATCATGGTTGAAAATGAACTTTGAACTTCAGATTTTTGAACCCCAACATGGACAAGATTAACATCTACAGTTTCATGAATAATGGGCAAGATCCATCTGCTGATGAAGATCATGCTACATGATCAAAAGCTCCAGACCAGCTCCTCTATGGTCCTTGAGTTGAGATTATTTTGACAAATGCTGTTTCCTTTTAAAAAAAAATAACACTGATCTTTTCTTGATTTAGTTTGATGCTCACTCCACTCACTTTGTCTATTCAAAATAAAGACATGTTTAATCAAATTACTACAGCTGACACAGAAGTCTTGTGACCAGGAGCTGCTAATTATAGATTTATGTGTGCACTGTACACTGTGTACTTAATTCAAACTGGGAGGCAACAGGATAAATAAACAAAGCACATTGAACAACAGAATGGTGTTGCGTGGGGCAAATAGGGGCTTTGTAGCACATGTTAACCCAGTGTGCTCTGTGCTCCTACTAACTTTGCAACCTTAGAATGACTGGTTGCTGAAATATTGTAACTGATTAAAAGTTGTGTTGCAAGAAGACGGACTCAACAACAACAAAGCAGAGTTCAGGTCGGGATGTTCCCAGCTGGAATTGCCTGGAAGAGTTTCAAAGTGTTTGTGCATCTCTTGATTCTGCAGGCGATTCCTCATACCACCCAACGCAGCTGCCACTGGATCTTATCAACACCCTTTGGACAGCTTGCTGAAGCCCGGCGAGATAGCTCAGCAACACATGCTGTAAACACCATTAGTCATCTTTGCATGAAACCATTTCAGCTTAACCAGCATGACCTATTCAGCGTCCAACCTGTCACTGCATCGGCGTCACTCAATGCGTGCTTTCGCTCGTCGCTAATCAGTTTGCTATTATTCAAAAGGTCTCATCTCATCACATGTAATCATGAAATCAAAATAGAGATTGCCCATGGTTTAAAGCTTAGGCAGCCTTTGAGTCTCAGGGTTTTCTACCCAGCTCTTGGTGTTCAACCTCAAAAACTGCAGATTCAAGCTCATAGCTTTAGCTGTCATGAAATTGAATTAAATGTATCAGGTAACACAAGGAACATATTTGTTCTCAAATTCTTGTTCTTAAAACACATTTCACACTTAGTTATATTGGTCACACTTCACATTTCATATGCTGATTGAATTCAATCCAATTATTTAGATCAATTCCAAATGTGCATACATACACAGTGTAACATGAGTAACAGGAATGCTTTTGGATGAATAGCATTTGTTTGTTTGCGGTGATAATTGACTTATTCAGCAAACCTTCCAAACCTTGCAGTTTTGGGACTTATCTTTGGAATTCAGTAGGCAAGTTTAAATGTCTTCAGCTCTGAGTTCTCAGGCAGGCAGAGAAATGCAGCCCTGCCTGACGAGATAGCTCTGCTGACACCTGTTTCAGTAATCCAAGCATGTTTGGCTAAATGTATGGAAATTTTGAGGAAAACTATAATCATTTGGTGACAATTATATGCAGCATAATGTTTATGGAGCGCATAAGTGGCAAGTCAGCAAGCATTTAGTTGTTTGTTAATATCCCAGACATGTTTACAGCAACTGAGAATTCACCACACTACCTGCTGTATACACAAATCTGTCTTTGTCCTCATTGTATTGAGCTGTATGATTTTTAATCCTGTTATCCTTCATTTTTCTGTCAATGAGAGAAACCTGACTGAGTTGTCCATCTAGAAGCTGCCCATTTCCAAGAAATGTTGAACATGGTGAATATGTTTCATATCATGAACAAATATAACAGCAGATATGACTATGAGCGACCCAATGTTTGACTCGTGATCTTGCAAATATGCTCCAAGCATTGACTTCATTTAGTCTTCAGTGGAATAAGATAGACTTGAGCACAATGAGGGCTTATAATCACACCTAGTGAGCGGTTACTTTCCTAGTCAACACTGGACTGACTAAAAGAATCAACTGATGCTGTGGCCACAGGTTTTAGCAGAGCAAAGTTCATCTGGTCAAAGTAAAGATTTTTAAACTGAAGTTAAATTGTGAGATCAGCGTAACCTTAATTTATTTGAGGAGATAATTTTACGCTATTGAGAAAAATGAAGAATATATAGTTAAAAATTCCTAATAAGAAACATTTTAAAGACCTTAAATGTTTTGGGTTTTTTCAAAGCAATATTATATAGAAGTTGGCATCTTGTGTGATTTTGCGCCCCCCACAGTTTCTGCTTGCAAATACCAGGTCTGGAACAAGTTGTCAGACATAATGTAGGTGCTAACTACAAACAAAACTATGCCATAACAATGTTATATGTTTAAAACTTTCTCGAAGTCTTGAAGTAAGTAACGCTGTGATCTGACCCTCTCACAAGTTATATAATGCAGGAACAAGTGATAGGCGGCCGGAGTGGCTGAGACAGAGGCACCATTCACCTTTTTACAAGACACTGTACGATCAAAATGAGTGTGAAGCTGGTATTTTAAGGTAAAAACACAACATTGATTTAAAGGAATTTAAGTTGTAGCTGCAGTTGAAACACTATGAGAAGGATAAGTGGCAAGTATAAAAAGAAAATGCTTGAAGGTGTTGAAGGGTCAGTTGAAGTTTAAGCACAGCAATTAGTCACATCAGAATGAAAATATCAGTAAAACAGCAACACAAATTGAAAGTGACAGTTAAAGTGCTATAACTGTCATTACAAGTTTGATCTCAAGTGACCCTTGTAGTAAAGTGGCCGAGGGCAATATGAAATATTGATTTTTATAGAACAAAACTACGTCATAACATTTATTTAACACAAAGCTTAATTAGCCATGATCAGGTGTTGTCTGAAAAGTGGTGAGAGTGGTGACTATAACCCCTCATATATAGTTGCTGTAAACACAACCAGACCACTTGTGATCGGGCAAAATTAACACTTGCGCTAGGTTGCTCACCTCGAACTCTACTGCATCGACCCGACAAGTTTCCTGCGTGTCAAAGAGCAGCATTTTCGCAATTCCAAGGAAAAATATTGATGTCACTACTTCTGCTTGAAACACTGCTCTAATTCTGGAACCACAGCATGACCTGCAGATGAATCTTTGCCCCGTGTACGACATACACACGAATATTCATAGTATATCCTTCCATGCATTCTTGGGGTCAGGGGGAGAGTAATAACAGACAATTTGTGGAAGGGGATATTTCTACATGCGCTTCCTTAAAGCTTGCCCCATCCGGAGCTAAAAATGAAGCCACTAAATCCACTTTGGTTCTTTTTAATTACTGCAAAAAGCTCTTTTAACCTAACATCATAACATCAGTTCCCAACTACAAACAGCAGCTGTTGCTGATAAGAGACATCGTTGGCTTCCTGCTTTAACTGCCTCAGACCAAAAGGCAACTCCCTGGGAATATTGTGCCCCCCTTTCAATTCCCACCTTCGATCATGTGACTCACAAAAACATTTTCTGGTTTCAAACCGTAGAAACTTTCATCCACATATCAGGGGAGACATAACAAATATCAAATATTGCTTTTTGTTGGTGCATACTCACATACACATTTTTTTAGATGTGTTTATGGGTAATCTACCACCAGTCTAAGCAAAAACAACCCCAAGCCTCCCTTTCCTGCATGGCTTCACCGTGTGCTTGTGAATCACTGAAAAGGTTACTGATTCTGAATGCAAACGTTAATGTTGTTTTTTTCTCCCCCTGGTGCCTCATACCCACCATTAACACTAACACCTTTCACAGTCGTTGTAGAGGGGCCATTTGCCGGCTGTCAGTCACTTTGGTGTTGATTAGCTTCTTGTGAGAAAAAGCGCAGTGAGGCAGCATCCATCAGTGCGGTAGTGCTTGTAGAGGAAAATGCTTGTGTGCCCCTGCGATGTAGAAAGAAAGGAACTGCATCATCGAGCTGCTTCTTTGTAAACACTAAGAGATTAACGGAGCTTGTTCAGCATTTCAACAAAAACGGAGTTGCTGCTTGTGAAAAACTTTATATTTTGATCACCAAATACTAAAGATACACGTTAATGGGTTTTATTTCCCCCCTTTGGCAAGTGACCATGGTGTAAGTGGGATAATGCCCTTTGAGGTTTCCATTATTAGAACTGAATTGACTCCATGGAGGCAACTGCCCTCTGTGTCTAGATGTTGTCCATTCATTTCCTGATAATGGCCAACCCCACAGGCCTTATCCCACTCATATCATATAGATAGAGTCAATGATAATAAAATTGTTCTTACGAGGGCCAGAGAAAGAGATCAGTATGGAGATCAGGAGTATTACTTGTGTTTTACGATTTTACATCTTATTTTTGTCAAGAAAATGTGTATAAACTGTATTTTTTATATGCTGATCTGCTCTGTGAACATGACAACTACTGCATGTCAGTACACCAGTTGTTCTTCCTGAAGTTTCTTCCCTATGTTTTCCCCTTTTTGTAGGGATTTTTGTTTTTGCCTCATCTGAACTGAGGGTATAAGGAAAGAGAGTTTCCATGCTGCTTCAGATTGTTAAGCCCCTAGAGGCAAATTGTGATAAATAAATTTGACTTGACTTATGTTTGAGTTTACTGGCTCAAGTAAATCACTGTGCTGTATATACCATCATTTGGAATGGTCGTAACTGCGATATGACTTTGAGTGACAACATAAATCACATTACAGATAAGTTTTATGAAGAACCTGGATTCACCTCTCTTGACTGTTAGAATTAAGATGTATTTATGTCTCCTATGAACCAGGAGGGGATGGGAATGTTAATAAAACTGTGGTAATACATAAAGCATCCTGAAGAGCAAAGAGGCAGACATTAAAGAGGATTGTGAACTCAATAGTACCCTATGGCGGAGTGTCCAAGATATTCAATGGAATTATAGAGGATGAAACTACAGACTCATGTTGCGGAGTGACATATTGAAGACAGTGTCAAGATGAAGCTTTCAGTCACTCACATTATTTCTTATCTACTTCATCCGCCTGGGTAATAGAGAGTATTACAAGATGTTTGTATGGATGGCATGAGTGCAAGTTTTTGTTTTCATAATACGCGTTTGATACATTCTCTCTGGTCTTTTTTTAAAAATGGATGATGATGGTATTGCTGTAATTTTCTCGATTTCAAGACTGAATTAGATAAGCCCTCAAACTTGAAGCTCAATTTTTCTCGAACAGATTGAACTTTAGCTTAAGACTTTCAAATCACACACCTTCAACGACGGTAGACCAGACACGAAAGGATGGCTGGTTGGTTTTGAAACAAGTTTTCTCCAATTTGAGAAGATAGCTAGTGATTGAGGAGGAGAAGGGAAAATAAAGTTAGTGTACCTGCTGTGAAAGATTCAATTTAAAGTGGAGAGAAAAGAGACGCAGAGATGTGACAGTAATGTGCTTCTGTGTGTTTGTGTGTGTTTGAGCGTGTGTTTTAGTCTTCCATCAAGAATAATAACGGTGAGCACAAAACCACAGAAGAATAAGTGCAGTCATTCCACAATGTCTTCATGATCCACCTGCAGCACATTTTGAGGCATGTAATTGGTCCGAGCAGAGAGCAAGTGACGAATTAAACAAGAGTGTAACATGAACAATGTAACTACTCTGTAGACTCCAATTTCATTTGCGAGAAAGACTGAGGTCTTAGAAAACACACTTCCGTATTACATCAAAACGTGACATTTGCAGGAGTATCCAGTATAGATTTTATTGTTTTGAGTCTTAGAATTTCCCCTCTGTAACTCCTACAAGATGATCCTTTAAAAAATAATAATAATAAACATGAGTACCAAGTTATTCACTTTAAATGCCATACTTACTAAGCTCTAAAAGTACACATGATTGTTGGACTAAGGTGTGCAGTAGGGTTTAACTATGAATGCATGCTTTCTGTTGGAGGTAGCTGCTGCTTTCATAACCTGTGAGTCAATATTTGATGGCACTCTCTCATCCAAACACTCTGATTTATGGATGGATTTGGAGGGATTTACTGTAAATTCGAGCCTTTGTATATGACATCACAAATAACTTATCACAACGTATAATGTCAAAACCAATGCCATAAAAGGTCTCAATGAATCCCATCAATTGCCTGTCGGTTGCGTCAATTGGATCATAATTATGATAGCCGCAGGCCAGCACATCTGTTTGGGACTGGATGATTTGCAGCAGTCTCCCTGGATCATATGAGACAATGCAAATCAAAGGATTTTTTTTATGTCTGAATATTTTTTCAAAAGCACTTTCTTTTCACATATTTATAATGTGTTGAGTAAATGCTTGATTGTGTTTTGAATCCCAGTACCATATAACAAAACAGCATGATGACACTTCCAAAAGTGATTCATGGGGGTAAAATTAAATGGATATATTTTGCCATTCTTGCCATTTAATTGGATGTCTTGTTTAATATGCTGGGCATTTTGACAATTTGTTGACACAAAGATTGCCTAACGTGTCACATATGGCACCTGGCATTTGGACCGAATTATGACTCATTGAATCCTGGCTCAAAAATATCCCAGATTCCAGCAACTACTGACATCAGGGGCATGAATTGTTATGGTGACTCCAGATATTGCCTCTCAATAGCATGGTTGTTTATCATAATATGCCCACAAACCAATTAAAATTAAAATTCAATGTCGTAAGGTACAAGGTGTTCAAGTGCAACATCCAGTTTTAAATTTCTATTTATGAGTGGTTAAGATTTCTTGAGTACCGTGTCAGACGACTAAAATATCTATCTGTTTATTTTCTCTAAAACTGGCAAATAAGTTTTATTTTTGCATTATTTTTTTTTTTTTTATCAGTGAGAAACATCTTATCTACCTAAACAGTGTGTGGAAATTTGTAATTTGCTTAATCTAAAGCTCTCTCAATTTCCTTCCTTGAGAGGACGCAACATTGCTTAACAACAGTGAGGCACAACTACTCCATGATGTTAAACAACCAATGATGCTGTTAGAACATGTTCGCAGCTCAAAGCAATTTCGAGCAGCTCTGCTCTAGTGGAGGTGAAAGAACTCTGCGCCAATTAAATGATAGGCATCTCAGTGCTCTGTAAAAATATATATATATATATAAAATCTATTGTAATTCTAATTAACATGTAAGATTATAAGACGGCTGAACAAAGCCATTCAGGGGTGGACTTTGATTATACATCTTACTGTAGTTAATGGCTGAAGTTTTCAACCTTTTTTTAAATAACTAGACATGTACAACAGCAACATTACCATCTAGCTGCATTTATCCTGCAGGGGGTGTAAATATGGTCACTGTCGGACATGCAAATAAAGAGAAAACAATTCCATGCATTCTAAAATAAACATGATAACAAATCAATGAATAAGAATCTAATTAATTCATCAATATTATTCTAATTACTTGCAAGTACAAACAGTATCTGTAAACAGATGAAACCAAAATGAATGATTTGATTGTCTGAAAACAGTTATACTTCTAAATAAAACTAAATAAAACAAAATACTTAAATTGACAAGATGATCTGCAAGTGGAAAAAAGAGAGAGATTTGAATGTGTAAAAAAAACAAAAACAAATCTGAAAATGTGAAATCTACAACTAAAAGAATTACACTTCAAACATGAAATTACATATTTGTGACAATAAAAAGCAAACCAGTTATTCAAAAGAACATTAGAATTAAATCAGTTATATAAGTTGAAATTAACCTTTTCCTTCACTTAATTTGAAATTTGTTTTTTATAATTCAAGATCAAAAGTTTCAAATATGAATATATTATGTACACATATATGTATGTATGTGTGTGTATGTATTCATTTATTTTATTCTAATTTATTCTTTAAATGTACTGTACTGTAATTCTCAGATCTTTTTGAGACTACGGATCATTTAGTGCCGCCATCCACGTGATCTTAAAGCAAATGTCTCCATCGAGTGGTAAACTTGTGCCAGTACAGAAGGCTTCAACTCCACACAACTATTCTGGGCTGGTGCTTGTAAACCAACCTTTATCACGCACCGAAGCCGACGATTGGTCAATGAAAGCAGTGGTTACCTCGAAATCATTTCTGATTGGTTTGTTGGAAATTCCAACAGCCAACACTTTCATATGAGCAGACGCCTGCTAGCAGCTTTAGCTGTTCCATAGTGCTCTGACTCCGACAATCAACAGGTGAGGTTAAAGTTATTATGCTGTAGTTTACATCTAATTACACGCATGCTTACGTGCATTCAAGTATTATAACCACACATACATTCTCTGTATCCTAGCTTTAGATAGCACCAATATTGGCTTTGATTTTTAGCGTTTGCTAACTAGCATCGATTTAGCGGGGTTAAGTTCGTTTCATTTAGGTTAGCGTTAGCCAACGACAAATATGGTTGAATCGAAACGAGTCTTGCACAGAAGGTTTGCACTTCGAGCGCAGCAGCGATTATCCCCGCTGAGCTCCGCTCTGCTACAAGTCCGGTTTAAATGTGGCGGTTTGCATCATTTGTGAAGTGACGACGTGGGAGGCGCAGCACGGAGCCAACTAAAGCTAACGTTGCGGAGGGCAACAGATAAACCTGAATATTACCATACGTCTTTTACGCCGACAAAAAACTTAAGTTTCATTTGACATGTAACAGCAGTTAACTGTCGTTGGGTGTTTTGAATATTAACACTAAAAAAAGAGTGGGTTGTAAATTAAATCAAGTCTCAACATTAGCAAACTGAGTAAGCACTAGTGGTTACGTTAGCATACCATTTGTACAGACAGTTACCATGGTAACAAGCCAGCAGCTATAACGCTAACTACGTTCGTATTAACACCGCTAGCCAGTTGGTACCAGGTCGCTCCTGTGCATCGTATTAACATCAAAATCGATGTGAAAATGAGCATGTTTTGTCAAGCCCGGATGGTTCACGAGGTTTTAGAGGACGCCCTGGTGTAAGGTAACGTTATAGTCAAGAAAATAAGTGTACGCGTAGCTTATTTAGCCTTTACTTAAACGGTACTGTTAGCATGACAGCTGTGTTTTACCATCACCTACTGTGACGTGATTAAATATTAATCGTCAAATGTATTGCCCGCATATAAGTGAGGTTAATTATTATGTAATTTTAAATACTAGATAGATTTACCTCACTCTACATTGCCATGATTGGCGTATCGTACATGAAGCAACACCGCAGTGTCCTCTGCACGGTTTTCACAGGCTTCTAATCCGCTTTGTACGTCTAATTTAAGGGATGGGAGAGCCGCCTGTGGTGATCCTCCAGCACCAGACGAGTGGCAGGTAGTGACGGTGCAAAGGCAATGTTGTGCTGCTGTGTACAATGAAGAAGATATTCAGCTTCACTAAGAAAAAGAAGAACCCCTCCGGAACCCCTGACAGTGGGAGTGTGCTTTCCATTGGCTATGAACTAAAAGACAAGGACCTCGGGAAGGTTCACAAAGCTGCCTCTGCGGGTGATTTGGCAAAGTTGAAGCAGCTTGCTAAAAAGAATGACATCAATCAACTTGACAAGGAGAACAGGTGAGTGAGATTAAAGTCAGATCCATGAGCATGTTCACCTTTGCTGCAGCCAGTGCTGTGTACTGTGTACCTTTAAGAAACGCAGTCTACATGAATAGTTAGATAAAATGTCATGACTCATGCCTCCATCTCTGATAAACTTCTTTTTTTCCATTGATTCATCAGTATAAGCATTAAAGCCTTCATCAATAGACAAGATGGTCTCTAGATTAATAAAAGATAAGATATTTAAGATAAGATACTTTATTTTAGATATCTGTTTAACGTAATCCATCCAACATTCTCCCCCAGACGATTGCATTTGTGATTGATATCCTTAATTCTAGTGCTTTTGAAATAACAAAGAACTTTTGAAAAGTCTTATTCCAGTGTGAGGTGTGCAATGATAATGTGGCAGCTCCAGGGTATTCTTATACTAAGTACTTTGTGCAGTATTGAATATGTTTGTGTAGTCAAGCTGGGTTGGGGTGACAAAACAAGTTCAAGCCATTTAACTGTTAGCAGCAAACTCCAAGTTATTTAAAAAATTAAATGTACATGACAGACCTTTGTTTCTTTTCTTACTTATATTTCAAGGCAGAATTTGGTTACCCTGTACAGTTACCACGTGCAAGAGGTGACTGAGCATGTGGAGTACTTGAGGCAATTTACATAATGGCTTGTAATAGGGAGAAAGCTGGGAGGTTGTAATTATAAAACATGCTTGTTTTTAAATGGGAAATTTTTATAGTAACATAAATTTCAAGTGATTTCAAGTGATTGGTAATTATTGTAGTGTAGTAATGATGAATGTAATTAAAGAAGAGCCCTTTCAAATGAAAGCTGTGTTTTAAGCATCACTAATGTACAGCATAGTATATAAGGCCATGTAATGCTGCAATCTAATGTTGAAATCAAGAAGATGTTTGGCCAAGGTTAAAAAGAAGTTGTACAAGGAAAAGAATACATGCAAATGTCAAACTCTCTCTTGTGGTTCTACAGAACTGCTCTTCATATTGCCTGTGCCAGTGGACATGTTGAGTTGGTGCAGTTCCTCCTTGAGAGCAAAGCCAAGCTTAACCTATGTGACAATCAAAACCGATCCGCCTTAATGAAGGTAATCCTGGATGATGAGACTCCAGCACAGTGATTTTTAATTTCATTTTAGACATTGTGGGGATTATAATTGTCAACTTTCCTCATATATTGTTTCAAGATCTGTTTAAGCCCCCTAATTCATTTCAATTTCTTCACTATACCAGGCCGTGGAGTGCCAGCATGAGCGATGTGTGAGCATACTGCTGGAGAATCATGCAGAGCCTAACCTGGTGGACATCAATGGCAATACAGCCCTACATTTAGCAGCAAACATCCCGTCCATTTCCACTGCTGTCTTGCTGCTGCAGCATGATGCTGATGTCAATGCACAAAATAAGGTGATTCTCCTTTTTTTTCCCCAACCACATAACAGTTTCATAGCTTTAGACCAAACATCAAGGCAGCCATCAGTTAATACAGACCTAGTATAATGTTAGCACATGTATTTGAGCACATCCAGGGAATATGTTAGCAGTTGGATGTTTGTATGGCGTGGATATTTGACAGACCACTGTATATTAATGATAGATATATATAACAGTCTTAATTGAAATAAGCAACTGTGGCTGTTAGGAGAGGATCTCTTAAAGTCTGCTTGTTTTAAACCATGAATGGTATTCGTCACCAGGCATATCAAAATATAACAGACATGTCCCTTTAACTGATGTGCCTCTGTTGGCTCCAATAGACATGTTGTAAATGAAGAAGGATTTGAAAATATATAATATTAGAGTGCCTCTTATTATGTGTGATATTTGGCCTGCAAGCTATTCTGTTGTGATCACATGTGCTTGTTGTTTGTGGTTCAATTTTAGGAGGCATTCACCCCATTGACTGTGGCAGTCCGCGAGGACCATATCGAGATGGCTGAGTTTCTTCTCAAGGAGGGCGCTGATGTGAATTTTTTGGACCAAGATCAAAGGTCAGTACTAAACAATGTCATATTTGTGATGCACTTCTAATATTCTTAATGTTGCTGAATTCATCGTTTACTTTTGGTCATGTTTCTGTCATGTGATGCAACTGCAGGTCCCCATTAATGATTGCTGCTGGAAATGGACAGATTGGTATGTTGCGGCTGCTGTTGCGGTACAACGCAGATATCACACTAAAAGATACCAAAGGATGGTCAGCAGATGACTATGCAGTGATGAATGGGCATCATCCGTGAGTGGTGCATCTTTTCTGTGCACTTACGTTCCTAGACTGGCATGTCCTCACTAATTTATGCATTTCTGGTGATTGAGCAGAGCAATGAACTCAATCAAATTTAAAAAACGCCACATTTCAATTTTATTTTTTTATTTTTCTTAAATTTGTTTTGGAACTTCATTGTATTCATTAGCTATTAATATCTTTACATGTTTATTCTTGCTTTTTTCTGTTTTGTATATTCTCACAAAATATCTGTACACCTGAAATGGCAGAAGCAAGCCTATAACATTTGCAGTGTCTTGACTCTCTTGCAGTTGTTCCCTCCTGATCATTGAGCACAGTACCCAGAGGAACGATGGACAATCTCTGTCACAGCAAGGTCCAAGCAAAAAGAAGAAAAAAACCCTGTTGGCCAGTCCTTCCCAAGATGTTGAAGCAGGCTTCACTTTGGGAGGACCAGCCACTGATAAAGATGGTAAAGATACAGGTTTTCATCACATAATAGAGAAGGAAAGCAGTGACGATATTATTATGATGTGAATTCATTATTGACTTTTATTATTTCATTTGTTCTTCATGCATTACCTCTTGACTGGATCTAGAGCTCGGAGCAAATGAAGCAGGGGGAGGTATTGCTTTGCATAGATGAGCTTTGTGAGCAAAATTAAAAGTTAAAAAGCTGTCTGCTTGTTGCCAGTAGAGATCATTAATAGTTGCTATGAATGGATACTCAGCAAACTCCTATTTTCAGGAAGTTTTTTACGCTGTTTGAAATTGTAGTGCTTTGTGTTTACTGCTTTTTCAGATGTAGATGCTTTCAAAATCTCACTATTAAATAATATTTTAAATGATAATGAATAAAATATGACAGGTACCTTTTTAGGGCTGAACGATTATTCAATTTTAACTCGAAATTGCGATTTGAAACAACATGATTATCAAATTGTAGAGGCTGCAATTAATTTTGTTGCTCATTACTATTACTGTATTTAACTTAATTGCAGAATGTGCAATATGTTGATGCTCCTCCCACAGCCTGAAACATTTCAGCATCAGAAATTGTTTACAGAAATGTGTTGTTATTCTATTATTGGAATTTATTTGTTATTTTTATTATTATTATTTGTATAACTTAAGCCAAAACTTTTGTGAGAATTGTGTGTGATTGTTTTATGTTCCACGGCGATTGAAAAAAATAATAAGAAAACACTCGCAGCAATTCATAGATCAGTTCATGTTTTGATCGTACGGTATATCAGTGTGGCAAAGCTCCTTCACATGTTTTAAATCTATTACACAGTGAATATTAAACCGAAGTTTGAATAACAAAACAAAAAGTTGCAAATGAAGTCACAATATTATTCAGAAAAAAACAACAATTTGATTTTTTTTCCCAAAATCATTCAGCCCTAGTACCTATGTTAAAATGTTGTCAAATAAGACTGAAGAGTTGTTGATCAGTTAAAAACAAGTTCCTCTGCTTTGTTACAGATTTTGAAGACAATTCTCAGTCAGAGTCACTAAGTCGGTGAGAACTAGTTTCTTCTCCCAATCTGCAACTCAGAATTACATTTGGTTTCCAAGCTCAAACGATTCTTCTTTCCTCCTCAGGGTTTCAAAAAGTGCTGCTGATGAATGGCCTTCATCAGAAGAAGATGATGAGTCGATTTTAATCAAACAGGTCGGTGCCACGTGTTGTCCTTTTTTAAGTGTTTTTTCCCCAGATTTTTTTCTGGCCTTTAATTGATATGCTGTTTTACAGAAACCACAGAAGGTAAACCTAAGGAAAATGATTGCATCTAAAAGGGGAGAAGGTACTGAGATCCTTTTAACCATACTTACCTGTTAGTCACCCTCCATAGTTTGTGTTTTTTGTTAGTAATCTTTCCCATTGCTTGCCTGTAGCTTCTGCACTGCCTGACAGAACCTTGAGCAGTACAGAATCTGAGCCAGAGAGTGAGAATAGAGTCCGGAGAATCCCATCCCTCCCAAAGAGTTTTCCAGCCAGCAAAGCTCCGCAGCACCCAGTAGATCCTTCTCCCATTTCCTTCCTATCCAAAGCACCCCAGATGACCTCTACCCCTCTTCCAGGCTACAGAAAGGTAAAACATTTGTGTTAAGGTTTTTTCACTTTCATGACATCTTTTCTACTTGTTTTTCTACTTTTCTTCCAAATGCTTTAAACAAGCTGACAGTGTAGCTGAGCAGCCCTCAAGTAGCAAAGCAAGATCAGACTGTCAGGAGGGGAGCCCAGAAGCTGAGGACTCTGAGGAGGATATTGGAGAAGAAGATGATGAAGAAGAAGAGGAGGAGGAGGAGGAGGAGGAAGAGGATGATGATGATGATGAGGACGATGAGGAGGAAGAGGAGGAGGAGGATGAAGATGACGAGGAGGATGATGATGATGATGATGATGATGAGGAAAGTGAAGAGGAGGATGGGGAAGAGGATGAAGAAGAGAATGATTGTGAAGAGGAAGACAATGACAACTCCTTGGCTTCTGTCAAGGTCAACACTGCTGACTTTGAAGATGTACAAAAACCTTCTCTTACTGGTGCCCTTAAGATCATTGACAGTGCTGATGCTGAAAACATACCTGACACTGACATCAATGACACTAGCCCTGGTATTGTAGCTGAGAATATAGATGCCACAGAGAAAAATTTCAAAGCAGAGACTTCAAACAGTGACACTGATTGCCAAGCTGGAATAAAAAGTTATGCCATCCCAGTGACATTAGATGTAGAGGATGATTGTGTCGTGTCAGCTGTTAGGGTAGAATCAAAGTTTTCTGATGAAGATGACAGCCTTGGGAAGGAATGCATATTAGCAAGTTCAGCAAGAGGCTCCACACCATCCAGACATCAGACAAAAATTGGTTCACCTACAGGGGTAAAAGAGGAAGAGTTTGAAAAACGAATGGAGGGGGATGATGACAGTTCCTGGAGCAATAAACAAAACAGTGGCAATACGGTGTGGAACGACACAGATGATGAAGATGTTCAAATTAGGGGATTTGGTCGCAGCACAGTACTTGCTAATCGACCAAATGTGCCTGAAGATGGATCACAAAATAAAGATGATTTATCTGATGCTGATGGTGTTGCTGAATCAAACAAAGAAGAGAAACACAGATCCTCATGGGGCTCCTCATTAGAAGACAGTGATACTGACCTCCCTGAAAAAAAGGAGACACTTGATCAGAACAGTGATATTCAAGCATCAGATTTACAACAAGAGGCATCAACACTACAACCAAATGAAGACCACCCAGACAACTCATGGGATTCTTCATCACCGTTGGTAAAATCTCCAAAATGTGTCTCATCACAGACACTAATAGATGAGCCTATGTCCTCTCCTCAGTCCAAAACCAGACCAGGAAAATCAACAGTAGATGAATCAGAGTGGGATTCTTCGTCTCAAAATAATGACCAAAATGATAATGGGTCCTTCACAAAACAAGAAGTGCTGCAACCAGTATCTAAAACAAATCTTGGAACAGCAAATCAGACTGGAGAGCAGCAATGTCCTGATGTCTCATGGGCAGATCAAGAAAGTATTGAGAAAGAGACAATTGACCCCTTGCCTGCTGTGTCGCCAGTGCCTGACGATGACAAAATGACCCGAAAGCAATCACTAGACAACAGTGACGTTGAATCAATTGGTCAGTCATCACAAGTGGATGGAAAGTTAGACTCAGAAAATGAGAATGATGATAATGATAGTTGGGATGATGAAGATGACAGTGATGAGTCAGAAAAGCTGAAGACAATGGGAACAGATGACATCTTGAAGACCCATTCCACCCCCATCAATTCCCTGCCACCAAAGGCGAAGTCACCAAGTGCTGTAGACAAGAAGTTAGCTGAAGAGGCTGAAGTAGATGACACTGAGGGAGATGAAGACAGTGAAATTGAAGAGTCTCCAGAGGATAACAGGATGGAGGATGGAAAGCTGGTGGGTGGTAAGAAGGGCTATCCTGGCAAAGATGATAATTCAAGTGAAGATTCTGACAGCAAGGATGAAAAGCTGCAGTATGATTTTGCCAGCGCCACAGTCAAAGTGTCCGATCTGGGGGATGAGTCTGATAACACTCGTCATGGACGACTGTGTGGAGGCAACAAGCTAGATGATGAACATGAGGCAAGATTAACTGCATATGTTCATTTAGAAACTAGAACTGCTGCCGTTCCACAGACATCAAGTGACCACAATGATGAACCAATAAGGGAAAATACTTTGTCGACCCCTCCCACCAAAGATGTCACTGCTGGTCAGTGCTGTGATTCAGATGAAAACATGTCATCTGATGAAGTGTTACCTCAGACTGACATTGATGATGTTGATCTAGACTCACCGGATGAAGAAGAGAGCATAGGCATGAAAAGTAAAGGGCTCAGAAACACTGAGGACGCTGTCATTCAGGTAAAATAGGAGTACATCAGGTAGTTTTTAGTTGTAGCGCAGCAGTGTTCTGCAATATAGTATAGTCTCTTTAAGAACTCGCCATATTTTCATCACTTTTTATTTAGGGCTGGGCGATATGACCTAAAAATGTAATCTCAGATTTTTACACACCAAAATCAATTCAGGATTAAATAAACAACCACAAATGACAAAGAAATTATTAAAAGTATTATACAGGACAGCAGATATACAGGGCATGAGGTATATGCTTGAAGACGAGCCTGTGAACCCCAGCTTTTCCACTGTGTATACGGGCACCATATCTTCATGGCTATGCAGCATGACTGCATCTGTGACTGTTGTCCACTGGGAGCGCATGGGGAGTGGCGGCGGATTAAGAGAACAAGAGAAAATCGATTCATTTTTTAAAAAATCGTCCTAAACCACAAACTCAGATTAATCGATTTTACCAATTTATCACCTAGCCCTACTTTAATTTTTCCCGCTTGTTCAGGAAAACAAACTGTGTGTAGGAGAAGAACGAAAGCCGGCAAAATAAGGTAAAAGACTCCCTCAAACTGTCCAAGTCGGATAACCTGATAAGTGTCTAAATACCAAAACGGTTGTCTTCAGATAAGGACAAGTACACGATCATAAGGTGCTTAAGTACCAAGACATTGTTGTCTATAAATTTAATTGCAAGTCAAGTGGACAGTGTACGGGAGTCTTTTTCCTGATTTTGTCGACCTTCGGTCTTCTCCTACACACCTCTCGATCTTAAAGTGAAACTCTCGCCAAAATGCAACCTAGGCTTTTTTGTGAATGCATATGGGTCAAAACTTAATGTAAAAGCATAATTACGATGAAGGAGGCACTTTTAAGATTGACTGTATTTTCATTTTCGGCTCAAATCAGGGTCTCTACACATGAACACGAGCATGGAGAACATTGTTTGTGTACACAGAGTTTACTAAAAAGAGTTTTTGATCAACTCACGTTAGTAGTAGCTTCTTCCTCTAGCCATCGTCATGGCAGCCCAGACATACTCGGGGATCGACATGTCTGGGTAGAGTGTATGTGGTTCAGTCGAGATCTGTGTAGAGACGCTGGTAATACTACAAGCAAAGTTTCATGTTATGTCGAGCCTTCTTAGTGTTTTAAAAATAGCGATTTTGATGCTAGCGTAAAAGTGCCCCATGCACTACCATTGAAAACGAGTTTGAACCGAAAACGAAAATATGGTAAATCTTAAAAGTGCCTCTTTCATCGTAATTATGCTTTTACACAAAGGTATGACTTGTATACATTCACGAAAAAAGCCTGGGTTGCATTTTGGCGAGAGTTTCACTTTAAGGTGTGCAAAGGCTGCTCTCTCCATATGCGTGTAATCACGAGCGCTTTCTGTTCGTTACAGAAGATATGTGGACACAAAATACATGATTATGAGAGAGCAGTAGGAGTGTAACAGTACACAGAAGTCATGGTTTTGGACTCATATTGGTCCGAATTCTGTCAATGGAGAAAAAAAATCCCCAATGTATTTGAGCCTTGTTGGTTTCCAGTTATTTTGAAGTTACAGTCTGTTTACTTGGTGTCAACCTAGTTCCATCTGGCAGAGTTAGCATAGCCATTTGAATGCATTAAGCATTCAACGGTGAAGATGTACTCTCATATAGGTCATATTTTTAGGTTAACTTATTAACAAATCTGTGTGCTGCTGTCAGATATCTGTCAGCATGTTCAGTGTCCACTCATATACTACTGTTAAACAAAGCTGACATTCACAAATACATCAACCCTGAGTAAAGAATTTCTTTAATTTCAACAGAAAGAAGATTCCACTGGGGATGAGGATGATGATGATGATGATGACAAAGAGGAGGAAGAGGAGGAGGAAGGAGACATCTCAGATGAAAATGATCAACCTGAAGAGAGTGGAGAGTCCCTCGATGCCTCCTTACCTGCTCCTGAGACAGAAGTCTCTAAAGATAAGAAAAGAGGTGAGGAGCAAGTCATTTCTAATACATGTACTAAACATGTAATGAACATTTGTATAGGTAACCAAGAAAAGTTTACAACACTACATCCTTAACTTCAACCACTTTGCAATAACAGTGCAGACAATACTTCACTCATTGTGCTACTTCAAAAAAAATTGAAATCAAATCAAACTGGCTCTACTGCTCCTATACAAGACATCCTGTATCCCTTTGTACGTACCAGCCTGAACGTATCAGTGTAATTAACAGGGTTCGTACGGTCATGAAAAACCTGGAAAAGTTTTTGAAATTGAAAATGCATTTTCTAGGTCCTTAAAAAGTTGATGAAAATTAAGATTTTCTGGAAAGTTTTGGAAAAGTCATGGAAATATTGCGTGGATGATATTTGGGATTCGTAAAACATAAATAGAATGATGTAATGTGCGATTAAAACGGGCACGGGTCAGGTGTTGGTAAACATAATAACCGGCTGATTCTGATTCATGCATTCTGCTGATGGATTTTTATTGTTATTACTGTTATTTGTATAATGTCTACCATCACCATTTAAGGAACTGAAATCCTTGTCATACTATTCAAATTCACTTGGGTCCAGCCGTGACTTTACTGAGGTTCGTCCAGTGTTAGCAGCAGGTGGACAGTTAGCTCACCTCCCAGAGCCTCACGCTCAATCGCTGGAGACTGATTTAGGGACTGTCATTAAATTACTTAACATATATCTATATCAGTATCTATATCTACATCTATATCTCCATGCCATGTGGCCCACTAACTCTTCTGCTCAAGAGGTTAACATATTTTCAAGCAGCAATGTCAGCTTCTACACTATTTTGTGTCATGTCTTGGATTCTGAAATTCTGAATTTTTTTTTTTTGTTTATCTCAAAAATCTCACCAGTAGTCACCATTTAAAGGGTTATTTTTCAAGAATTTCTTCCGGGGGGTAGCCCCTGGAAGAATTTTTTGCCAGGTTACGGACTCAGAACACCGCTGCTACAAAAAATCTCGGGGAAACACTGAGTTCTAAGAATTTTGGACGTGTGGTGTGGTGATTTCTTTCTTAGCTGAAGCCAACAACGAGACAAAATAAATGTAAGAAGAGACATAGTGGAGCCATATATTTTCCTGCTTTTTTTGTCCTTTGCCAATCACTCCTAGGATCAAGATGCGTCTGTGGTTTGATTTAGAGGCACCGATTTTCAGTCTTGGAAATTCAATGAAATGTTATGGAGAAGTCATTGAAAAGTCATGGAAAACTATTGCTCAAGAAGTGTACGAACCCTAAATGAATCTACATCTGTTGAAACAGATTTCCTGTCTGAGCTGGGCCTAGAAAAGGGAGAGGAAGAGCTGGATTCTTGGGACTCTGAGGTAGAGTAAATAAATATGTTGGAAAACTGTGCAGTATTAGATGTTTGCCATACAAATTCTCAAAAACAGATTTTTTTTCTTTCAGTCCCACTCTGATAACCCCAGTATGCCGCATGAAGAGAAACAAAGCTTACATATTCAGAATGAAGGAGAGAGGGCCCCTGTTGAAGACAGAAGCAAAGAAAGTAGGTCTTTCCCTTTTTTGGATTTTCTTTTTTCTTTTAAAGCAATAAATTCATTCCAGGCACCATTTCATGCTGCAGAAACATTGTTGTTACTTAATTATAATGAGAAAACTGCTTTACTGTGTTAATGCATGCAGTAATTCTGACTGTGCATAATGGTTCTGACTTTCTGTTTTCAGCCTAAATATGTTATACAATGTGAATGCAATATCACAACAGTCTTTCCAACAACATGTTGCATTTTTTTTTGTAGACTTGTTTTATATTCCCTCTTTTTTAAGAGGGGATGGAGGGAATAGGATGACAGTGCTAGAGCCTCGGAGGAGTGTAGGCAGGCCGAGATGCAGCCAGGGAGAGGGTATGACTGTCTTGACTCATAGGTCACAGATCATAGGAAGAGCATGTTGAACATACCAGAGGCCTGACCATCACCCCATGTTCACCACAAGAGAATGCATGCAGCATACACTGCTTCTTCCTGTCTGCTACCATTGAACCCCATTTCCCAAAAAAAAAATGGGACTTAGTAGTTCTTCTAGGCTTGCTTGGTTCCAGCAGTTTGGGCTCAAATAATATAGATAAGTGAATACAGCACTTATCAGCTTTCTTAGCTGAAGCTGACCTTCCCAATCCAATAAAACCAGTCCCAATTAAACCAGAATGGCAAATCTGAATGCTTGTGTAATGCCTTACCGTCTATCTTCATGCTGATTAACCATGAGCTCATTTGCATGGGAATGCTTCTTGCAATGTTCCAGAAAACTCATCCAACTTCACAAGAATTTTGTTGTGTTTTTTTTACAGAAGAACTTAATTGTGTTGTCTCAAACATGACAGACATGTCTTATCTCTTGTAGTTGGAAATAACAGTAGCGCTGATAATGAAGGAGAACGTGTTGATCAAAATGGTACTGTGCAGAAAGAGGTGGGTTGTGCAACTAAATGACATAAAAAGGTCAAACATTTGTGATCCGTTGGGCTCAAATAAAAATGGTTTTCTTTCTGCCAGACTGAGAAGGTAAAATGGGAACCACTTTTGAGTAAACTTGAAGGTGACAAAGATCGAAAGACAGGTAAATAGAGTGTTAATAAGCATCCTGTTGGTTTTAAGTTAAATAATTTATTTAAAGGAGGACTGTTTAACTTAACAAGATGCTGTGTTTCTCTTTAACAGACCTAATGGAAGAGCTTGGTCTAGGTGATGTCGATGATCTTGAAGGTAAGATGAACCAATGAATTCTCCCAAAAGATTTTTCAGTCTCTTCCTAAATCTAATGCACATGCATCCTTTATAGGACCATTGTTGATAATTATCTGATATCTATACATTTATGCACCCAGTATCAGTGTTATGAATGCTTATTTTTTTAATGTTCAGGTACGGTACTTCTGTGTTGTTGTTTTCTTTTATTTCTTTAAGCTTTTGAACAAAGTTGTTTATCTGCAATGCATGCAACACTGAATTTCACTACCATTTGTATGTTTCTGTCATCACACTTTTTGAAGCTCAAAAAGCAGGTCAGTAAAAACAAACTAGCTGATCAAATGAAGCAAACTTTATAAACCAGTAGCTGTAGTTTCTGCTTTGAAACCATGATAGTGTAGAATAGTGTCTAGTGTTCAGGTGAAGTGGTTATTCTAGAGTGAACTCACATCCTACCCTCAGCAACTCAGTGTCATATTTTGTTCACTGAACTACAGCTGCTTGTGTTCATAACCCAGATGCATCAGACTGGGACTCGGCCAGTACCACCAGTAAAAGAACCCTGCCTGGTCGCAGAATGGCCTCCCCTGGACTTGAGGAGTTCCCAGAATGGGCTAATCCATCTATTAAAGAGCAGGATGACGATATCGATTTGGCGACTACCCTGACACCTCAGAGGAGCAGCGAAAAGCCGTCAAGCACACCCCCTCAACCTGTGCCACATCCCCAACCTCGAGCAAGGAAGATGGTGCTTCAAAAACCAGAGAGTGAAGAAGGTAAGGCATATTAAACCCTTCCATGATGTTTATTTAACATTAAGTGAAACAAATGAGGTGATGGCAGCATTTTTTCATTCTTTTTGACTTCCTCTCATTTAGAATCAGATTGGGAACCAGAAAAATTGGAGTCTTCTTCTGATGCAGCCAACATGGACATTCAGATGCAAAATATAGCTGAAATTCAAACACCGGTTAGAACAGGTAAAATGCTCACTGTTCTGCTTGAGAATGCCTCTAGGTATTTGTGTTCACATGTCTTTGAATAAAAGCTTTATGTCTCCTTAGGTTCCCCTGATATCTCACCAGTGGAGGGGGACAGTAAAAGTAATGTAGAATCTGACAAGCAGCAACAAGAGGTGAGAAATCCCCAGATTATACTGTGTCTGCTAAATCCATTCCCCCATTTTTCTTTGTCCCAGACACATCATCACTCATATTAACAGGGGAATTAAAATAAGTTATCAACACATATCTGTTGGTAAATGTGCATATTTCAGGTTATGTTATGTTGCCTGTCAAGGTTTCAGGATCCTCAAAGCCTGTGGTTTCAATTTGAACCCTGTTATGTGAAACAAGTCTTTTCTATAATTAACTGTTATTTGGTAACACTTTAAAGAAGGGGTATTAGAATCCAATGTTATAATGCCTCAAATATTGTGTATTTTAATTTAAGTCCAAATGTGGTTTTTGCATTTTTGTTTGTCTGTTTTGTGTTTTCCTGTTTTGTCCATCCATGCCATCAAAGGAGAAAGATGATGCGGATGATACTTGTAAGTTAGATCTTAATAACCCACGCTCATCTGGCCATGTGGTCTCTGACACTGGAGAAGAGCACAAAGATTTTAGAGATCAATCCAGTCCTGAAGAACAAAGTGAAGCAGGTGATAAAATCCCATGGGAGAAACGGTATGAGAAGCTCTGGGTAGAGTTAGAGAAAAGGGAGGTGAAATCCACCTTCAGGAATGTTGCTGGCGAATTAAAAGAGAAATTTGGAGAACTGTTTAAATCACGATGTCCTGCAGAAGATGTCACAGAAGAAGAACATGCCATGGCTGAATCTACTTCTGCAGAAGAGTCAAGTGATGAAGAAGAGGGCGAAGTCATTGTGCGCCCCATGGCCAGAGCGAGGAGCACTGTCCTTCTCACCATACCTGAGCAGAGGGAGTCTGGCCTGGAAGACTCTGCGACAGAATCAACTGACAAGTCTGTATGCGAGGACAGGATGGAGATCTGTGAGTGTCCAGCTAGTGAGAGCAGCATGTGTCAAGAGCCAGATCTACTCACTGAAGAGGAGTGCAGGTCTCTGTCACCTCAGCTCACCACAGGACAGAGTGATGGCAGCATAGTGCATGTAAGCACAGCTTTGACTCATGATCACACCGTACCTGTGTCAGATGTTGACACATTCTTAAAAGATGAGGCCAAACCAGGGTCACATCTAGACCATATCTGTAAGGTCAACACATCTAATCATGATGAAGCTCATAAGAACCACGCAAGTTCAGAAGGGGATCCTGAGGAGTCCATCATGTCTCACCCCCCTTCAATAAGCAGATGTTCAGCATCTCTCCCGGGTGTTTCTGATGAGGAGCTGGAAGAGGACATGGAAAGGTTTAAACTTGAGGTAGGGATGCTGAAGGTTGTCTTCCTGGATTTGGAGAAAGAAAAGGCCCAACTCCAGAAAGAGGTAGAGGATGGCCGCCCCTCCCATAGTCGCCTAGACCGCCTGTCTTTCTCTTCGTTTCATCCATGTTCTTCATGTTTTCTAATCAGCCGTTTCAAAAGGCCTAAACTGTCCGTCATCTTTCATTTCTTTATGTTAAATGTTTATTTTCTATGTCTTTTTATTTGTTTTGTTTCGGTTGGAATTTTCTAAGTTGGTTTTGCACGTATTTGTTTCAGTTTAACTAACCGCAAAAATTTGCAGAATCTAATTTGTTGAAGATTTTTCAAAAAACCGAGTTAAAAAATTAATTGTTTTTGTTTGGGCCATTCTTGGATGTACTTCTCAAAACTAAACATTGTCAGTCTTGTGTGTTCTTTAGTAGGGACTTAGATTTCATCATGCATGGACTTGCTGCATGTCTCTTTTACGTTGAGTTCTGTTTTGTAAACCTTCTCTTTTTAGGCGATGCAGAGATTATTTTAATAATATAGCCTTCTTTGCCATAAAAAGAAGTGCAGTTGTGATGATGTGTCAACTGTTGGATGTTTTTTTCTTTGAATGCATGCTGTCTCAGCCTTTACACATGCACTGATTTTATAAGAAGGTTGATATCCAAGGAGTGATTGGATTTATTTATGTTTGGCCAGCCAGTTTGAAGAAAGTATAGAAAAATTATATATTTGGTATAGTCATTTTTTAAAAACAGTTTGACAGTTAAATTCATAGAGAAAACAATTAATATCTTTAATTGTCAGTGAAAAGGCGGCGTAGATTACATACAGTATTAAGTGCTGAGATGAGCTCATGTGGAATTAATAAAAAGCCTCTTGAATTGGACTGTCTTCAGATTCTAGTTGTACTTTGGGGGAAGATCTCCAGTAAACCACCTAGTCTTCTAGTTTTTGTGTGTTCAGCATTCATATCAGACTGTCCGACATGATTTCTCTCAGTTCAGGTATCTAAAATAAGGTAAGCATTGCAATGGATGCAACTATGCACCTTCTTAATTAACTGAAACCAACATGTCAAATAGGGTAACTTCACTAAGGTGTTAGGTCTCCGAAGGGAGGGGGGGGACACTAAATTATGTATGACAAAGTGCACATGTCCCTCTGCCAAAACGCATCTTAAAAGACTGGCCCCAACCTGTTACAGTTGGAAAAAGTCTCTTAAGTCTAGTTATCAAATATTTACTTTACTGTTTTCAGGTTGGCAAAGAGACACCAAAGACTGAAATGGAGGTGCAAAAATCCGGTGCATCCTGGGATTCAAGTGGAATGGCATTGGAGGAAGAAGTTGCTGAGAAACCTGAGACCAGGTTAGGATGCCTGTCGAGTCGAGCTGGAGTAATTCAAAAGGAACAGCAGCCTATGGCTGCCAAGAGGTATGCCTTTTTTTTTTTTTTTTGCATTTTACATTTTACAAAAACTGAAAGAGCAATCACTCCTGACAACATATCCACAATCTTCAATTATATTCAGAAGTCAGACATGGAGGGAAAGGTTTTTTTGTTGTTTTTTTTTTGCTGTTTGTGTTTGATGTGTGTAGTTGTCATACAATTGTATAATGCACTTTTTGATAAATGCTCTTTAGCTAAGAGTCCAGTGTCCAGTCTAAACTCTAAACTCTTATTGATTCCATTGTATGCAGTCTTTCTTCAGCAAGATCAACAAGGGCCACAAATGTAGTTGTCACAGCTCATTGACTATCAGGTTTATTGCTCTCCATAGCACCAACGGGGCACCAGTGCAATTGCATCTCCCATTCCAGCAGATCTACAATAGCAACAAACAGGAGGGGCAAGCTAGAGAGGAGAACCTACAGCTGGAGCTGGTCAGAGGGGCCCAGCGCAGCAGAGCCCCTCAGACCAACACCCATGTTAATGGAGATCCTCTCTCAGTGTTTGACGATAGCACTTTAAGTGAGGTGTCGGACGATGAAGGAAGGTATATATGCAGTATGCCACCTTTTCCATCCCCTCTGTGACTAACCCATAACATGTGTTCAGACTGATGCAAAGTGAATTGTACAGGCAGCACAAGAACATTCAAAGTCAGTGGAAAGGTGCAAGTGGGTGCGAACAGTTCCAAATTCACTCTAGAGGGAACAAATGAAGAAACTCATCAAAGTAAATAAAATATTAATGTTTATTTGAAACCTTTTGGACTTCACTTGGATCCAGAGAGAGTACAAAACAGGAAGAACATAAGAGAAACTATTGGAGTTGTTGTATATGTAGTTTGTGATGGATAAACACAGACTATTGAAATACTCCAATGGTCAAATTTACATAGAGTAAATAGATCAAGGTGTAAAATCACATTGTGTTCAGTCTAAACAAACCTTTTCATTATTGGTGGTGGGTGATGATTAGGAAGCATTTTTCTTGATTATAATTATTTTCCTTCCTACATAGTTGCATGACTAACCACTGATGAAATAGTATACTGCATTATACCTTTACGCTTCCAAAGAAGTTTTCATTGCACGTCTCAGTCAGTAGTTTAAGCATAAATCTTCTGAATAACCCATTTTTCTTCCCTGTGTATGTTGGGCTCAGGTTGTCACCCAGTGGAGAACAGAAAAGCGAGGTAAAACACAATTTCTGTCAGTAATTAAAGTTCTAGCAGACGATAAAGAATGAGAACCTGAATGATATTACTACTGCATTTTGTTTTCCATATTCAGAATCCTGAAGAAGTAGAGATGGCAGAAGACTTTGATGAGCTCACTCAGTCATCAGACACAGCCACAGATGACATCGACTCTCCAACTTCAGGCTATCGCCACGCATCCCTGCTCATTCAGAAGCTCGACTCAGCCACTTTGGGTATTTATTCAGCTGGTTCATACTTATTTAATCAATATTAATGTAATCATTTCTGCTTTTTAGAGCTTTATTTCAGTGCTTTGCAAAATAAGTGAATGCGAATTCAGGTATATGCTCATTAGGTAATGGACTCTGCCGTGTTATATCTCACAGACTCGAGGAGCATGGTGAAGCTGCAGAACATTTTCCACGAATATGAGCGCTCCATTCAGAAGGCGAGGAGTCGCCACGGTTATCTGGCAGACAAGGTGGGCCAGCTCGAAATGGAGAGGGCAGAGTTGAAGAGCTCACTGGAGGAAGTTAAAGATGTTAAATCTGGCTTGGAGCGCAACCAGCTGGAATTGCAGACTGAAGTCACAAACATCAAGTAAGAATCACTTTCTACTACCAAAGTACTCTGTAGAAATGTATTCACATGATTTCATCGTATGTCATTGCCTTTTCTTTTTTTATCTTGTATTTTGATTAATTGTCTTGAATTTTCTGTGTGATACCTGGTATAGGTTTCAGCTGAAACAGGAGCAGGAAAATCGACGCAATGCCACCATGATGTACAACACCACCAGAGATAAGCTGAGGAGGACGGAGGAGCAGCAACAGTTGGAGGTTCAGGAGAGACAGAAGGTGGAACTCACCCTCAGGAATCTGGAGCTGGAGATGAGAACACTAGTCAACAACATGAAACAGGTGCAGCCTCTTAAACGTTATTTCTTTGGGTGAAAATGTACACTGATTTTGCTTGTGCTGTTGTTCTATTGATGTGTAATATCTATTATATTGTATTAATGAATATCAATATGACTGTTTGAAAATTAGGTTAACCCAAGCTTGATTCTTTAGATCATTTGTCACACAATGCGTCTTTTCTGTGGTACCTAACACTCATTATAGAGTGTTTATTTAGAATTCATGTCGATGTTTTTGCTGTTTTTGCTGTTTTTTGCATTTTTTGTGTTGTTATGCATATGGTCATTTCATTAATGGGTTATGTCACCATACAGCTTGAAGAGGACCACAGCGAGACCCAGAGACTGCTGGCTCAGGAGCGCAGTGCTCGGACACTGCAGGAGAATCTGCTCAACAGCCACCTCCGTAAGCAGCAGGAGATTGAGAATGAGAACAAAAGAAACATAAGCAAGAGCAATGAGGTAATTCTCACAGAGTGACAACCAGTATTTTTGAATATGTCTATCTTTTTGTACCTATTGATTTCGAAGTTGTGTTTTCCTCATCTTTGATGGGTTATTTGAAACATTTTGGAACTTTAAAGTTGAACAGTATGGTGATGCTAATAGAGGACTATCATTTCTATGTTTATACATTTTGTGAGTAAATGTGCATTTTAAAATCAAATCCGTAAAGCAACTTATCCTTTTGGGTCAATCTTAACATGTTTTGTTCCTGTTGTTCATAGGCCTTGTCTCAGCTCACTGAGGCCGGCGACAGGGAGAGGGAGTTGCACCAGCAGACTGCCATCTTACAAGAGCAGCTAACAATCCTGAGAACAGACCTCGAGCGTTCACAGGCCAACAGCAGCCTCAAAGAGAGCCATCTTTTGGAGGAGAATGAGGCCCTCAAGGAACAACTTGAAGATGCTCGCAGAGATCTCAAACTCAACAGTGAAGCACTGACCCAGACTGTCTTCAACTGTAATAACCAGGTTACTGCCATGAAGTCTGAGCTGGCTATAATGACAACCCGCCTGGAAAATGAGCGGCAGGCTCGTGAAACACTGGAGTCAGAGGTTGAGTCCACCCGTACCCGCCTGGCTGGAGCTGTGAAGGAGGCAGAGCTTTGCCTGGCAGCTCACACAGACACAGAAAGAGCTCTGCTGCGAGAGAAAGAGGAACACCAGCGTCTTAAAGACAAGCTCACAGGTCTGTAGTAGAGGTCCTCACGGCTAAAATAATTTGTGACCAAACCCAAAAAGGCAAGGAAATACACTCTATTTCACCTTAAACGTCCACTCATAGTTATGCATGACAATAGTTGCACATTTCAGATCAGCTTTGCAGTTAGGTTGCATCAAGCATAAAAAAAGTTTGCCTTTTGAACTACAATAATAACTGCCCCTTCCTTTACACAGCTGCTGATGTTAGTGTTGCTAATTTTGCCATCATCTGTGCTATGCAGGGGTATTCACTTGCACAGGTCATGTGTCCCACTCAGGTGTTACACATAATGTTTAACAGTTCCAGGGTCCCAGGTCAGGTCTCAGCCTCTCTAGATTTAGGTGTACCCGACCCGTGAAAACCACTAGTTGGTTGATGTAGAAGTCCAAGTAGACTCCAAGCATCAAATTGTAATGACTCAAGTTTTGTAAAACACACATATTTTATCAATAGGAACATCAGCCTGGAAGAGCAGTTTGTAACAAAAGTGTACCTCATGTGTAAATAATTAAATGAACTTCTTTCTTTTATGTGTATCCATCGAAGGGAAGATCAGATGTAAAGGGCTCAACTGTTGCAGTTGGCCCGTTGCCACTGACAACCAGATTCAAATTACTATCATTTCAGTTGATCCAATGACCTCTGTTAAAAAAAAAAATAAAAAAAGCAAAGATATAACTACCCTGAGTGACTGTTGGACTAGTTGCTCTCTCTGGGCCCTTTCAGCTTGCTCCTGATGTTGTGTACACTGGTTACTTGTTTGTAACTCCTAATATATTTAATTGTAAAGGTGAAGCTACCAGTCAACGTGAAGCAATCAACAGCCTGTCGCAGAAGCTGTCCAAAGCAGAGGCTCGTGCAAACAGCATGGAGAATGAAGTTCATCGTCTCACAATGCAGCTGACTGAGAAGGGCCTACTGCTGGAGGTCCTACAGCGGGAGAAGGACCAGGCAGGTGTCCGTGTCAAGGAGCTAGAAGTGACTCTGCAGGCCGAGAGGGAGCTGGTCAGTCGTTCAGGAGCACGCCAAGAGGCCGCGCAGGAGAGGCTAGCCCAAGCGCAGAGTGAGAGCATGTTACTACGGCAACAGTTAGAGGAGGCCCAAAACAAAGGTGTAGCAAAAGAGCGTGCTGTGACGGATGCCCAAGAGCGCTTCAGTGACATCTTGTCCAAGCTGCGCTCTGACTGCGAAGAGCGAGTCCAGCTAGTGGAGGAGAGGAATAAGGAGCTCGCCAGCAAGGCTGCTGACCTTCGAGATCAGATCTACAAGTTAGAGGAGGAGAAGAACGAAAGAGAGGTAAGATTAAGACTCAGTGGGGTAAGAGGATTAACTCACCTCGTCCTCCAGACCCAGTTTTAGCCTGTCTTCCATTCACCAGATCTCCCTCTATATCTAATCAAACCCCTGCTGTCTCTGGATTGTGTCTGAGTGCAGACTAGTTTAAGGCAGCTGCAGCAGGATCTAGCTGACTCACTCAAGAAGCTGTCAATGAGTGAAGCTACTCTGGAGGTCAACACGCGCTATCGCAGTGACCTGGAGGAAGAGAAGGCTCGACTCCTCAAAGACTTGGACAGACTTAAAGGAAAGGTAACGACATGGAACAGTGCCTCCTTGTGGCAGCATATTCTCTGAATAGGTCTCTGAAACCAGTTGTGTTTATGATCATGGAGCAAACATTCAAAGCTGCACTAAAATTAGATGGCTTATTATCAGTATTTTAGGTGATAGAGCAAAACCGACTATACCCACTAACAGTTAAGTAACTGTTTACATTACTAATGAGGGTGAATGCTACTTCTCTGTCATGTAGCTGGACGAAAGCGAAGACCAGTATGTGCAGGCTGAGAGACGAATTAACAGCCTAAAGAGCAAACTGGATGAAAGTGAAAAGGAACTCACCACTGCTGCTCAGAAACTCCAGGAGGCGCTGTCTGCCTCAGCAGCTTCTGATACCACCATCAGACAGCTGGAGGAAGCTGTGCAAAGGTATGTACAAACACATTCTCTCTATCCAGAAATACACCCCTAGGATTGAAAAATCGATTGACTTATATTTTTTAAAAGCAACATGGTTTGTATGACAAACCTGGCTACCTGGCTACACCAGGTCTTATATTCCTTTGTCTCCACTCTGTATAAATATTATCACAAAAAACAGTTATGGTTGTTCATAGGACAAGTATCATCTGATTATTGTGATGAAGTGAAATATCATTTTCATTTGATACCACTGTCAAATCATTTTGAGTGAATTTATGTATATTGATAAGCATTAACAACAGATGAAAGTTGATGGAAAAGCTTGAAAGTTATAGACATAAAACAAACAAGCTACAAGACTAAAAAAAATTATAATCAACAGCATGTGTTGAAAGCATTATCATGAGTCTGGACATGTTTTCGATATACATGGATGTCTCTGATGCATAATGTTGATATAATGTCACATTAGGCTGGAGATAGAGAACGCCAGGCTGGAAGCTGCTGCAAAGCAACAGTCCAATAAAATCGATGCGCTTCAGAAAGAAGCCCAGGAATCTGCCATGGTGAGTGCTGCAAACCTAATTCAGCAACCTGCACACACACATTACACACAGGACAAAAAAGGTGCAGTACCTGCAGTATCTGCAGTACCTTTTTGTAACCACAGAAGTGAAATCCTACCAAAAAGCTAACTTTACATCCTGAAGTCATTACTATATTTTAAGGTATTTGATCTTTTTCCAGCAATCTGACTGCTCGCCTGGAGGAGGGGTTGGTATTATAACTTGTAGGCTTAGTTTTTTTTCTGTGTGGGTTTACCTCTGTTTCTCAAAAATAATACAAATTCACAAAAATCATAGAATTTTACTGTGCATATTTACAAACTTGGGCTTTGTGGGCTAGAGCTGCTAGATCAGGAATCCAGATATATCAAGGAAGTTACAGCTTTATCTTCGTTTGGGATTTTCTTTGGTGACATCAAAATGTGTTTTGTCCCTGATCTTGGTATGCGGGCTCTTCCATTTCTTTTTATGTTCAGCTGCATGTTGCATGTTGCTTCTTTAAGTTTAAAGTGTCCTCCCCCCCCAAAAAAAAGACAATAATCAAAAAATAAAGCAGCAGAAACACAAAGATATTTGATTTATTTTTTTTATGCTTTTCTTATTTCTGTAGGTCAGAGGTCATTTGGAGGATTTGGTTACAAACCTCCAAAGCAGTAAGATGAATTTGGAAGACCAACTCAGTAGAGAGGTTGGTGGCTTATTTTTGTTTCCTTGCCAAGAAAACTTAAAGCATAGATTTTCCATTTCTTACGCTCACCCTTTTTTCTAGTCTTTGTCTATGTAATTCACCTGAGACCAGTCTGAGCAGGAAGTTCCTAAATGTTTTGAGCAGGGAGCCAAATGAGAATCAAACCTTTTACCTTTTTGTGACACTTATATGAAACCCAGGCAACTGGAATACCACACAATTTTGAACCCATGCATAAAACAGAACAGTGGGCCTACATTAAACAAGCAAAGCTCCAAACTATTTTGTGTTTCTTGAAGCTGTGCAATGTAAAACAATATCACAAACTAGACTATAACTGTTAAATTAAATCTTTTCTCTCTCTAGGGAATTAAAATCCAACTGTCAAAATTCATAAAATTAAGAAACTAGATATTGTATATGATAAAATGTAAGATATTAGGAAAATAATAATCAGTAACATCTTAACAGTATATTTAAGACAGTTTCTCACAGATTAGATGAGCAGTCTTTAGCCAACTGTCTGACATGTGATCATTATAACTAGCTGAATGTTTTTTGTTCTTGTTTTATATAAAAATGCATATATTTATCTATAATGATGATAAAAATAAGTTATTTCCTTTTTCTAAGGTCCAGAAGCAAAGCATGCTGTCTCACACAGCCCAGGACTCTCAGGCCTTGTGGGAGGAGGAGCTGAAGAGCCGCTCTAAGTTAGGACTACGCCTGGCAGAGCTGGAAAAAGAAAAAGGAGAACTGAGCACCCAGGTGATTATAGTGATGCATTCATGTGCAGGCTCATGTAAATGCTGAATTACGTGGCCATCGCCTCTCATGATATACCACAGTTTGAGTCCCAAGAGTAATCATCCCGTCCGGTCATTTGTTCCAGATGGAAATAGAAAAGAAGAAAGCCAAGAAAATAGCGGAGCAGAAAAAGGCTGTAGACACCCGACTGGATCAGGAGATGAAGAGAAACACAGATCTTCAAAAAGAAATGTACAGGTGACTCCTTTCTTCCTCCTTGCTCCCTCCTCACCTATGGCAGTGCCTCCCCCTACTGTTTAGACACAACTAGTGTCCAGTAGAGCGCAGTCTTTCCTGGCTTACAAGGCTGTGATGCACCAATGTGTGCATCTGGTGTAAGGTTGTATTTCCATCTTTTAAAATCAACACCTATTAATGTAACAAGTCCCTGCAGTCCTTGTGTTTAGTTAATTGTGTCCAGTTTAGTGTTTCTTATTCTTTGACGTTCCCGATTCTGTTGATGATTAACATAGATTTGGAGTTTGCTTTTGATAAGGGTTGTTTGTGTCGTGTTTTGCTTCCAAATTTATTACATTCACAAGAATAGATTAGTTAAATGTAGTCAAAACTGTTTTTAGCCTTGTACAGAAACAGTGTTTGGAATAATTATTAACTTTTCATATCATTAGTCAAGTTGAAGTCTCTGAGCACATCATGAATATTAGGTCATTACTTAATTTTCAGTTGTTAGCTGATCTTCAGGTTTTTGTTAAATATTCATTTTGTGTGTTAAAATTTGTGGATATGTGTTTAAGGTTGCGAACTTTATTAAAGACTGCAAAGAAGAAATTACGGGATCAGGACATGGGTGGAGCTGAATTTGGCTCTCCTCTGAGCAGTCTGCGGGTGGACCAAAGCAGACACAGTCAGCCTGAAGGTGCCTTTGGACGGATGAAGGATAAGGTTTGTATGGTACAACGCTTTGATATTGGTGTTAACCCCAAAATAATATACTACGCATAGTAGTAGAGTTTGAAACTTTGACTTCATCCATCCACTTGAGTCCCTTAGATAATGTTAAAAGATATTCTCCATATTTCTTGTCACCAGGTCGATGATCTTCAGGCACAGCTGGAGAAAGAAGCCTCTCGTCGCAGCCAGCTCGAGAGGGTGAACGGGGATCTTAAAGATCAGCTGGCCTCTCTTAAGAGCTTGGGCCGCAGTAGTGACCAGTTGGAGAGGAGTAAGAGGCAGTTGGAGGAGGAGGTACTTGACCTGAGACGCCGTTTGGAAACCTCTCAGATGGAGCAGAGCCAGGTGGAGACGTATCGGCGTGACGCAGAGGACAGGGCCCGCCAGGAAGTACAACAGAAACTGGAGCAGGTCAACCTGTTCCTGCAGGTAAAAATTCTGTCTACTTAAAGTAAATTGTCTAATATGTACAAACCTACGCCATCTTTTTCACAGTATGATTGTTTGCCTGACAAAGAGCAACAGTGAAAAGTTTAGATTTATTTAACTTGAATTGCTCGGAGTGTCCCTCCAGAAACCGTAACATTGAAGATGCAAGAAGTCATAACAGAATGAAATGAGCAAAAGAGAAGAGATAAAGATAATTAACTGAATAGATTAATTGATATAAAGATATATGCTGTAGTAGCTATGGTAGCATGTGTTTATAAAAACTTAACAAAGTCTCATTAGTATAATGTGTGTCTGTTTGTTTTCCAGTCACAGGCAGCATCCCAAGAAGCATTGGATCAGATTAAAGCAGCCAATGAGGCCAACCTGCGCTCCCAGCTGGAGCAGAAAATCCGAGAGATGGAGGGGGAACTGGGCCGTGCCCGCACCACCCAGCAGGACAGCCTCAATCAAAGAGAGTCCACGCGCACAGAGCTAGAACGATACCGCCAACTCTACACAGAGGAGCTGCGCCTCCGCAAGTCCCTGGCTGCCAAACTAGAGAGGTGAGACCCGATTGATCTTCACAGTTGCAAGGTTTGAAAGACTGGATGATCCGTCTTTAATACCTGTGCTGTATTCTGGCATAAACTGTGCTGACGGTGTTTGTATCAGTAATTCATCTTTCACTGTATTCTCATCACAGGGCCAACAGTCGGCTCGCAGAAGCCAATTCCAAGTTGCTCAACGAGCGCAGCAGATCTCTGATCACCAGCAGCATCGCAAATGGTAGCCTTGGAGGGCCCTCGTTGGATGTGGGCTCCTTGGGTTCACCAGCACAATATGGGGCCACACTGGGGCCCCTCAACAGGAGCCTTGGCCTGGGACTCTCCCTCCTTAGCCCCGTTTCTGAGGGACAAAACAGCAGGGTTGAGGATTACCTAGCCAAGGTATGTACAGTCATTAACAGACAGACCCATTTACTCAATCGATTACAATGAGTTTTCTTCATGTAGACAAGTTAATTTACTGAGGGACATTTTCATTTCCATGTTGTTGCAATTGTCAGTGCTGTTCTTGTGTAACTGGTGAAGTTTTGTTCAAAGATGTTGCTTTTTATGCACAAGTTAGTGTGTTGTTATGTTGTCATTACTGCATCAAACATTTCAGATTGTGGATCAATGTAATCAAAGGAAAGACAGTATTAAATATTGATCTAATGCCTTTTCCAAATTCTCTTAATACCTGTCTTCCCTCTTGAAGATCGCCTTTGAAACTGAAGTTATTTCTTCACCTAATACTTTTCTTCCTCGTGCACCCTGTTTCTTCTTCATCTATCTCTAGTCTTCATGGTAGTGGGACTTCTAACCTGTCTCCTGTTTCTCACTCTTTTAGCTTCTAGCTCAAAAGTCTGTCTCTCATCTCTCTTCTCTTCAGCCAGACTCATAACCAGGTGTGTAGATGTGTTTAGTTCTGTGTCTGATTGGCTGCTATTCCCTTCACTTCTGGATTAACGGTTCTGTTCACATGCAAGCTACAATGTGCAGGGTTCGCACAGTGAAAAAACGCTGCAGACATTATTTAATGTAAATGTTTCCTCATTTCTGCAATCAGAGAACTATGACTAAATGTTACTGTTGAAATGTGCTGGAACCCTGTGCGTTAGTGGTTTGTCAGCAGACTGTAACAGCTGAAATCTCAAACCCCCCCCTCTGAATTCTCTGCTTTAAGTTGACTTTCTTCACACCCTGACGTTGGCACCTGGGGTAGAGATGATGTGACTCTTACAAGAGAAATCTGTATTTATTACTGTAATTTTTCTAAAGTAATTGGAGCAGCACTACCACTTTGCTTATATATGAGCCACACTCATTAATGTCTTCCATTTGTGATTTAGTTTATTCAGTCACACATCCTTGAGAATACAATGTGGCCATTTTTTGTCTGAACCAATAAAACACATTTGAGGAGTGCAGCACACCAGACATAGAAGACTGTATTGGAGAGAAATAACAAGTTTACATGAATTGCTTACTAAGATATTACCATCATACACTAGCGACCGTGCCGCAGCTGTACGTATTTTGGTTCCACTAGCCTCATCCCTTACCCTGTGATAGAGACATTTGACAAGAAAGTAAAAGTAAAGTACAAAGCTCAGATATATAATAGATGGGATTCATTTTTATTCATGGTAATGTTAAAAGTTTAAATTAATTAAAAGCAACTATGAACTGAAATAATAGGCAACCGTTCCATCCAGACATTTCATGTCTTTAGTCCCGCTTACATTTAGTTTGTGTGCCAGCTCATCCTTTTTTAAACAAGTGTAAATTTGCCACTGTCGTCTTAAAGACATAACAATAATGTATTGTGTGTGTGTGTGTGTGTGTGTGTGTGTGTGTGTGTGTGTGTGTGTGTGTGTGTGTGTGTGTGTGTGTGTGTGTGTGTGTGTGTGTGTGTGTGTGTGTGTGTGTGTGTGTGTGTGTGTAGTTACACGTCTAACTATAATACATACAATTCTGGTTTGCAGAGAAAAATCATTTTCCATGTGATGTTACATGTTTGATGTTTTATTCATGCATATTTTGAGTTTAAATGCATTTTCTACAAACTCTTTGCATTATTTGGGGAGAAAAATGACATAAGTTGAACATATTGATTGATTTATTTAAAGGACAACATCAGATACCCTGCAGAAACTCTTGACTAAAGCAGAGCTTGCATGCTTGGCATGTCCTGCTGTGTTTATTGTAATGCTCCTGACTTTGCAGTGTTTTTCCATTATTCAAATATTTGTGATTATTATGTGTTTGCCATTCATCGCTGTGTTGTGTTTGGTGGTAAAATACTATATCATGTTTATTTTCACCTATTTTTCTCAGTTATGTTAGCTGATGTTTGCCACCAACACATTTGAACTCACATGTAACTATAACTTTCCCCTTCTTTTTCCAGATGCAGAGCGAGTTAGATAGAAACATATCAAAGGAATTAAATAAAGGTGAGTGGCCAGAACCTGGAAACATCATATTGCCTTTGGTTATTCAGATGATTGCAGAATCTGACTTGTAGCTGCTGCTCAGTGATGCTAACTGTAGTCTCTCTCCGGTCTTCAGCCACAGCAGAGCTGGATGTCGCTTCAGCCAGAATGTCTCCAGTGGGCTCTGCCTCGAGGGTGGAGCTGGACCCCATCAGCAGGGCGACGCAGCAGTACTTAGAGGTACTTAAGAAGAACAATATGATCTAAACGTGCATCACAGCTGCTTACAGTCCAAGTATTTCAGCCAATTAAAAACTTCAAACCTGCAGTGCAGAACTTTTGTCTGCCCTCTCTGTAGATGTCATACTCCTTTTCGCTGTAGCCTAACAGGGTTTGTGAACTCTGAAATACTGCAAAATAGATTTGTGGTGGTGATAAATCAGCATTGTGTGATCTCATCTGACAAGTCCTGCACTCTGGCTTTAAATACGGACTGCAACAGCTTAAGGCCAAATCCAACGCCCAGTTACGAACACGAAGAATCCAGCTTTGTATGTATTTACACTCCATTCTTTTATGAAAAAACATAACATAATGCACATTGCACTTAACCACTCAGGAGCAAAGGGCACGAGTCATAGATATATATTTCATCAGTGATGGGTACAATTGGAGAAAACCTCAAAAGTATTTGTTCCTTATCAGTTATGTTTGATGTATAACTGTTTTGTTCCATTTAGCACTACAGATTTGTGGTTTGGATTTTTGTTTGTGAATATTGGTGTTGCTAATTTGGAGGTTTAAGTATTTGATGTACAGTATGCATCATTAATGATTTTGCCAAGATGTTACATTTGGTACGTGCCATCAAATGGTGCAATATCTGTCTTGGTCTTATTCTGTTAGACTCATTGGAGTGTTGTGTTTATGATTATCTTATTTATTCATTTTTTATGAAAATGATATACTTGAATAAGACGCGCTGGAATACTCTCTGGCAATTGAAACAGGGTGACCACATTTGTACAACTGTCATTTCAGCCTTTGGTCAGCTCAATGTTAGGGCCACCGAAAGTGAAACACACTTTTTTGTTTGTTTTTGTTTGTGTTTCCATAAATATCCATAAATACTGTAACAGAATCTATATAGGAAAACATTTATGACGACTGCACATTACAGAAAACTCTAACGTTGTAAATAAAAGTTAAGAAAACCCTGCATTTGAGTGAATTATTGATACACTGCGGACGTTAGAAACAATGACCATGTTGTGGCCAACTTTTCATCCATAAACACATCATTAAGTCTGTGTGTTAATTCCTCCATAAAATCTCAGTAACTTTTAGCAAGATTAAAGTAGATTTCTTAAACCTTCATAATGTCTTAACCCGCAACAACAAATCAGGGATCAGTCAAGCTCTTTTATGAACTGCTGATGCTGCTGTCTGAAGATATATAAATATATATTGAAACAAACGTTGCACGTGAAGTTAATAAAACAAAAGGTATAAAGTAAAATAACTTGTAAAGAGCTTTAAAGACAAACGCACATTAAACAGAAGCTTGACCTGAAAAAGTACAATTGAATACACTGTTTTAAAAGAGACCCTCACCTGCCCCAAACATCATAACGTAGACTGAAAAAAGGTGTTGTAACATGCAGATTTAATGGTGTGCAAATATTATATTTTATAAAATATGATATAATACATTAACTGTAACTGTAAGTGTTTTTATAACCTCTAATTGACCCAGTAATGAAACAATTCATGGATGGTTTCAGCAGAATTGACAGTTTGTGCTTATTACATGTAGCCGAGCTGTAGACTGATGTCTTGTTGAGGACTATATATTCAGTACTCACCTCTCTTACGCTGGAATCACTCCTTATTCTGCATTTATTGTCTGCTGAACCTGTGTTCAGATTCCAGGTGTCTTAATATTCCAGATAGAAAATGCAGCTTGCCATCAATATTTCATGCACAGCCATTTTTAACCCAGCCCTCATTAGCTATGTTTTGATGTACTTCACATTACCCTCCTCCTCTCGCACTCCCAAACGCATGAAACTTGATGGTATGCGTTGGTTTAGAAACCATTCCCCTCACTTATTAAAATGAGACAATGTGTTTATGATTGCCCCCCTCTGCTGTGTCTCTCTTCCCTTTGATCCGTCCTCTCTGCGTCAGACTCAAATGTTAGATATTCAAATCCGGTTACGTTTATTTTTGTTTCCTTTACAGCAGATGGGCACATCTGACAGACTGACTATTAGGTGTTATTATTTCCCCCCCCTTTTTTTTTTTCTTTTCAATAGACGGGACTTCATACACTACACGTAAACCTTGTTTTGATTGAGGAGGTTACAACCATTGTCATGAAGCTTTGGAGGCATGCGAGAATACAAATAGACAGATTCTGAATAAGAAGTGTTGAAAGGGTTGTTTTTGAAAAGCAACTCAGGTATGAAACAAACCGCTCCTCACTGGGTCATCCTCCATCTGTGATGCCCAGTCTTGTTATCTCAATAGACTGCCAGTCCAACAACTGTTCAGGAAAAATAAAAAAAACCAGGGTGTTGGTTTTTCAACCCCAAGCCTCCGGCACGTGATGAGGATGTCAACCGAACGGGACATTTTATTAATAAATCTTCCTGCAATGACACAAATGTGCAAGTGCACCTTTCAAACTTTGACTGTCCCCAATTGAAAACGTCACACAAAATATCATTATAAGAAAAGACAAGTGTGTTTGAAGGTGTAACAGTAAGTGTGATGATGAGAAACCAGTAAGATTGCGTTATTTGTCAGTTTAACTAGTTATTCGTACTAAGGCTGCGAAATCAGTCCTTTATCGTATGCAGCTGGACTTGTTTCAGTTTCTTGAAGATGTTTCAGCTCTCGTTCTCAGAACCGAAGAAGCCTCTTGGATGAGAGGTGAAAATGTGCTACTGCCTATGACATAGCCGTTATAATTATCATGACCTGAAAGATGGAGAACCTTCATCGTCTTTAGTTTCCCACAGCAGACTTGACCCCATGTCTCCTTCCAACCTGAAGGAGAAGTTGAACTGGACAACAGAAATTCATTCAATTCTCACAATATAGAAGCTGAAACAAGAAAGTATTATTTTATTCAAATAGTTGCCGATCAGTCATCTTCCGGTCGACTTTACTGATTTATAGAGAGCAAATTACAAAACTAAAAATGTTCTGTTTCCTGCATGTAATCGTACCAAAAGCGGTGAGTGTGGATCCAGATAAAGTGATTTTTTTTTTCTCTCTCTAACTTTAACATCGCAAGATCTGGCATTTATTCAACATTTTCATTCATTTATCTGAGAATAATGCGTAGATCTTGATGGAAAAAAAATCTGCCGTATAAAGGCGGCTTGTATCTGTAGGTGAGAACAACTTGATGCGGATGCAAATGCAAATAAAAATCCAGATCTGGCAGATTTAAATGTTTTTATTTGATATTGTATTATTAATGTTAGCTTATAACTGTGTTTGTCGCTCCACATAAAGTGAAAGTGATGGTAGTGTCACATATGTTTGAGCGTTTATTTCAATCTAAAGTCAAATTAAGTGTGTACAGTGCATCCATGTCAGCATAATTCAACACTGTGGCTGCAACATATGTCGGTTTTGAATTCCCTCTGACACTATCAGCTGTTTGTGATTCGCGGAGGTAGACATCAGCTGCGGGTAAAGGGTATAACAAATTGAGGGGGACAAGTGGAACAAACCTGTGTGTTTATTTGTTGGTGTGCGCTCGCCATGCTGTAAATTAGACGTCACCGCTGTTTCTTGTCACTGGCGGAATCCAAATGTGTTGTGGGCAAAAGAGATACTTAAATTCGATTTACTCGCTCTAACGTGATTTAAATGAGCCTCTTGGCTCGCCCGGACAGATTGACAGCGTTGTCTTTATCGCCGCTTTGTTTTATTTTTGGCTGTTTACTCTGCCTCTCTGCTGTCATCTCACACGACAGCTTTAAAGGAGCCCGCTTCGATCTTCCGAGATCTGGGGAGAATAAGCAGCCTTTTATGTTCTAAGTGCTTCATATGACAAATATGAAAAAGGATTCAAGAGGGAGCTGACAAGTTTTTTGTCGCCCTGTTCCTCAGCTGCAAAGAGCTGTGCAGGGAGAAGTCAAACCTGCAATCTTATAACATGAGAACCCTCACAAAACTGAGCAAAGAGGTCTCATTCCGGGTCTTGTGGGTCAAAGTCAATAAATGCAACTCGATGTACAAAGGAGACGTGTCTGTGGAATAAAGCCCGAGTCGTGAATAGCTCCTGAATTGCAGCACAGCGAGTTTCTGTGCTTGTTCATGAAACAAATAACCACGTGCGGCAATGTGATCAAGAACAACAACACGGGTCCTTAATGAGTCCCACACAGGCTTCGGTTTTATTCACCCAGGACATCTGAAGAGATTTAACAAGCACAACAAATGACCTCAACGAAATGTCTTTCAATATTTCAAAAGGTCCTTGAATGTATTTTGCAAAAAAAAAAAATCAACCGGGAGGTAAATAATGCACCTGCTCCTTCCTCCTGTCGGGGTGGTTATAATGAGCCGAGAATGCATTGACGGTAAAGAAATAGTTTGACATTGAGGGAAATAAAGCTCATTTGCCTTCTTGTGGAGAGATAGCTGAGAACTCCACTCTCACGTCTGGAGCCAGGCGGCAGTTAGCTTAGCTTAGAACGATTACTGGAAACAGGGGGAGACTGCTGGAAGTCAATGGCAAGATATACTCTGCAAGTAACCTTCGTGAAGCCACAGCTTGTTTTTACGCTGTAGCTTCAAATTTGACAAGTGTGGTATCAACCTTCTCATCTAACTCGCTTAATAAGGGAATAAGCTGTTTCCCAAAATGTGGATTTACTCCTTTAGGTATTGGGGCTGGGAGGCAATTAGCTTAGCTTAGCATACAGACAAGTGTAGAGAAGGCTCTGCCCAAAGTTTAAAAAATGCTTACCAGCACCTTTACACCTCAAAAATAACATGCTTTATTTGATTTGTTTAATCTGGAAACAATGTCTGACATCTTAAAGCTAATCATCATCTCATTATGCAAAACTAAGCTAATCGCCTCCTGTCTCCAGCTCTTATTTAATGCACAGTCGTGAGAGTGATGTCAGTCTTTTCTTTTAATTCTTATATGACTTTGAGGTTCACAACAAGGTCAGAAAGATGACGCCTTGTCACAAGAAATGTCTTTGTAGCACTAATGACTCCCAACATCTGTTTCAGTCTCATCATCAGTGTAGTGCTCCACAGGGCTTCTAGCTGCGATGGCAGATCTCGCAGCACTCCAGACAAAACTCGAGACACTCGGTCGGCTCGCAGCAGGACTCGAAAAGGACCGAGTGGCAGTGTGCGTTGCAGTTGAGCTCCTCCACAGGCGCCTCTTGGACGGCCGCACAACAGCGGGCGCAGGCGTGGCAGCAGGAGGAGCAGAGGGTGTGGAGGCAGGAGGAGCAGACCTCCAGGAGACCCAGGAGCAGCACCGAGCCCTGGCACCACAGGCACGCCAGCAGCAGCTGGAGACAGGAGTCTGTGGGTAACACAGTGAGGAGACGTGATTTTAGCAGCAAGCCTCAGAGCTGAGGTCACGAAAAAGCTGGTGTGTGTTGTAAAAGGCTTGTCAGACGGCATCAGAAATGGGGATTAACGATTCTATTAACCCTAAATTAATCTCTCGCGCGTTTGTTTGTTATGTAGAACTTAAAAGAGAAACAACTGCGCTGCCGTGATCAAGTGTGATTGTGTTTACTTAATCACAGAGCTGCTGTTCAGCCCTCCAGGGAAAATAAAAAAGGCCACGGAGGCTGCCGGTGATGAACAACAGCCAGGAAGAAGCTGTCACAACATAATTGCTCTCCAACTCAAATTAGGTGCAGATCAGATTGCATACATTAACCCCACCGGTGTGTTGCAGAGCATCTCTCGCGATCCCAGCCGCGTTGTATTATTACTCAGCTACCAGTTTTTCATCCTCACAAGCACCAGGTAGAGTGAGTGAGCTCATGCAAATCGAGCTGTTTTATCCTGTTTACTCCGGGAAGTAAATGAAAAGGAAGTGGCGGAATTCCCTGGGGAGTGGGGTCCGGCGTTTTCCTGCTCGGCCGCCCCAATTATACACCCCCCGGCACATAACAAATGCTAATATACGTGATTCGTGTGTAGATGAAAAAGGGGCATTATGTATGGCTACTCTATTGATTTAATGCGCAACTTCATAGGGATAACAACATGAACACAATGATAAACAAGGAGTGGCCCTCTGCACACTTTGATGAAAGTGGAATAAAGTGCAGCAGTCTGGAAGTCTTCAAGGGAAACTTTTTAGAGCTCCACTTGCGTAGAAAGATTAGATCGGTTGTCGTTGGTGGTAACAGGAAAATCATTTGCTTTTAAACACGGTTCTGATGCTCAGACTCCAACTAATTTTCCCATGAGAATGAAAGATGACCGAGTCTGCTGAATTACAGTTATTGAGTTATTGTAATTTACTGACCTGAATTTACTCTGCTTTCAATTCTCAATAAATAAATATAATATTCCAGTGAAGTCATAGCTAAAATCTTCATCGTCGCCCCAGGGCAAAAAAGACATTTATATATTTGAAGATGCCAACCACCACTGCATATCCTGTAAAAGATGTTTGGAATGTTCCCTGGAGGTTTGCTCAGGGGACATTGTTTCATTTGTATTACCAAGTAAAGCACAGCTCATGCACTTAATTATTATTAATTAGTGAACAGTAACTTAATGGTCTTTATTTGATTAATTAGCCGGTGTTGCTGGTCATTGAATTAACTAATGATGATACAATCTTTTAAGTGAATCATTCACATGAATACCATCAGAAGGGCATTGTGTAGTTTTTGAGGAGAAGATATATTTACTTGTTCCATAATTGAATAAACAAGCTGCTCTCAGAGAAAAATAACTGTGTTGTTCTTTAAGGTCAGTTTGTTTATTCAGTTTATTCAGTCATGAAAATGAAGTTTATTTAGTTTGTTTTGGCGTAAAAACAATAAAATCAGTCAATGAAGACCTTTCTCCTCTGATCAAGATTTCTTCCCAAAACTACAAAGTTCACATTTAATGGTATTCGTGTGAACTATTCACTTAAAAAGATTGTATAACCTTAATCACAACTAATGTTAACTAATGTGTCCTTATTGTAAAGTGTTTACAGGATGGAGTACTGAAGTCCTGAACTAGCAGAGTGATGGAACGCATCAACTGCAACCTGCTGCAGGCTGATAAAGATTCAGACTCAAAGTGAAAGTAAATGAGGCCACTCTCTCCAGCAGGGAGGGCAAACTGGAGTGACTCAGTGTTTTAACATGCCGTCCGCTGTGTTATCAGCTTCACTCAGAAGCAAGATGGCTTCAAGACCGGAGCAGGAGCTCTGCTGTCCGCTGTGTCAGGAAGATCTTAAACATCCTGTTCTTCTGTCATGTAGCCACAGCGTCTGTGAAGACTGTCTGTACAGCTGGTGGAGAGAGAAACAAAAACCAAGTTGTCCAGTTTGTAAGAGAAGAGATTCGATGGAGGCGGTTGTAACATTCTGCAGCGAGCACAGTAAGAAACTCGACTTCTTCTGTCTGGACCATCAGCAGCCGGTCTGCCTCGTCTGCAGAGATTCAGACGATCACACCGACCACACAGTCAGACCCATCGATGAAGCTGCACCACAACACAAGAAGAAACTTCAGGAAACTCTGGAGCCCTTTGAGCAGAAGTTAAAGGTTTTTGAGGAGGCTCAAGTGAAGTTTGATGAAACTGCGAAACACATGAAGTCTCAGGCCCGACGCACAGAGCGCCGGATTAAGGAGGAGTTTAAGAGCCTGCGCCAGTTTCTAGACAAGGAAGAGGAGGCCAGGGTGGCTGCACTGAGGGAGGAAGAGGAGCAGAAGAGTCAGATGATGAGGGAGAAGACGGAGGCTCTGAACAACATGGTCAGAGCTCTTTCGGACACAGTCGGAGCCACAGAGGAGGAGCTGAGAGCTGACAATGTCTCATTCCTGCAAAACTACAAGGAAACAGTGGAACGAGTCCAGCGGAAAGTCCTGCCAGATGATCCACAGCTGCCCTCGGGAGCTCTGATAGACCAGGCTAAACACCTGGGCAACCTGACCTTCAACATCTGGAACAAGATGCAGGACATGGTCTCTTACACGCCTGTGATTCTGGACCCAAACACTGAAAATCCCGACCTCATCCTGTCTGAAGATCTGACCAGCGTGAGACAAGGAGAGAGACGTCAGCTTCCTGATAACCCGGAGAGGATCAATTCTTACATCACTGTCCTGGGTTCGAAGGGTTTTGAATCTGGGACTCACAGCTGGGATGTGGAGGTAGGAGACAGTGGACACTGGGTGCTGGGTGTGTTGACAGAGTCTTTCAAGAGGAAGGGAGCCATACAGTCAGGATTCTGGGAAATAAGGTACCAGGAAGGTAAATACTTGGCACAGTCGTCACCGGATTCATTCACTGTTCTCAGCGTGCAGAAGAAGCTCCGGAGGATCAGAATGAACCTGGACTGGAACAAAGGAAAGCTGTCCTTCACTGATTTTGACACCAACACACACATATACACCTTCACACACACTTTCACTGAGAGGACATTTCCATTTATTACCAATAAGGATAAATACCCTCTGAAGATATTACCCACCAAGGTCCGTGTGGCATTCGCGTGATTGGAATCATAATCATAGTCTTTTCATGTGTGAAATGGTTTTGCTTACTTCGATACTGTCATTTATATGTTTGTGTTATTTTTTGCTTCTGTGTGAATTTTTGCATGTTTGAGCAACCAGATCCGAAGGCTGATTCAAATTCAGCCCCAGTTCATCAAATCTAATATGTTTGATGCCAACATCATGAAATGATGTGTAAAATACATAAGTGTTTAATCACCAAAAATATATAGTACATTTTCTTGCTGAAAGGAAGCGAAGATTTCAGGTGGACGGCTCAGTTTTATGGTAGACGTCTCATTCTAAGGTGGATGCTGAAATGTAAATGAGTGATGATGTGTTCAGTGCTAATGTAAGCTGGTATTTGAGCTATCTTTTGGTCAATTCATCAATAAAATGTTGATTTTGTTTTCCCTCTATTTGTTTTTTTTAAGGAACATTTGCAGATTGTAGATTTGACGTCAACTTAGAATAAACTGAGCTTCTGCAGCTTCGGCGTTGGAGCATTACTTACTGCCATTATGGAGATACATGTGACAGACAACTTGTCCTGGTTTCAGTGTCTGATAATATTTTCTGGAGTCAAAGTGAGAAACGTTATTGCGCGTACCAGCAGGTGAAGCAGTATTTTGGTGTGATCCAGCCACATTGCTCCTGCTCCTCCTGCTCCTCCTGCTGCTTCTGCTGCTTTGCGCCGATGAGCTGGAGCCCTGTAGGGAGACAGGTGGTGGCATGTGGTCTGGGACTGCGAGGCCACATCGTGGGCAGGTGGGTTTCTGCAGGTCACACTGAGGCTTCTTCAACTCTTCTGGCTCCTGTGAGGCTGCAGCAGGTAGAGGCTGAGCTGGGCAAAAAAAAAAACAGCTAAGATTGTCTCACCTGATCATCCACTTCTTGGTGAACACAAAGCAAATTCAAGCTGTAATTAACTTGTTTTCTAAAGCACGGTGCAGAAAGGACAGACTGCTAAGGATAAATCAGTTTTTGGGCACAGAGCTGTTGTTTTGTGTGGATCACCCAAAATATACAATATGTTTTCTTGCTGAAAGGAAGCGGAGGCTATTCTGTCTGTGAAAGTGTTTAAAGCCGTTTTATATCATATTGAAGGCTCAGTTTTATGGTAGACGTCTCCTTTCAGGGTTATTGCTGCCAGAAAAAGAAAAAAATGACTCAGCATTCTCATGATTATATTTATAATGTTGTTTATTTGTTATTTTTTGTTATTTTGTATGATAATCTGCTGTTTGTTTATGATATCAACCTTTTCATGTGTGAAATGGCTTCACTTAGTATTGCATGTTTGAGCAATCGGATCCAAAGGCTGATTCACATTCAGCTTCAGAGATATGCTGACTTATTATACCTTTTACTTATCTTGTTTCCCTCCAAGCGTGAAGTTGAACTCATATTGATTAGGTGAGTCGATTCCTCAATTCATCTGTTCGCCACATATTATTTCCTCGTTATAACCATATATGTTCTCATGTTATCTCGTGAAACATTTCACATGTTAACAAGATAAATGCCACATTGTTGTAACGCGATGAGTTTAATGTTATTACATGATGTGTTTATGTGTTATAACATGAAAATATCTTGTTATATCATGAAAGACTGCTTTGATTTTCCTGACTGTATACATGTAATAGACTTGCCGCTGCTGTTTATCATACCACTGTTTCTTTTTCCTTGTGATTAAGTCTTTAATCGCTCTTGTAGTTTCTATTTTTACTTCTAATCTTTGCTTAAAAACTGTTTATTGATTTTGGTAATTCTCTGTTTGTCTGTACTTGTTTCTGTGCTGCTGCAACGTCTTAATTTCTCCTCATCTTTTTCTGCGATATTCTGAGAATTTGTAAATTTTGGAACAATTCCAATTATGTTTCTGTTGGGAACTCAACAAAAATTTGCTAATTGTGTGGCCCCGTCTTGTAGAGAACCTTTGTCAGGGGCTGGGCATTTTATTTCCCACTGCTGATTGTTATCAGAGCTCAAGGATTCTTCTCCCTCCATCACCACCAGCGTTTAACCTCCATCGGGGGGGTTTCCTATCCTACGCACAGTTACATCAACTCCCCAAAACTGCCAAAGACTCTCTCATTTTGTTTTGTACACGTGGCAATAAATCTTTATGTTCACTTTACAAATGACAAGCCTCTCCTGATTGAACTGAATGTGATTCGTGTACCTGCGTAGTGGCACAATAAAATGACACGTTCACAATCCTACTTGTCGTGAGACTGGGTTGCACACTCTGTTCCTCCAGCACTGATTTGTTTTGCAGCCGAAACTTCTCGTCGGGAATCACAAAAGCATTTAATTGTGGTCACTGTATTGTTTGCCATACAGGTCTCAGGGTTTCTACTTACTGCTGATGAGGTCAGTGGGGATGGTATTTCCTCTGCTAACAGGGTCACGTGCTGGAAGGATTTCCTGGGCTGGCTTTAAAGACGCACCACCTTGAGACACATCAAAAATAAGTCATGTTAGCTGAAAGGTTATCGAAAGATATGAAACACACCTACGTGAAAAATCTCGAAATGGAAAGGATTCTTTTTTTTTTTAAATACCCCATAAATAAAACAGTAATTAATCAAAATCACTGCAAGTTAATATGTGGAGTTTAATCCTGCCTTAAAGAGCTTTAACTTCAGAGGGAGCCTATTGTGTCTCCTGATGTTTTCAGTGTGTTTCAGGCTTTTTAACACCCTGCACAGAGGGATATTTCAATATTCTGTGAAGCGTAGAACAAGTGGCCAGAGCAGCATGAATGTGTGGTGAAAATTAACTGATTTTGTCTCAGGTTAGATCATGAGTACTTGCCTTTAGTCGGGTTGCTCTGTTCCTCAGTCCCATCCGCAGGTAAATGGTCCTCTGGTAGCATGTCTGACACTCATGACTGCTCAGCGTCTCTGTTACATTTTGTTCAGCCGTCCACCATGTCCATCCTCCTGCTTCTGTCCACACCAAGAGGTCAGGAAACCTCCAACAACACCCAACATGCCGGCCTGAGTCACCGCTCAGGAGACTGTGAGCTGTACTGTGTGTGTGTGTGTATGTGTGTGTGTGGGTGGTGGGTGGTGGGATGTTTTGTTGTTGTTCAGTGAATTAATAACACTCCCCTTCCCAGCAGATCCGTGAGTGGCTGCTCTGAACATGCCGATCACAGAACAGCAGAGGCAGCCGGCGGCCTGGCTGTGTGACTTAAGGGTCCCTTCTGCTTTTAGTCACCTAACACGATGGAGACACATGCCCCACAAGTGTGTCAGCTCAGTACTGTAAGTATGCATGGACACACACACACACACACACACACACACACACACACACACACACACACACACACACACACACACACACACACACTTACATGATCCTGTCGTAGTTTATAGATTCTAGTATTAAGAGTATATGTAATAACTAGTTTTTGTTTATGTCGTGTTTTGGTAACACTTTAAATCTTGAGTTCAAAAACAAACAACGAAATTCTTTAAAAACCATTTATTGTGTATTGTTAAGTTGCAACCAATGTTTATAACACTTTGTATACGGTTAAAAACTAAATATTGGATAGTCATTATAAAGTTTTGTTTATAAACCATAACAATTGCTACATAGTTTATAAAGCATTTCATTATTTGCAAACTGTGTATTAAAGGCACAATATGTAAGAATTAGAGGCCTGTTGAATTAATTTGACTGATCCCGCTCCCTTTATTCTGTCATCCTGTCCAGTGTGAAGTCATGCCCGCCCGTCCTTTGTGTTGCGCACAAGCTAAAGGTCGGTGCTCAGGATTCACACAGTGACAGTGTCAACCCTCTGTATCTCCATCTGAGAAAGAATCACTATGTCTACACTCAAGCCTTCCGGTTCATGTCATGGATTTTCTTGCAAAATATTCATGGTGAAACTTCTATTAAATTCTCTCCCTTGGATGTTCCGGACAAATTTCATCTTGATCCAGTAAAAAATAGGCAATTGTTGAAGTTTAAAATACACAAACAAGGTATCACAAAAATGCTTTTAATGAATAAATTATTAATAATGATTACAAAAAAATAGTATTTAGAGTACAATTATAGGATCTTCACTAATTTGATAGAAGTTTCAACATGATTTTTTTAAAAAGAAAATCCTTGACACCAACAGGGAAAAGTGCTGTATTTTGAGTGACTTGGCACTGGCACAACCCAAATACCTGAAGCTGACTAGCTCCACCAACAAAACCTTATTTCTGAGTTTTATTTCCACCTCCCGAAACAAGATAAATAGAGTAATAAATAACAGTCAGTGGCATTTAAATACTTGTATTCAGAAAATATAATGCATTCCCACAGATGAGGACTTAATGAAGAAATTGGACACATGGGCGACAGCATCATCATCACATGTTGATGAGAAAATGAGCGGAGACCAGCCCTTTCACAGGGACTGTTGACTAAGTGCTGTCAAAAGTGCTGCGTTGAAAAACATGTTGACTCGCAGTGAGTCTGCGGCACTTCAAAGCAGCACATAAGTGAAGCCGTTGAAGTTGTCGAGCACCATGCTAACTTTCAGTCAGTGAACGCGGCGCGCTGAGAGGCAGTCAGAGGAGAATGTCATCTAATGGGCTGACAGCGAATCAAAGGGAGCCCGGAGAGGCAACAGCGAACTTAAAGCTAACTCGTTATCAGCCGAGACAATTACTGACATTAGTCAAAACAGGGAGGCCTTTGTTCTGTGTTTGGTTGTGAAGTCTGCAGTTGCAGCTTCACTTCAGGGTGTTCGTCAGCAGCTGATGGGACTGTTTGGGACTGTAGATTCATAGATTGTGTTTTAGCATATTACTGAAAACCTCCCTTAGCGATTATCAAGAAACACAAATATTAACAAAAATATTAGCTCAGGTGTAGTTTAATGATTCCATTCTAATCATTGTAATCTGCAGTAAGTATAGTAACGTATGGCACCTTTAAATCATGGATGGTTGAACATGCATGTTTACTCTCCTCACATAAGTTACTATGATTGCATTTCTTCTAACTTTATAAAAAACACATTTAAAAACAATAGTATAGGCTACGCTTGTGACAACTTTCTTCAAGATTTTGTATCCAATTGGCATTCAGTCAAGCCAAATAGAAACAATATCAATCAAATTAGATTTATCTCCTCGCAATTGTCTGCCTCAGTCCACCAGTCAAATTGAGCTTATGGTGGACTACTGCTGTGTTTCTTAGTATGTTAAATTGATAGAGAGTAACAAAAAACAGGAAAAGCATGTGTTCACATGCTTGGCCAGTGAAGTTGATTCTGATAGAGCCAAAGAGAAGCTACATATTCTAAAACATAGACACTCCACTCACGTCTTCAACCCAGCAGCAGAGAAGATCTGTACAATCAGAGTGAGATTGACCTTTGACCTTTTGGATATGGAATGTCATTACTTCACCATTTTATCCTTTTAGACATTAGTGGGAAATGTCTTCATAATAAGCACATTCATTATTGAGTTATGGCCAAAAACCTGGCCAAACTACCGTGACAGAGACAAAGGCACAGCGATCGTTGACGAACAATGAACAGGTTTACATTTATTTATTACATTGTTATCAGACACTTTGGACACACAGCTATAGACAAACACAGTTTCATAAACAGAGAGTTACATGTTCACAATAACATCCATTGTAAAGACTCCAATTGTTATAAAAGTGTATGTTTGGGAAGATCAAGCACAAGGTACTCACGGGAAACAACAGACACACCGTTAGACACTGACTAACTTGAGCTGGACATTGATTAAACACATTTAAGCAGGATGACGAGCATCTTACAAGTCATTTTAATGTACAGAGACACTAGAGTGAAGCCACGGTACAAACTATACATGTTTCATTGAAAGAAAAATCACAAAAACCCCTCCCTCTTTTTTTACATTCACATCCACTCTGTGTGTTTTTCTTGTCACAATAAACAGACAAAACATAAATTCTTTACATCATTTTACAAATCACTCACTTTGGCCTTTATGATATAACATTTACATGTCAGTGTTGGACTTGTTCACGGTGAAAAAGGACATCATTTATCCCAAACTATCAGTTCCCAGCTCTATTTGTGACTGCGTACGTTCTCATGTATTTCTTTTTTGACGCACCTTTTTTCTTATTTGCGTTGTTCAAATTTGAGCAATGCACGGCTTCAGATACACAGAGTTTTGTATTTAACAGAATTCATTTTCTGAAACCTAACACAAAAACAACTACCCTTCTTTCCTAATGTCGAAAGGACAGAAGACAACAAAACCAGACCAGCGTTCATATGTGAACCCTATAATGAACCACAACTCTGGCTAGCTCCATTTGGATATGTGCATGGTGCTATATTGTTGTCTACGTCCCTGATAGTCAGCACAGTTTTACTTTACTACTTTGCAGTGATTGTGTCAAGTCTGAAACCTTCTGTTGTCATTCAAGGTCGAACAAATGCTCTTCGTCATTTTCAGTCACGTTGTGCTGCAGACTGGCTGATTTCACCGTTGGCATCAGGGATTCTTGGTTGGTCAGAGTCAGTGCTTCGTCTTTAAGGAGAAGAGCCCTGCGAGACAGAAAGACAAAGACATTTGATACATTTTCAAATTCAAAAAAATTCAGACTTTTCCAGGCTCACATTTCCAGAAATCAAGATAGATTTCCACACTGTATTTGACATGTGAGTACAAAAGCTGGACGTTTATTATACAGATCAATGGTTTTAAAATCCAGCTGTTAATATGTCAGCTGCATTCCGACTATAATGCTGTTATGTTGCTTAATAATTGCCAGAAGATTGTAGCCAGGTACTGCCAGCCTGCAGAAAACTGGCATTTAGACATGGCTGTTCAGTCCATGGAAAAATAAGAAGCTCACTGCTGGACTCGTGGGGAGAAGTTTTGTTGACTTTGGCTGTTTGTTGCTTTGTTCTCCTGTATTTGACTCCTGGAGTTTCTGCCGACACACTCTTTCTTGAATCCTGGCAGCGATGCCTCAGCCAGTGCCGTCTACAAGGAAGATTGATTGAAAAATCAAACTTGATGTCGACCAGTTCAAACTCCTTTTAATCAGAAATATAGTGTTGCGGTTCTCACCTGTAAACTGGCATTCAGAATGGTCCCAAAATCCAGGTTGGAGGCCACATTTTTCATCAGTGACGGACTGTTGCGGAACAACAAAGGATTTGAAAACAGACACAATCTATGTCTAATTCATGGCAAGTAAATCAATATCTTGTAAATGTATTCAAGAAATCACAACATGGTAACAACAACAGTTTGAGGCAAGGTCAGTCTGACGACAAATAATTCAGTTGCGTTATTTAGATGAGAGAAACTCGAGCCTTGAAACTGTCACCAGGATCAATCCAACTGTATTTATAGCTAATTTACTGATACTGCAGGAAAATGGAACCTATTTTGTCCAATTGTCCCGTCTTGTATTAAGTCAGTATGTGGGCTTTATATCTCATCACAAACAATGTCAATTTGCAAAGATTTCTTTGCAAAGATAAACCATGAGTATCTTATAACATAAACATTTTAACATTATAGTTTAGAAACAAAGTAATATCTTTAACATAATTTTATTTGAACTGATATATGTGTTGATACAGGAACACAAGCTCATGTACTGTACCCTGTGATCTTCTGGGATCTCCTCCTCTGGTATTCCTCCTCATCCACTGTCCACACGGCGCCTTTCACATTCTCCACACGCACAAAACACTTGTGCAGGCTCAGGTTGTGGCGCACTGCGTTCTGATGCAGAGAAAATCAGACTGAAGGAGGTATCACTGAAAACATGCTGCATAAATCAGGTATGACACGCGCTGGGATCACACAGATAATTATCTAGGGGTGCAATACCTTCCAAGTGGCAGCGTTGCGTCTGAAATAAGCAAACGTCCGCGTGAACCAGTTGTATATCTCATTGAGTGTTAGCTGCATGTCTGGTGTTTCCATAATAGCCTGTAGATGGAGGGGCAATGAAAACACTGCATCACGATATAAGATCAAATTAAAGTGTGAGGCTCACAACCAGAGCTGCAGCGATTCATCGATTTACTGAACAGTTGGCAACTGATCGTTTTGAGTAATGTATAAAAAAAGTAAAGTCCTAAATTCTCTGATTCCACCTACGTAAATGTGAACAGTTTCATGATTTTATATTCCCCTAAAACAGTAAACAGAATATGTTTGGATTGTTGACAAAACAAGACATTTGAAGACATTATTTGGGGCTTTGGGGGAAAAAAAAATTATAAGCAATACAACTAACCAATAAATTGAGAAAATAGTCAACAAAGCAATCGACAGTGAAAATAATTTTTCTAAGGTAAAAGACTAGTAATCATCTCAGGGCTGAAAAAGAAGTTTTTCAATATCTATTAAAAGCCACCAAGTATTTTCTTATTTAATCATTTTTCTTGAAATATTTTATAATAATTATCATCTCTGAGAAGTTTAGAGGGAAAATCTCTACATGGTGGAGCTGGTAACAACTAAGAGAGATCTAAAATGTTTGAATAGAATAGAAAGCACATTACTTCCCTCTGAAATGTAGTGGACATGACACATAAAGTAACTTGACTAAATATACTTAGACACTTTTCACTACTGATGTAATCTGAGAGGTTATTTATCAGTGAGGAAGGCCTGCAACATTGAACATTTTTTAAATTCAAGGGACTAGTGAATAAAAAACAAAGAGAGTAAAACTGACAAAAGAGAAAATGTTCATTGCATTAATTTACAATTTGCGTACAAAATGATCTAAAAAATATATAGATATATTACAAGTTAACTGAACAATGTTTGCATTTGAAAAAAGAAAGACTACCTGTCTTATCAGTGTTGCATAGGTGAAAGGTGGTCTGATGTCAGTGTTCTTATAGAGCTCATATTCATTTTCTGAAACAAGAATCAAGTGTTAAGTGGAGATGAAAAATGTGCTACAAACAATCTTTTTGCTATTTGAACAAAATCTAAAAAAAAAAAAAAAAGTACAGTATTCGGCTTACCTGACGACAGGGAGTACGCCAAAGGATGATGACGACGTCTTATGGCCCCGGCACACGATGTATTAGTGGGCGACTCGTCTTCACACCCCTGTGAGGGAGAGCTGACACGGCCCAGAAGTTTGGGGGAGGTCTGGGCCAAGTCTGACGGGCTCAGCGAGGGCAGGTCGTTGTTGATGGCGACTGAGCTGAGCTGAGAGCGACACAAGAGGATGATCCAAGTTAACAAAGGAACAAGAGGACAGAAAAGACTGACAGGGAGACAAAACAGAGAGGGAGATGAGTGTAACAGAATGATTTGTTCCGCCTCTTCAGGGGTGATTCCACTAATACAGCAAGAAGAAGGAAGCCAATTATTGTTAATTATAGGGTGAAATTGTTTGGTGAGTGTTGTGATTATGGTGCAATATTTGCGAGATTAACAAAATGATTAGCTTCCACGTTATCAGAGCATGTCTGAAAACACAGTGGCAGCCATCCAGTGCCGACAGCTGGGCAACAAAAGGGAAGGGAGTGCAGTAAGTCACGCTCAGGTGGACGGGGAAAAGTCTGAGAGTGATTTAGAGTTATGGTAAAAAGACGTAAAAAGGGTAAAACTTCTTCGAAATGCATTTGTGATTCAATCTCACATTGTTTTTCTGGGCAGGTTCAAACATTCCTGACCTTCATCTCATGCAAGCATTTTTTTAGGAAAGTGCCAACATATTTCTGCAACTCATCCAACTGTAAAAGTCCACCAGGTCAGTTACAGGCTGGCAGCATCTTCATCAGCGCTGGGGAAGACGAACTTGCGGGCAGAAACACGTTATTTTCACTCTCCATCACATATTTGGCTCGGATTTGCTTACACTTCACGGCTCATTTGCTTTGTGTCTGTTGTTCATGCGGCTATTACTGCACGGCACACTATCTACCTGTGGACCGCGGGGGTCAGCAGCTGTGTCAGACTGCGGCGACTGCAGACTCGTGGGTGCAGAGAGTGGCTGGCCTTCTAAAGATGGAAGGTGCAGGTGAGCCATCATCGCTCGCAGACGCTCCCGTTCTTTGCGGAGCTGGTACAGGAGAGGAAGGGAGGGAGAAGAAGCTCATAGTCGACGGTGTGGCATCAAAATCACTCAATATATTGAAATGTAGCGCTGTGACCCAAAGTACAATTTCCTGCTGTGACAAAACATCAGGAAGGAGGCGGAGTTGGCCGAACATTACATGAATATTTACCATGAGCAATAAGGCGGCTTAAGGAAGTGAAATTCAGTGAAAAGAATCCAGTGCTGCAGAATAATGTTGCCACTATAAATATGATTTTCGAAATCAATAATAACCTTTGCAAAACTATCTCACACTCGCTTATATAGGCTCACTGTGTGTTTTCTTTTTTTGTGTATAGAATATGACGATGTTATTAAAAGCCGCACGGCCACTAGCACACATCCGAGCAGCTGCTATAACTGCTGTCGATGTACATCTGAACAGGACTCACGCCCACCTGAAGCTCAAGCTGCTGAACCACCTGCATCTGGACTCTGCACTGTGCCGTGCTTCTGTCGTCCAAAGTGTGCTCACTGCCCATATGCCTGAAACACACACACACACACACACACACACACACACGCACACACGCACGGACATCAAAACAAGGCTCAGCTGGAAATCGGTCTGCTGAGCATCGCATACTCCCTCACACAGATAGCAGCTGTTATCAGCTTGGATTCACAGCAGCTGCAGTTGATTTCAATGGTGACCCACCGCAGTCAATGGCAAAAATCAAAACCATCAAAACATTCATAGAATCTTTATTCAAAACACTTCAGAAATGAATGTAATGATCTTTAGTGATGTAAAGATAGCTCGACTGAATGTACATCAACAGCAGAGAAGTGGACAATTGAACGAGTCTGGTAAGACAAGTTTCAATGGATGCTGTGACATGACATGTTTGATTGTTTTCTTTTTTTCGCCTCTGACACACACCGTGATTGCCGTGAATCAAGGCAAATTCTCGTCTACATTAACGCAGGGGTGAGAGGGAGTAAGGCACTCAAATCACAAATTGACGCAGATTGTACACGGCCCAGGACAGGAAGGCTTTAGAGCAAGTGGTTACAACCAACCAGAACAGCACTGGTCTACCGAGCGTCAGAGACATCGGTGAAGTGAGATGTCTGCACAGAGCCTGAAGCACATTAGAAGAGAAAGCCCAACCCAGCCACAGTCTGTTCACCCCGCTGCCATCTGGCAAAAGATACAGAAGTATCTGCTGACATACCACCAGACTACAGTGCAGCTTCCGGCCTTAGGCAGAGACCCCCTCAATTAATTTGTCGCACCCCACTGAACGTTATGTTTTTCATTTTTATGATTCTTTACTTCATCATCAATTTATAGCATTTTTTATAGTAAAAGAGACAGCAACTACAATTTCATTGTGTGGTTCTGGTTGTGTAATGACAATTAAATTGATCCTGAATCTTGAATTATTTGAGATTTTCACACATGGAAAGTGGTCAAATAAATATCTTTATCATTGTGTAGTAGACAGAAATGTTTTAATCCAGATGTTTCGAAAAATCCTTGATGATTCTGAAATTCCTAACAAAAGGCATTTCATTTTCACCTTTTCAAAAATTACCAGACCTTTATCAAAAATAAATGCTTGGCTTCATTTGAGATGAAAGTATTTCTTTAAATAACCAAAAGAAAAAGGTGCAATGAGTCAGAAAGCGAAATGCTTTAGGATGACGTTAAGACCTACTTGACAAACTGGCTGAAGTTTTCACATGCCGACTCACATCCGGGCCAATTACACACTCCATGGCTGTAAAGAGTGTGTGTGGCATCTCGATTAGCTTTAACAGCACTAGACAAGGAGGAAGAGAAGGGGGGTGAAAGTATTGTGATGATTAAAAACCCAAACAGCAGCCAGACTACAGCAACAAAACAAGAGCAACGCAGCAAAAAAACGGATACAAGCGTCTTTTCTTTTCTTTTCAGGTAGCAGAAAATGACAGAGGGAGGTGGAAGGGAGCACTGATAAATAAAAGGAAAACTATTTACTTTTGATTAGGGACATGTAGTCATGTAAACTTTGTAAACTCTTTGCTGAGCCACTTCAGGTGGTGGAGCACAAAGCAAACAAACAAAACAAAATATATCATCCCAAGGGGAATTAAAAGTGAAGTCTCGCTGCAACAAAAAAAAAAAAAAAAAAAAAGCAAACAGCAAACAGCTCCCCACCAGCGTCTTGAGAGGAAGAAAAAATGTCTCCAGATGACACGTCTTTGATGTTTATATAATATATATATATATAAAAAAGCATCTCAGTTCTCACAATGTGTTTACAGTACTGACAGACAGATCGTACCATTCTGCCCTCTGAGGGGAAGAAGTCTCCTGGTCACCCGCCTGTCTCCGTCTGACTTTTGTTGACATCATGTCATGAACAGAAGAGTCCTGGTTGCCCTTTGATGTGGTTTTATCATCAGTCAGTCCATTTGTGAGCTCTTTCCATATCTGCTGCATCTCTGCAGGGCTGAGACCTCCTAAAAACATACAACAAAAACACACACGCACACAGCCGTATTGTAGATTTCTAAATCTGAGAATCTTTTTTTTACATGTTAATCAAGGAAACAGCAGATGCAATGGGGGGCTATTATCCATATATAATACATTAGAAGCAGCTGAAAAACGTTATACGTGTGGCACATATTTCCAGAAAATATTATATTTACTTTGTGCTGTTCACACCTGCAATTTTTTTTCCATCTGCACTTCACAAGGAAGCGAGACCTTGTGTCACCGAAATCCAGGAATAATTATCACAGATGGAAAATGAGTAATGATTATTGTTCTGCTTTCAGTTTTCACTTTCATCATCATGTCTCTCGAGGTCAGTGCAGTTATGTAACTGAACCTAATATCAACTCTTTCTATGCAGAGATTTCGAATACATGTGTATCAGGTGTCAGAAAGAAACTTGTCCGCCATCTATGGTTGTGTCCTCGTGATATGATACAACATATCATAACCCTATGGTAGAGCCATTCTCAAATTAACACACATGCAGAAGTCTTGAACACCATTGCTTTCAAATGACACTGCTCCACAGAGGGAGAAGAAAGAAACTTGGGCTGTAAAATGTAAAGAATAGTGACCTGGAGAGGACAGGACCGGTGTCTTCACCCGGAGAAGCTGCTGCTGCTGCTGCTGCTGCTGCTGCTGCTGCTGGAGCTGGAGCTGGAGCAGCTGCTGGAACATGAGCTGCTGTGCGGGAAGCTGAAGGACAGAGAGAGAAAATAAGACATTTCAAAAGCAAGGCAGCGTTCATGTAAAACTCTGCCGCTCACATTCCTGATTTTTTCTGGTAGCTCTTCGGGTATTGATGAGGTAAAATCTGTGGCATACACTCGGCATCCTTCACGAAATGCTTTGAAATTTCACATCCCAAAACCAAAAACCTCACCGCCCACACCGCCAACTAAAATAAAGAACATTGTTATCAAATCCCAAATGCAAGTGACAAAGCACATAAACATGTCTGTCTTGATGGAACATTCCTTCCCTTTTTCCATGTGTCCTGTTAAAATATAAACTATTATTTTACTTTCAGGGCCACCAGAACAACTTGCCTCACTTCCAATGAGGATACTGCGGCAGCTGCTTTGTTTCACATAGAAAAGTCAAAGATTGGTTATCAACATCAAGTTATTTATATCTATTATTACATTTTCATTTCTATTTCATCTTATTGAGTCTAATAGTGAGAGCTTTTACTGACACATGGATATAATTATACAATAAATAAAGACAGACCATAAATAACCTCTTACCTCTTTAACTTTCTTGCTGGGCTGCTGCTGAAGCAGCTGCAGGTGAATCTGTTGTTGTTGCTTCTTGTAAAACTCTTTCAGATGTTGCTAGAATAAAAACAATGTGATTCACTATTGCTATACAATTATTATTATTATTATTATTATTATTATTATTATTATTATTATTATTGCTATGTGGCAAATTACATTGAAAAGTAAACAGTACACTAAACTACTGAATTACAAATGACAAACTTAATTTTACACACTTTGTTCACTAGACTGCTATTAACAATGGACCAGTTGGAGGTGCAATTTTACTATTATTTTTGTTTGAATGGGTAATCAGTCAGAAAGGATGCGCAGAAGCAGGGCACTGAAACAAGTGAAGCACAGTGGAGAGCAGCCCTCCATGATATTATCAATTAGCTACACCTGTGGATTACAAGTCAAAATGTCTGCCATGAAAAGACCATCATGAATAAACTGAACTTGGACGGTCAGGTAGGCTAAGCAGCTAATGTTGGTGTTAACAAACACACATGTACTGTATTTCCACTAGTTTTAGTATAGCCGGGATAAATTAACTAGCTTTAAAAAATGGTGTACCTTCATTAATGTAACTGTTGGTTGGCTGTGAGGTAGCTTCGCTAGCCCTGGAATGTTTATGCTAGTGAGGCGACCTAGGTAGTTAAATGGTCATTTTAATTTTGAATTCACTGAAAATCACTTTAACAAAAAGTTGCTTAACTTCATTCATGTACTTACCTGTGAGGTAGCTGAGCTAGCTAGTATGCTTGGAAGGCTAATGCTAGCAAGACTAACTAGCTAATGTTAATAAGCATTAATAGAAATAGTGAGACCAACTGGTTTAAATGACCAGATTAGCTGAAAGGCAGCATTAACCTATGGCAGTAGTGAATAATGTAATGAATGTCAGCATTGGGTGGCTAAAATAGATTTTATCTAATAGACAATTTGTTTAAATTAGTTAACTTGAACACAACTGGATATCACAGTGGCTTACCTTGATTCATTTGGTTGACTGTGAGGTAGTTTAGCTAGTGTCCTTGGAAGGATACTGCTAAAAAGCTAACTATGTTACACCAGCATTAACCACAATTGATTTAAACTACCAGATTAGCTAAAATGTAGAATTAAACCATCGCAATTAATGTAAGCATAAGGTGACTAGAATGGATTTTTCCATAACAGTACTTTTGTAGCAGACAATTAAGCTATTTTAACCTTAACCGACCAATTATCTCAATTAGGTTCACCAGTTTAGCTTGATTTAATAACTTAAACCAAATAGGCTTAACTACCCAAATCTGAGATTCAATTTAGGTGTAGGGGCTATCATAACTAGTCGATCAAATTGTGGCTTTGTGGACATTGATCTTAAATTGCATTCATTCCATTAGTTACAGTGTTTTCAATCCATTAAATATGTATACACAAGAAAAACTAGGCACTGCTACTGTATAGACATGTAAACCAGAGTCAGGGGTATTGTAAGGAATATTATTGCATAAATACCTGCTGGATCATTAGGGCTTGTTGTTTCTGGTGGATAAGGGCCTGCAGCTGGTTGGGAGACAGAAGGTGCTGCATCTGCTGAGGAGCCATCATAGCCAGAAACACCTTCAAGGAGAGGAGGAAGGATACAGTGACAAAGGCCCACCGTCCAAAGCATGAAGGCAGGAGCATTAGCAGGTGAGACAGAAGGCAAGTGTCAGGTGTTGAACAGTAATAACCATTGAATGGAAATATTTCCAATCCAATTACAAAACAGCGCCTATCAACCTTTAGTGAACATCATCATGCTGGATTGTGTCATTGACCCTAAATGGGTTGGGAGATAGGCTGACCGGTTAATTAGCAACACAATTACATGCTTGTTGTGACTCCTAATAGAAGTGTATGCGTATTAATAAGGGCAAACACTGGCAGAATAATAACTGATCTGCACTGTTGCTGGTTGTGTGGCAAATAACACGGCGACTGTCTCCTTCTGGACTCAGACGGCGCCAACAGCAATGAATTGCCATGACTGCATTAAGGAACAACAAAAGCCACTAACAAATTTAACACGCTGTATTACAAACAATGCTTAAAAACAATACTAGTGCTGAAAATTGATTTGTTTGGTGAAATACAATTTATTCAACACTTTTTTTGAAATATCAAATGGCTTCTTCAAAGGCTTCTTTATAATAAGTCACATGCTGTAAACAGGCATGTGTAAAGGCTGACCTGATGTTCTTCAGAGGTTTCAGTGAAGCCTTGTGTCTATATTGTCTATATTTTAGTGGCTTGCAGGATGTAATGAAAGAAGAACACATATGGACCTCAAGTTTGTCATTTAATTTTTTTCAATCCTTTGAGAAACAAGCCTCTTGGGTTACAACCACACTGATAAGACAGATAGAAAGCTAAGAACAGTAGAAATGAGATGAAGAATTCATACTTTGGCACAACAGCTTCAACGATCTCTGTTGCTTGATTGTATTAATTATATTTTTGTTTATTAAGTCAGTGTCACATCCTCAAGGCGGACTAGAGGAACCAGTGACAGCGATGCGACAATCAGAGCTAAAGAAAGGCATAGAGAGAGTTGTGGTGGAAAAGGAAGAGATTGTGCACCATTTATTCAAATATTGACAATATTTTTAGAAATAAAAAATATTCTGTGAATGTTGGGGTACAGAAGACAGTGGTTTTGCAAAGATTTCCAAAAGAAGGTTACTAAATCCAAACAATACACTTAACTAATTAACGTTACATTAGGTGCACTTGCCAATAAACCTTGTATGTAAAAATATACAAGGTACCCTAACCTACCTAATGTCCTGACCCCGACACATATCTCATAAATTTTCCAGCAATTTTAATTGGAAAAAGCGAGCACTTCAAAACATCACTCAGCCAAATTGTTTTTCCGGATTCTCTGACAATTTATTGAGTTCATGAATTAATCAGAAAAATACTGACAAGCTGAATTCACAGTGAAAATAACAGCTCGTCTTACACTTTTCAGAGTCTTGTGTTTGTATTTTTAAAGAAGGCACTGATGTACAGCTGGCTCCATTATCATGCTTTACAAATGCCTTTGTGGTGTGTAGATTTGATGCTACACTTCACAAGAAATATATGACTGATGGAGGTCCCTCACTTTCTTTATAAAAGAAAGACCAGTCTTCACTGTAAATGGCCTTCATTTGTAACATTTTTTTTAGAGTTTGCAGTTTGAAAAACTTTCATATCACAGGCCATTATGATGTTTTTATGAGGACTGGAATTGCACTCTGGCAGACAGGCAAGGCTGCAACAGTGGCGATATTGCATTGTCACTTACTATAGGCATTATGTTGGCTGCAAATTACAAAAAAAAATAGCATCTTTAAGGATTCAGCTCACACTGTTTCAGACAGTGTTAGCAGTATTAGCATTCATTTTTGTTACATTGTTTAATTTCTGTCGGCCACAAGTTGAGTGTCATGCGAAGGGTTTATAAAGAGAATTAAGAGAAAAGACCAGAGTAAAACTGACAAGATGAGAGAACCGACTGAAGGAAACGGCGGTGACCAGGCGTTCATTATCTTGGTTGTTTCATCGATCCCCTAGATTAAGATTCTCAGGGATGGAATCACAACCGACAACCACAGAATTATGTCGAGCCATGCTTATTTGCGTTTCACTTGCATCTGTTTGGCCTAGGTCTATAGACAATTATTCCTCCCTGGCTCAGACTTGAAAACTAATAATGAAGGACAAACAGAGTTCTGCGTGTCAACTCCCAACCCGGATCAGATCTCATATGAAATCCCTGCAACTGTCAACAGAGCCCGAGGCTCCAGGTTTGGTGACCTGTCAGAGGATGTCCAATATGGAGCCGACTTGCTGTATTTCCCTTGACATGTGTTTGACTACGACTGTTCTTTTTCCCGCTTATAGAGACGAGGATGGAAGAAGAGGTGAATGAAGATACCTGTTTATGGTGGAGACTCTGCCAGTTTTCAGCACTCACTCCACTGCAGGAGTCCCCATTAGCTGCTCCCTCGCCTGCACCGTTGTCTGTGTGACTGAGGAGGCTGCTGGCTGGAGTTTGACGGGCTGCTGTGGGACTGAGAGGAGACTCAGGCATCCCAGCTCAAGTCCTACAAGAAAGGAGTCGACACTAAATAACCAGTAAGCCACAAACACTGCTGGTACAGTGTAGCATTTCAGCTAAATTACACCTAAACTGTGTGGAGGAGAAAAGAAAACTAACTTGAGAGCTTCAAATCAAATTGAATCAAAGACTAGATTGAGGAAGTTAATAAATATTAATTTACAGGTAAGAATGTAATTGCATGTGAGTGGAAACAGGATAAAAGTAGTTATTTCAGCATAGCTCATTAGATTTAAAATATCTACATTTCAGGACAATAATATCATGTAGACCTTAAGCGTACATAAATATAATTGAAAAGATATGATGACAATATGCTCTAAAAATAAAGACATATTTATACAGTTACTATTAATGCAAAGTTTATTTTCTACTGACAGTAAGATGTGCGTTTGACCGTTCACATAAAGTATCGCGGTCACATTATCACACAGTGTTATTGAGTTCCAGTGAGTTTTTCAGGGTTTTTAGGAATATTTGACTTTGCTTTTTCAGAATCAAACATGTGAACAGACAGTATTTAACCCAGCAGATGACAGAAGACTCAAAAACAATGGGAAATCTAACATCAATATCAAATAGACACTGTCCACATGTGAAATGACATGAAGTAAATAAACAAATCAAGATGAAACATTGAGAGACTTGTGGCAACATCTTATTCTAAGGATCATTGGGTTCAGAACATCCTCAGTACAGGAAATATAAACAGGAGTGCAATTAATCTGGTGAGAGATCTAAAAAGGGTTGTCACATCTTCTAAAATGTTTTACTCCTATTCCTCAACCACTAAGATATTTTCTCTAGGGGTATGTGACTACTTCAGAGAGCCACATTCCACTTCCAGAGAGTATTTGATTTCAAAGCCAACTTTCTGTTACATGTCTTATTTAGGCACGATGTGAAGTAGAAACTAAGAGGTAACAAAAAAAGACCACACATATATGCAGGACAGCTATAAAAATGCAGACTTGAGCACTAATAGTTGTTTAACTTTGAGTATTGACTGACTCATCTATTTCCGTCCGAACTGTGTTAAAGCTACATACCGTTGAGATGAAGAGTGGAATTCAGAGCAGCCAGGCAGAGTTGATGTCTCCAAGTCATGCAGTTTGGAGTGAGGATGGGAGAGAACTGATGGAGTTGTGTGTCTACCTGCGGGGGAGGAGTCACAGTGTCAGTCAGTGAATTACACACTGAGAATAGCAGTTGATTATCAGGGTGTGAAAACAGGAATAAAATAGTAAATACCAAATCAGTAATAGCTGTAGATTTTTGTTTTAGGCTTTAAAAAAAACAGTGCTCAGCTGGTTTGCGGTGATATGTTTTTATTTTGCTGCATTTGTGCAAATGTCCTCTATAGTTTGTGTTAATCAATAAACATTACTTTTTATTGGAATATATATTCTACATAAAACATAGACAAAACATTATTTTATTTCTTCCAGTTGCCTATTTTTCAGATAGAAGGCATTTTTGCACACCTTATCTCTTTTTGTTGATATTCATAGGCACACGCACAAAAGACAAGAAACATTACAAAACAAAATGCCTCAAAATAAGCATAATTTATTGTCTTTCATGATTAAAACAAACGGTTCTCTTTGAGAGAAGACAAGTATAGTTGTCTGTGACTTTATTTAGATATGCAGCGAGAACAACAAAAAAGAGCTCTGCAGCTACACAACTGTCAAACTGTTATCAAAGAGCTATTTACAGTGGTGTCTGTGCTTTTATTTGAAAAGCATATCAGTACATCTGTTAAAAAACAAATAAAAGTGTTTTAATTTTGGCTGCCGGTAAACGCAGCGTACCCTGGAGTGTAAAAGTTCAACATGTCTACTTTGACAAACAATTCCTGAAATCACTCGGAGGCAATCAACTTTATACAGGACATTTCTGCTCCTGTCACCTCTGTGTTTTTAAGGAGGTTGAGGTGATCTGCTCTGCTCCTTTTTTGCTCTTCTTTCTTTTTATTCATTTTCTACTTTTAAACATTCCTCCTTTCCCAAACTCTTGTGACATCAGCTCAGTGTTTTAAGGAGATGATGAAGTAAGATAATGAGGACCAAAGGCCAGGCTGCCGCACCATCAGGTATAATTAGACTTTGATGAGACAAGAGTGATATTAAGGTAAGAACAAAGACCCTGAATATCCAAAAATGGCATAAGAATGAAGAAATTTCATGTCTTTACTATGAATTTACACAACAGTAACTCAATACATATTAAAGATGAAACTATTTACACCATGTCATTGTGAATTAGTGTTCTACTATTAGTTCTCCACATGATTTATTTAGGGACAGTAAACAGTAGAGCAGAGAGGCCAACTACATCTGTTCTCTCCAGAACAAAAGCAGCAGAGACCTGAGAGCAATTAATGATTGAATTGAGGATGTTGTTACCAAGGTAACTTTCTGCCACCTACTGGATTAGTATTTACCTGCCCTTCAGTGTTTATTGTAAGTGAAAAGCACAATTCATTTGTTCTGTATATTCAGAGCAGTGATGGAGCATAACTAAGTAGATTTACTTAACTGTTTACTTGAGTACAGTTTTAATGTACTTGTACTTTAAGTATGTTCTTTTAATGGCACTTTATTCTTTACACATTTTACTCTTGACAATTATTTGACAGCTTCAGCTATCAGTTACTTTACAGATTCATATTTATTTATTCTAGTTTATATTATAGTTCATAATATCAGATATGATATTTTGAAAAACATTCTGATTCTGATAATCAAAAAATGCTGAATATTAGACACGATAACTGATCCATTCATAGTATACATATAAACATACACATTAATGTGATTTACTTTTACTTTCAATTCAGAAAATTACTTTTTATTCTTAAATACATTTAAAAACAAATTCTTTTAAGACCTCTCCCCAAGTACTATTCGAATTAGAGACTTATAGCAAAGTAATAATTTGACATTTCATCTTTACTTTCACTCGAGAGTGGCTTCCAAGTCCGTTTTTCATAACTGATTTATAAACAGTAAAAACCTCCAGAGTCCACTTTCTTCTACTTTCGTTTATAACGCTTAAAACAGTTCAGGATTGAAAATGAACTTTGTGTGGTAATGGCTTTTCAAACTCTCTGAAGAGAGGAGACATACACCAGCAGCCAAAAAACCTGAAGGCTTGAATTGGTGGTGTCATGAACCTGCTGTCATATGACTCTTGCATGCCTTTGAGTGCCGGTTCATTCATCTCCCCATAGTGCAGCCTGGAGGTCATGGGTTGCCCTTTCCCAACTGGAGCCCTGCCATATGAGTCCGGTAGCCTGTCTGGGAAATAGCATTGTCTCATCCAGCACGGAGATTGTACCCAGCCCACACTGATGCTCCAGGGCTGGTAGTGTGAATGGGTCCTGTCCAAAGAACTCAGCTGATACCTCCTTTGTTCCTGCAGAGGGCATTGTGACTCCACACAACCCAAAGGTTGATAGAGCCTTCCGTGGAAGCAGCTGGTCTCCATCCAAGCCAGACACCCCTCCACCTCATCACATCGCTCCCTCTCCCTCCTCCCCCTAGCCTTTCTGCACTGCCTGAAGTTCCCCTGCTGGAAGTCCCTCAGGTGAGCTTGGTGAACACCCCAGTAATGGCCCCGACCATCCTCACAGCGGCTCACCTTCACAAAGCAGTCATTCACAGACAAATTGTGTCGGACACTGTTCCTCCAGCCAGGGCCCCGGCTCCTGAGGTAGGGAAACCGCTCCTCCATTGCCCTGTAGATGGATGCCAGGTTGAGTTTCTGGGAGGGGGAGGACAGGATAACTTTGGAGATCAGAGCGATGTAGGAGAGCGAGGGCTTTGAAAAGAGCTGAGTGTCTTTAGAGGAGGGATTGTCTGACGAGCGCATCATGTCATCTGGATTGGTGGGGATGCTCTCATAGGTGCATACGGTATTTGCAATTGTTGGAACAATTTCTTCTGTACTAATTTTTCTGCTTTCTTCCTCTGTCTTAGCTGCATCCATGAAGACGCATCTTGCTTTCTTCTCTTTCATGTGTGAATGTTTCTTGAGCTCTGGCCTTATTCTTCCTGTCTCCATATCCATTGTTTATTTCAGCTGTTACATCCGAGTCCTCGCACCGTATTTTGTCTGTATCAGATCCAACATCCTCTGACAGTTGGGTTTTTTCCTGTTGGACAAAACTGTTACCACACAGACAGCATTAACATGCTTTTATACTGTTCATATCCAACTTGTGGGCTGGGTCCAACATTCTTCAGTTAAAACACAACAGTCTTTCTCACTGTTAAAATATGTATTTTATTTGCTCAGCAAGATTAAGGACTAACCACTTTGGGCATAGTTTTGGCTGGACATGCTACTTTGTCACAGCTGTGAGATAAAAAACAGGAAGTAGTAGAAACACATTTCATAACAGTAAACTGTATAATTCTGGCATCTGAAGATAAATCTTGATATGATAAGGAGACAAAAGAATAATCTTGTGTGGAATGGTTTTGGTAATGGTTTCCTACTTTTAACTATCAGGTTCTCACAGCTATTGCACTATGAGAGCCAGTAAGAGTCAGTCCTAAACAATCTGCAAAGGCCATTTGGCCTGTTTTAGTCCTCACGTGACCGATTGTTGGCCAAAAGCAACAAACACAAATAGCCATCTTTTTTAATCTCATGCTTGTTATACAAATAGCACCATGACTCTCCAAGGAACAATTAGTTTGGTGACCTAAGAATGATGTCAAGAAAACTTTTACAAGCTGGGGTAGTTTTATGGTAAGAAAACGTGTTGATTATAATTATTATTGTTAATCTACTGTATATTGTAGACTATATCACACAAATGCTCTGCCGTGAACAGGCAAGAGGATGATATTTTCTCCTCCTGAGTTTAGACTACTGTACATAGTTTAAGTCCCTTCTGGCCTATTTATAGTGTTGGCCCTTGCAACAATGTCATCTGTAACTGGACTCCATCTGTTAAGTCAGAGCATGTTGAATGTCAGTTGCCAGAAACAGAAGCACTGCAGTTCACTTCCCACTGACTCTCTCACAGAGAGCTCCATGGAGTCTGTGGGACAACCAAGATTTCTGGGGGCCTGTAGCCTCTTAGGAGTGCCGGTCATCAGCACCCCGGACCTGGATGTGGACGATGAAGATGGTGAGGTGGTAATTGGCATCAGGCCCAAATGTTCTCCTCTTCCACGGAGAAGAAGCTCTGTCTCTGATGAGGACTGGGAGCCTGAGCCGCCCCTGTCTGGCTCCAGGAGGGTGTCCTTTGCGGACACCAAAGGTCTCAGTTTGGTGCAAGTGAAGGAGTTTGACTGTTGGGATGTACCCAAGCTGCCAGGATATAACTCTACTGAGAGAGAAGGTAAAGATGCAGAGGAATACTTTCTATCGCCTCTCAATTTCACCCTTCCATTAACAACTGAGGAGCTGTTCATCAAAGTCCAGGAGCAGAAATTGGAGTTGGAGTCCATCAGGTTACTTCCAGGTACCACAATACTGAAAGGAATGATCCGTGTCCTCAACATTTCTTTCGATAAGTCAGTGTACATCCGAACCACTTTGGACTCCTGGTCTACCCACTTTGACCTCCTGGCAGAGTACATCCCTGGTTCCAGTGACAGTCTGACAGACTGTTTCTCCTTCAAACTTACCTTAGTACCCCCATTTGGGGAAAAGGGAGCCAGGGTGGACTTTTGTCTGCGATACGAGACACCTGTAGGGACATTCTGGGCCAACAATAACAACACGAACTATGTGCTGTTCTGTCACCAGAGAGTGAAAGAGGGGAAAGAGAAAACACAGTTGGAAAATGCGAACAGGAAAAGCTGTCTGAAGGCTGTCAGGTGAGGCTATAAAATGTTTCATGGTGTTTTTCTTCATGTTTTGTGGCACAATTCAATGAATCTAATTCTGAAATTCATCAAACATAATCATCAGGGTTGGGAGAAATGTCCATCATGCCTTAGGTGGAAGAGCAGACTGGCCATGTGATTTAAAAAATATTGACTAATAATATAGTTATTTGCTAACAGCCTTGGCATTATATTGATGGTCAAACTGCATGTAAAGCAAAGGTTAAAATGGCCAATCAGGTTTCTCTACAACACCCATTCCAAAAAAGTTGTGACACTGTGTTAAATAAATAAAAACAGAAAAACAGTCATTTGCAAACTAACTTTTAAAAACTGTTAACGAAGTGTTCTCGAGCCCATAAAGTAATATCCTTTATACATTCATGTGTTTCAGAGAGTATGGAGCCCCAACTCACTCTGGCATGTGAATGACTGAGCCTTTTGAAGATGCCCCTTTCATACTCAGTCATTAAACTATCATCTGTTACCAATTTACCACCTGTTGGTTCATTGATTTATTTAATTCAACAACTTTCTCAGTCTTTTGTTGCTCCAGACCCAACTTGTGTGAAACATGTTGCTGGCATCTTATTTGAATAAGCATATATTTACAAAAATCAGTTAGGTTGAAGAGGTAAAACACGAAATGCATTGCCTTTTACTGTTTTCAGCTGAGTACACAATAAAAAATGTGTTTCATTTATGTTTTACACAGCGTCATCAACTTTTTTTGGAATCACGATTATACATGTGATTATGTGATTTCTATATTTTCTTTAATTTTAAAACAAGTCATTTTACATAACTGATGGAAGAATCCTCTACATAATTGCTGAATGAATATTATTTTTTATTGACAAAACTTTGATATGGTGCAGGGGTTGTGCAACAAAGCTGTTTGTGAATACTACATTTTTTAAAAATCCAAAATGCAATACCACATTTGTTATAATCAAAAAGCACTGATGTATCTCAACATTGTCACCATATGTGATGTATAGGTGTTCTCATAAGTAAACAAAAAAAGTCTGACCGATCACAATTTTATTAATTCACAGTCAGAATTTCTCCACTGTGGAAAACATTTCAGCAATGGAGGCTTCATCTCAGGAAAACATGTCAACAGGTGAATATTCAATTTGGTGATTGTAAAATGTATGTGATAGCTGAAAATATTTATATGAGCATGTTTGAAATTATAATGCCTCAGTGGAAATGTAAAATGTATCTTATCTCCAGATGTCTCAAAACATGGAGAGAAAGTGGACATGAAGGCCAAGCTGATCTCTGATGGTCAGTCAGGGAAGTCAGAGGAAGACGGGCAGAAATTATTGGTGAGTAAAAAAACTATCCAAAACCAACCAAAACCTTTCTAGATTCAAACAGTGTTCATGAGGACCTTAATTTTACCTTAATTCTCTGAGAACAGCTTGTTTATTCGGTTATGGAAAAACATATATATGTCTGAGTTTGTATTGTTACCTCATTAATATTGCAAAAATAAAAATTCTGAGATTAGATGTATTCTCCAAAACTACATAGTACATATTTTAAGGCAATTAAACACACTTAGGCATGATATTATACTGTAATAAATTACTGTGACTCACAAGTTACTTGAGATTATCTAATTGCTCTAAAATCCTAAATCTTTCCAAACTTAATTTGATTGGATACATCAGTGAGAGCTTAATGGGGTGTCTATGAGGTGCAGGGGAAACACAAAACTTAACATGAGCCCTGGTGCACTTTCTGAGAGTCTCACATGACCTTGTAAGTAGCACCAGCATAACATAATGTACTGTGCAACTTAAGGACACTCAGTGCCTGCTTCGCACCTCCCTAATGTCTCATATTTTGTCATACGTACAACTTTGAGACTATTTTTATCATTCATCCCTTTATATTTAATCATAAATGCAGTCAAGGACACTAACGAGCATGTTCCTGTGACACGTACAACTTTAAATGTCACCCGACTCCCTTTTCTTAAACCAGCATAACTATTCTGTTAGCGGACTGAAATTAATCTATCCCTGTTGTTGATGGACAGGCCGAGAACCGACGGAACTGCAGCCGGAGAAATCGCAGAAGGGCTGCACGGCTGGCTCGGGTGAGGGAGCTCTTTGCCCAAAGAGGTGGAGGGGTGAATGGCACTGAAAGAGATGAATCACCTCCAGGGGCAAATCGGGCAACTCAAGAAGAAACTGTAAAGGAGAAGCAGTCAGATATGCAATCATTTTCTGAGGCTATCGGCAAATCAGAAGGTTCTCCACTTGTTTCTGAATCATGCAGTGAACCCATCTGTGATGTTCCAAATGATACGTCATCAGCACATGACTTCACCTCTAACAGTGAGCCAGGGAAATCTGAGAGCAACAATTTGGCTGACTCAGCCACATTAACAGGAGGTGAGAGTGTCACAGATATCCCAGACAACAGCTTGCACTCAAATGATGATCCTGCTGCTGCAGAGCACCAACGTATCAACAAGTCTGTCTCAAAAGCTGAGGAAAGCAGCCAGAAGCAAGGCATGAGTCATGATTGTGCATCCAACATTGCAGCTGAAACAGCTGACAGTGTTATTTCAGTACTGAGCACCGAGAGTCTTGTTAGCGAAAACAACAGCTTCACATTTCGAACCGTGGTAGCTCCACTGTATCATCAGGTGTCTATGGGAAGTGAAAGTCAGAGTGTGGGTGATTGTGAGAATCCGGTCCAGGCTACACTGAATGTTGTAGACTTAACTCATGCTGAAAGAAGAGACACCAGCTGCACTGTTCAAACAGGTGCTCACAGAGTTAAAGCACATGTGGTTAAGACTGAAGAATCAAAGCAAGAATCCTTAGATGCCACTCTGAAGAATCCTCCCACTGAAGAAGAAGAAAAAAGTTTGAGTCTGGCAGCAAATGACATCCTGAACCATGCAGAAACTCAAAAAAAACATCCAGGAGACACAGTGATACATCCACACATGGTGAATGCTTTAAATACAGAACTGTCAAATCCACAAAAACCCACAGAGAGTTTACATCTCCAGGGAGAAGCACAGGAAGACAATCTAACCCATGACCTCCAAATTCAAACCACAGCAGAAACAGCACTGGCTCAACTGTTGGAGCATGCGTGTACACAAACTAAAACTAATCCAGATGACAGTTGTGCACAAAGTGAAACAGAAGATGTCATGGCCAGTCCAGAAACCTCATTTACACCACTCAACAGCTATGAGTGTGTGGATGAGTCAAACAAAGACATAACAAATGACATTTGCAGCACAATAATTGAATCAACAAACAACGGCATGTCAGAGGACGATAAACTATTAGAAGCTTTACATGAATTGAGTTCTAACCACATCAATAATTCACGTACTAAAGAAACTGAGAATAGCTGTGTTTCTTGTTTTGAAATTTTGGAGGAAACAGATGTCACATCTGAGATGTCTCTTGAAAATCACAAAGAAACTAATGATGTGGAAGAAGAAAATGAAGAGGAAATGAAGAGTAACTATCACACACGCGTTGACATGTTGGTGCAGCTCAAAGATGAAGACACTTTAAAAGATCAAGAAGTGATTGTTTCAGAAGAAATGGAGGCTGCCGTCTTAAAACCGGAGGATGTTTGTTTAGCAGACACTGCTGAGGTAAAAAACTGGGAAATGATGGTTGAAGAAGAGGAGAAGAACATATTAACTGATGAAGAGGAGAGTGTGGAAATAAATTCAAAGGCAGAGGACGCTGAAAAAGTGGATAAAGACCAAGTACAACAGATGGATGACACAGCAAATGACACAGCATTAGAAAATAGAGATATAACAGAGACAGACAACAAGATAGAGGCAATGGTGATGAAGATTACAGGTGAAAGGGCAAAAGAGAACAAGGCTGAAGATGCAGATGCTTCAGGGGACAAACATTGGATTGGAGAGGAACAGATTGTGGTGATTGTGACAGGGAAAGATGATGAAGCATTTGAGAAGGAAGTAAAATATGTTCAAACCAAAAAGACAGCTGGAGAGGAAGAGCTAGCCGAGGAGACTGAGGTAGACAAAAGAGAGGAACAAGACAGCGCCGAGTTAGAGAACGAAGAACTCTTTGCAGAAATGGAAGAGGTCAGTACTGACAGGATAAATGTTCAAGAAGAAGAGGAGAAAGAGGGGGAAGGGGAAGTTGATGTAGACTTAAATGATGATGGTGTGGAACAGGAGGATCGTGTTAAATCAAGAGATGAGAATCCAGATTACAACGAGGATATTCTGGTTCTTGAAACGTCAAGGATGGAAGATGCAGAGTTAGAGAGCATTACAAAAGGAGACAGTGAAAAGAGATTAGAGGAAATACAACATAAAGATGTTAATGGTTTATCTGCTCTGGATTCTGTGCAGGAGAAGAGAATAAATGACAAAGACAGTACAGGAGAAGCAGGAGGGCAAAATGCACACATCCCAACTGAAATGGATCTTTACAAAGAGGGAGCTTTTCAGAGCAACGAGAATGTTACACAAGACCTATTCAAATCCTTGAGAGATGACAGTGAATCCGCTGCTGCAGAGGGAGGTTCTAGCTTTTTAGCAGATGAACCTGAAAGTGACCAATTCGGCCACAACAGCGCATCAGAGTCTGACTCAGATGATGAGGTAGAGTTGTACATGCACTGTCTGAGAGCTGTTCACACCGGAGCACAGGCCCAAAAAGACAGGAACAAAGAAATAAGCTTCAGTGGGGCCAGAAGGCTGTCTGTCAGCAGAAACAAACTGCTGTCTTCACCCATGCCATCCATCAGTGAGTCTCTGGATGAAGAACCAAACCTCAGCTGTCTTCAGGACAATGATGAAGACATGGAGACAGCAGACTTCCAACCCACTGCTGCACCATCAAGTCAGGAACTGGAAAGAATCAACAGAAACGTTTCATGGTGGAAAGAGACTTTTTCCTGCAGCAATATCTCAAAAACGTTGTTGTGCACCACCTTACTAGTGGTATTTGCAGTTGTGGCCTTCCATTATGATTTTCTCGCCTGTTTTGGGCTCTACCTGATATCAGTGATTTGGCTTTGCTGTCAGGGTGAGACGCAGCCAGCTAAAAACAACAACAGGATAGGTTGAACTGAACGGTAAAAATCTGTTTTTTTAGGTACTGTTTAACATGGACTTTTGAGGTGTTTATGAGTTATGACAGCCACGGAATTAAAAACTCTCCCTTTTTGCTACTATCATAATAGCATTCGATACATCCTATCATCTGAACACACTACAACAATGGATAATAAAGGGCACTGACTTAAAGCTAATATGACACATATCAGAATAAATGCTGTATATTCCCTATGGGAGGATGTTAACTCTCTGTTGCCAAGAGTATGAACCAATTTTCTTTATGCTGTTCTGTACATAAAGCTTTACGTCGAGTTGTGACAACAGGCTGCGGACCACTGCTCACTGATCATTTTTTGCAGAGTGTTAGTCCTTTTATTGAGGTGTAAATGAAACTTGTCAGTGTGCTGTGTGTATGGATGCATTTGTATAGGGTACATTAGTTTGTCTGGAAGTAATAAATTTCTCTGCAGACAAATTATTCAGTGTTTTCAGTGACTTTTTTAAATACTATTAGTGTTCATAACAGTGTTTATTACAATGATAGTTGACTAACAGTTAGGAGTTGACTGATGTGGCTTTTTCAGGAGGATTGAAAATTATATTTAGGACTGAAATGTATTTGTAGTAAAAATTGAACTCTTTGCATCAAAGTTTCACCCACAACAACCAGTGATGGAATAAACATAAGTACAGTTTACATAAGTACTGTTCTAAATTACAATTTAGGTATTATATATTTCTGCTACTTTATCCTTTCTCTCCACTACATTTGTTTGATACATTTAGTCAGTAGTTACTCTGCAGATTCAGATTATTCAGTGTTTATAGACTATTAACTATGACGTGTTACCAATCAGATATTGTTGTGGGTGGGACTGTGTGTGAGATGACACTGCATCAGAGCCAAATAAGCACATAGGAGCAGGTTTTACTTAAATGTATGTAATTTAATATGAACCACAATGCTGGCAGCTGTGAAGCAGAATGCTGTGTTGTTCCAAGAGACAAGCCTGAGTTATTTAACAGGACTAAAATTTACCACGGTCACCATCTTTATTTAGAATGTTAGCATTCTACATTATCTAATTAGCACTAAACACAAAGTACAGATTAGGCTGATGGGAGATTTATTTGTTTTGAAAAACCAAAGTGCTGGACAAACTAACATTAGGGGGCAGACAGTCCAGAACATTATTGGTACCCATTTTCAGCGCATCACTGACATCAGTGAAATGAGATGTCTGCACAGAGCACGATGCTGCCATCTGGCAAAAAAACACAGTGCACTGCCATACCACCAGACTACAGAGGCGCTTCATTCCCTTGGCTGTGAGAATTTCATTTCATTTCATCATAGAGTTAACACAAGAATAGTCATGGTTTAGTTTATTTAACTTTGTGATTTAAGAAAAACTGTGCCTTGTAACTTTGTAAATTAACATTCTAAACAGATTGTCATGCTAGCTGAGAGTTCAGAGGATCACCAAAGCTATAGCAATAGATTCTGACAGGAATAGATGTTAAGATCTTCCTGTCTCGACCAAATTGGTGAATTGACAGACCAAAGTTAGCCAATCATAGTGCCCATGTTGGTGTGACCGAATTTGGGTTAGTGCATGAATTAGCGAATGACAATTTTGGACTATTAACAAATAAACAGCAGGATAATATACTTGAAAAATATTGGATTTCCTCTAAACGTGTGCAGTTCAGCAACAGATATTCCAGCCCGTGTTCACTGTTCTGCAAAAGAAACCATGAATGCCATCAGGGATATCTTATGTGATAGATCTGCGGTCATACCCTGAAACTCTACAAGACTGCAGAAACCGGACTCTGACTTGACAGTTTGGATTCTTATTTGTGTTTCTGCTGTGTTGAAATGGTTTTATCTTGGTGTGCATTCTGATCAAATCAGGTATCGTTATCAACACTTATCAGTGTTAAAATATGTTTGGCATCAAGGTGACCAACAGAACTATTACCCTGTTTTTTTCACGCTCAGGGATTTCAAGGTGTAGTCTGACTACGAATGAACAAACAACCCCTGGAATAGAATACAAGTTAAACCTTTTTTAAGAGGTATTCCTCATATTATTACGTCTTTTCGTTGTTTTTTAGTAGGAAAATATGACACACTTACTTCCAAATAGAGGCCAGCCTTTGTGCCATGTCTGTGTGCGTGGCTTACATGCTGCCTAACATTCAAATCACGGCCCTTGCAGCTCCAGCATGTTGTTCCTGCTGCCTATTTGAACTTTGGCTTTAAGCTGCAGTGTTTTGAGCTGAACACAGCTGCAGTAATGTACTTGCCAGAAGATTTACGGGCAGTCCACTATGAGGATTACCACTCTCTTTTTGTCACGTAAACATGAATATTTTTAGCCCTCAAAGGAAACAAGAACAACAGTTTCCACAAGCCAGGCATACAGAGTGATTGAACGATCTGTGCGAAGATAAATAATAACCCTTCCATTCTTTCTCGCTGTTCAAATTCCACGACAGAGGTTTACATTTTTGTTGCAAGTACCCCTTTTTTCAACTGGAAATCTATGTGTTGAGTTCCGGATGATCCTTCTAGAGGCCTTAAATACATATTTTTAACTGTCTTTTTCAAAACAACTTTTTAAACATGAACTCACCTTGTTATTTGACCTAAATTAATAGGTGTTGCCCTCGGTAACAAAGCCCATGAGAGTAATGATAATAAATCTTAATAGCTGTGCAGGTGGAGCTTATTTTGGCCCCGTATCATCAGAGCACGTTGGCTGACCCCTACACCTGTTGAACCACATCCGTATTCTGATAATGCCTACAGTGTTCGATAGCTATGTAGACTGCGGCCAGCCAACTGTCTTCATAGTCACACTATCAGATGCCTGTCTGACCTCTTTCTAGGACTGTTATTACTCAAGCGCAGTGATAAGTCAAAAGTCATATTGACTATTGCTTAAGCCAGACGTGCTGTCTTTCTGCATAAAGCATATGAGAGACATTTGCAAGTGTATTTATGGAAATATCAACATGAAAAATTAACGCTTGACAATCTGAACTGCACAGAACAGAAAACTCAGATATGACAAAAGGATCCTTGTGATGCTCTGGCCTTAATCACATAAAAGCAAAATGAAACATAATAGAATCGAATATATATGAAAATAGGCCTTCATTTATGTTTCTTGACAGCCTTTATGTAAGACCTCACATTGTGATTTTGTGGTGTAATTACATCCAACCCCTGACATTATCACAGTGCATCCAGCAGGCATATCTACAGCTTCAGTAGAGAGCAATGTTAGCCTCATGTGCTGAGTGTTATTTTATGCAGAGAGGAATCGTTACAGAAAAGAATTGACAACTACAGTCTGCTTAAAAAATGGCTTGAATTCAGCTGCAGTTGCCTTTGTTTCACACAGAATTTAACCTAATATCAAGTCAAAGGTAGGTACAACAAAATAGTTGATGTTTCAAAATAATGTGGTTTCTTTGCTGCACTCTTATCTTATAGTCTTATTCTTATCTACATAAATGCACAGACATTTTAACATTGTCACCTAACCTGAAAGATGAAAGGTACAGTGTAGATCTGTCTTTGGATATTCAAGTTATAACCCTGAATCTTAAATGTTTAGCAATATTTTGACTAGTGCATGCAACATTTAGCTGGGCCTACTTGTGCACAATTTCATGTTCATGACTGTTCACCTTCACATATTAAATCTATGGAATAGAATATATATGATAGAATAATAACCCCCAGGGTGACCCCCAGGTTGAAGGAACATGTCATTACATCTTCAGCATCATGGCATTTTTTCATTAAAGTCTCCCAGCATGGGTGTATTTTAGGGCTAATTTTTTCATTGTATTGAAAAATGTGTTTTGTTTAGCAGAGATGTTCTACAGTGTCTTCCAGAGGGCATTACCTCAAATTCTGAAATGATTAGATGTTCAATGTGCTTAATACTTGACAGAGCTTTCCTGTAAACAGCAGAGTTATACAGAGTATTTAATAATTTCATTGGCAGCCTAAGATTTTCCAAACTGTTTTGACAACGGCAGCTTGTTTTCATTAGCCACAGTCCGGTTACCATTCCAGACTGAAACGCGCTCTGTCAGGCTTACACACTCTCTCCAGCACAGTTTGACCAACTCCAAATGTATTTATTTTCATAACAAGAAATAACATCTTACTATTTCACTCTTGTTTTGGCATTTCATATTTTTCTTAATGCATTACCTGCATTAGGTAATGCATTTTGATGTATTATTCCTGAATAATTTGCACTGGCACCACTCCAGGAATTACAATGTCAATAATGAAGAAAAACAAAATATCATGTTCAAGTCCAGTCACACTCTCCCAAATCTATTGTACAGACTGCATCCAACTGCTGTGCCTAATCAGATTATCTCACTTGCTGAGGCAGTAAGCCAAGCATTTTTGCTGTGTGGCTGCATCGGTGCCAAATCAATGTTGGTTGCCCTAAACATTTGTCTAAGCATTTTTTTTCAAATATTCTATTTTGCAAGAGGGCCCAAGGTTTATTGTAAAATTTAAGGTCTGAATTTAATAGAACTTAACTGCAGTAGTCGTAGTACCCACAGTTTACAGTATGATTTATTGTTCAATCATACAAATTGTTATTTTATCGTAATAAAGTACATAAAATGTCATTTCGTTTTGTATGAAAAACTGTCCTTAAAGGATAAGATAACCCCAAAATGAAAATCTTGCTATCTCAGGTCTTGCAGATACTTTGACAATGCTGGTTTAGCTTCATGAAGTAAGCAGTTAGCGGAGTTGTATTTCTTTATTTATCTATCTATCTATCTATCTATCTATCTATCTATCTATCTATCTATCTATCTATCTATCTATCTATCTATCTATCTATCTGTCTATCTATCTATCTATCTATCTATCTATTTATTTATGTTTTAAAACCAGTCCCCATCCACATTAACTGTTTCAGAAATGTTTTGTGCACTACAAAACTTTAACTTACTTTCCACTGGCACTGAAGATAAGTAGATAAAGAATGACTTTCCATTTCAGTCTGCAATGCACAATAATATTTAGAAACAGTAAAACTAAAGTAGAATATAAACAAGAAGAGTATAAAGTATAAGTATTCACATAAACAATTATGAATGCATGTAACAAATGTAATTAAAGGCCAAAATGTTAGATATATGAAACACATTTAATAGAAAACATTAACAGAATGTTTGTTTACAACAATAAGTCGCATCTTTGTGATTTGAAAAAAAAAAAAAAATCTGAATTTTTTAATTCAAATTTTGACATTATTCCTGAGAACATACAGTGACACAAGCAACCTAATTTCAGGAGTTGTGGGATTTACAAGGTTCCTTTAAACGCTTCACGGCACACACGCAGGCTCGATTCTCTTCCTCGCTCGTGATTGGACGACGGACTGTCAGTTCTGAAGCATGTCTGTCAGAGTCGACCAATCAGCTCGCGTGTTGTTGGCCGGTGCACCGGTTCGCCGGTCGGTTTGCAGCTGGGGAAAGGGGAAGCGACTGTCGGAGGAGGCAGCATCGGCAGCACGGTGCTATGGACCTCAGGGACAATGTCGAGACAGGGGAGACGGAAAACTACCCGGAGCTGTTCTACATGCCGATCCCAGAAGAAGCACCGTGCAAGAGGGAGCAGGAGAAGCTGTCAGGGGTCGTCAAAAACGTCCACAGAAAACTGCGCAGGAAATACAGAGAGGGTAAGCAGCCTCGCTGGGCCCCTCTGTCTCTCTCTGGCCCTGCAGCCGAGTGGCTAACACTTAACATAAGCTCAAAAATACTAAATAAACTCATTTTACGTGGACAGTACTCCCCGTGAAGCTAACATATTCTGCATGCGACTGTTAACGTCACCCTTGCTAGCTAACGGTTTGGCTGTGTTGCTGGTTAGCTAGGCGTTATGGAGGCAGACCGCATTCAGCAAGCAAGGCCTTTAAAGCTACTTAACGATAACATAACATACAAATTATACTGCCTTTTATAGGTTGAAGTCATGTATTACCTCTTATCTTAAATCCGTGTGTTGACAGCCGAGACCTTACTAGTCGCCTCTTTATTGCCAATCAATGATAACTGCCAGGACTGAACAAACATTTCCCTTTAGGACTGAAGTTTTAACTCTTGATTTCTACTTTTAAAGAGGAATTTTCCGCATCTATTGCTCTCGAATAAATTTAAAGCAAGGGCAGTTTATTTGTATAGCGTCAGTCAGACACAAGGCAATTTTAAAGTTCTTTACAAGACATTAAGAAAACAGAAAAACTTTGTTTAAAAGAAATGAAACACAATAGAAAATGGATATTAACACAGATTTCGAAACAAGTTGTGTATCTAATTTATTGGAGAGCAACATTAATCAATAGTGTGTTATGGTCCGATTTAAATGGGCTGACTGAGCTTAGATATTACAAAAGTTTGTTCCTCGAGTAGGGATCATATAAAACTTTATGCTGCTTCACCTTGCTTGGTTTTGATCCTGGGAATACTTAGTAAAGATGAACTGACAGGTCTGGATGCTTTGTGACATACAGCTAGATCAGAAAAGGCACAGTGGTGGTCAAAAGTTTAGATGCGCTTAAGAATATGTATGTTATGGCAGTCTTGCTTTCCAGTGATTTCTACAACTGTCATTTTTTGTTTATATGATGAATACATACTAATGTGTCACATGTTTGGTTCAATGATGAATTCATTGTGAGTCTTTGGAAGATGTGATGAAATCTGCTGGGTCCATGACACTTAATAATTTGGGGAAGTACAAAAATGCCCAAAAGTATGTGCTTAGTAAGCAGATAGTTCTCTGACTGCTGACTGTGGGGCTTAGATTTAAAAGAATACATAAATAAAAGAACATCTGAGTTCTCCTGAAATGTTGCACTCCATCACCTCATCTCTCAGAACTCAGCCCAAAATGATTTGCAAATAAAAGCAGCAAGACCATGAACAGCTTTTCCGGATGCAAAACTAGATGCAGCTTCATTATCTTGTGTGTTTGTGTTCCAGTGACTGAAACAAAAAGTAATGGATGTTTTTTAAAGCTGTAAAGACTGTGTCAGGGTTGGTTTTCCACAGGAGTCAGATTATGTTCATCATTTGCAAAAACCTCTGTCTTCTTTCCTATTTTGTCCTTTTATGTTAATCTGGATAAGATGCAAAATGGGAAGTTTGGAAAACCCCTTTCACAATACTTAAGAACTGACATATGACATTTCAGTCTCAGTTAGGGTGCTCAACATCTTTGCTCAAAGAACAAAATTGACATTTGACTTTGCAGCACCGACAGGTGGATTTATTCCAGCTATGAGTTTGAAGTTTGATAATGTTTGTAGTTCAAAGTGCCTACAAGCAGATGTTGATGCGCACTAGGTTTGAAAACTTGCTACAGTGCCTGCCCACACAGAAGCTTTGTGCTGCTGCTGATGCTTCACTCTCTCTCTCATTTCGTCTTCCTGAGGAAATGCATAGTCCTACCAGAGGCTGTGTAGGAGGGGAACACAAAAATGAGAATTCAAAACAGCAGGTGTCAAAATGCTGTTCTGACAAAAGAAACTTAGCATCAGTTCATCATTATCTTGTGATTGTAGCAAAACAACAGCCAATAGAAATATTAGCCCAGTGTCTGCAGGTCCCTAACATGTCTAAAATGTAATTTTATAACTGTTAGGAATGTAGTTTGTGAGGAATTTTAAACCCCATGCATTTAATCTAATTTCTGTTATTCATCTTTGATTTACTTTATATTAAAATAAGTCAAGCTCATTTCTGATTTTACAAATCTTTAAACTTACCAATGAACCCAACAATGTATTTTTACTTGATACTTGCACTTACCTGTCGGTATAATGAAGATTAACTGCTCTAAGCACCATATTCCTGCATAAAACCTACCTCTGCACAGGAACATATACATAATACTTACCTGCAATGTTTGATGAAAAAAGATTTATTAGAAAATCTGTCTTAAATGTGTTTAAAAAGCTTTTAAAAATGCATTAAATGTAGGTGTCTGTAGACAATGTGTATTTGACAGCAAACGTATAAAAGCCTCAAATATGCTTGTTTAATCAGAATCGGAATCAGAATCAGAAAAAGCTTTATTGCCAAGTACGATTTTACACATACGAGGAATTTGTTGTGGTGATATTGTTATCAAATAACTATTAAGTGAAAATATAACAAATTAACAATATAAACTATTTAAAGAATAGAAAATATAACAAATTAACAATATAAACTATTTTAAAAAGTAGAAAATATAACTATACAATATAAATATATATACACAATCTGTTTTTTGGGTAAAAGGATAAAAGGAGCAGACCGGCTGGCAGTGAACAATTACAAGAATGATGTGCAAATGAAAATGTGCAAATGAATAGGATGTTCAAGCTGAGCGTTAATGTAACGCATAGAGTTAATTTGACTGATTATGAATCAACAAGGAGACTCAGCAAATGATAGATCAAAAACCTGCAAAAAATGGAGGCGCAGCCTCTCTTCTATCAGTTGTGTAGTAAACAATGCAAAACGATGTTAGGTTTCACTGTTATTCGTGTGAGCCCTGTCCTACTTTGAAAACACCCATAACCATAATATAGTGATTCAAAACGGTGACAGATGCAGTCATGTTTTGACTCATGGTGTTAAATCACAAAATGTTCAGAGGAAGAGAGACTAGCTGGGTTGTTTTGGAGGCTTGAACAGCCCACAGAAGTTGTCCGGGTAGCGGACCTCATGATTGGTTAATAAGTAAAGCATGATCTGGTAGGCTTGGCATTGAATCACAGTGGTCATGCTTCCAGGGTGCTGCTGTTTACCACCACTCCTCTTGTTGTCCTTTCATTTCTGCAAATCTGATAAAGAAGTTTTCCCTGTGGTCATGGGATTTCACCCTTATCAGTGTGTTTGACTACAGTACAGGCTGCAAACTTCTGAGCAACTGTGGAGATGTGCTGAAGGGATTTTTTCTGTGGATATCACTCTAACTGTGAAATAGCTATTTGGGGATGATTTTTAGTGAAACAGTTCCACTTCAGTGTTGGCAGAGACGAGTGACCACGTCAGGAATGTAGCAGTAAATGTGGCCTGAGACTTTTTTGGTTCAGAAGGGGATGACCAAAGTTGAAAGTAGGTGGTGAATGTTTGCTGTTTGCGATGGATCGCGATGTCAGACTAAAGTAAACAGATGACAGCAGAGGATGATTGTATTCACTAGCTTAAGCTAACTGTGAAAGTCTCAATTGATTCCTTCTACCTGGTGAGCTGTGTGACTTACTTTCTGTGTTTTCATTTCTTAGTTCTGTTGTTATTTTTGTGTGCTCAGTGGGCGACTTTGACAAGATCTGGCGCGAGCACTGTGAGGATGAGCAGACGCTGAGTGAATACGCCCTCGCCATGAAGAACCTTGCTGACAACCACTGGACGAAAAAATGCGAAGGAGAGGGGCGCATCGATTGGTGTCGCAGGTACGACTGGCTTCAAACGTCTTTCAGCTACAGTTTTAGACCTCATGACTGTGGATTCTGACTCATCCGAACCTGTAGGATGTGCTTTTGGGACATGTCATTGTCACTTTCACAGTACCGTTTTGATTCAACTTCCACAGTGTCTGTCAGGAATACTTTTTAGACGGTGGGATGAAAAGAATGTTAGAAAAGGATGAGAAAAGTGCCACGCTCACCATGGGTCTGACTGCAGCAAGTGCCCAACCGCACAGCACCATCCCCAGGTAAGTTAAAACTTCTCCTGCCATAAATGTAGATCTTTAAACCTTTTATAACCTAATTTTATACTGTATACAGATTTAGAAGTATTCACTACTCACCTTTATAGTTCAGTGTTCTTGCAGTCACTATACAAGAAATCAACAATTTTCTTTGCTTTTGGAGCAGTTTTACCAGTATTCCCTAAGTATTTACATCTTTACAGCCCTGAGTAGCACCTTAATTTCTCACATTGTAGAACAGCCTGCTGTACACAAACAGCACCTTCAAAAGTTGTGAATAGATACTTTTTCATGCATAATGTTTAGATCACAATTTCAGTGACAATAAAGGCATATTCTATTCTATACTTAGAATCAAAAACAGACAAAAGAACTACACTAGAGCCTTAATTTTTTAGGTTGATGTTGATATTATGGAGATAAAAAATCCAATATGAATATATCAACTGATATAGACACGTTTTTTGCAAATGTGATATGCAGGGGAGGCAGGATATTTCATAGTAAAATGACATTTTTAAGCTGCCTAAAACTGGAAATAATTCAGTGGAGTCACGTGAACAGAAACAAAAGGTCTTAAGGAATATGTTGTATCGAAGCCTCCAGTTAGTCAGGCATAATAGTTTAAAATACCACTTACACACTGCATGCCTGAAGGTGGTGAAACAGAAAAGCAGGTCACTAAATCTTCCTCCTGCCCTGAGAACCATGAGTGTCTGTACCAAACTTGTACCACTCATTTAAGAAGCAACTATAAGCTGCTGACATCAACACTTCTTTCACGTTTGTGTTGTAGTTCAATCTCGCAGCTGGGGAAAATGCGCCTTCTTGACGTGGGAAGCTGCTTCAACCCTTTCTTGAAGTTTGATGAATTCCTTACAGTTGGTATCGACATAGTGCCTGCAGTTGAGGTATGAGTGTTTATTGATTCTGCTCACTTTTTGTTGACAACATGTTTTGAATTCACAAATAAAATGCATGAGGTTTTCCTGTCGAGTGGCTCCCTGCGATCTATTCGGAGCAAAGGCAACACCAGAAATGACTCATGCCAAGAATGTCAGTGTTGTGGTTAGACAGTCTATGAACAAATTCAGCAGAAAGCGGAACAAAAAGCACTTTGCATTCTGCAGCTGCAAGAAAAGAACTACATAGTGATGACAATGACAGCTGATGATCAGCAAAAGACATTAAGGATTTCTACCCTTTTTCTCCCCTTCAGAGTGTGTACAAGTGTGACTTCCTCAACCTTCAGCTCCAGCAGCCTCTCCAGCTGGCTGGTGACGCGGTAGAGGCCTTCCTGCGCCAGCTCCACAACCCCATCGATGCTCTGCCTGCCCAGCTTTTCCACGTGGTGGTCTTCTCCCTGCTTCTGTCTTACTTCCCCTCCCCATACCAGCGCTGGATCTGCTGTAAGAAGGCCCACGAGTTGCTGGAGCTGCACGGCCTGCTGCTCATCATCACGCCCGACTCCTCCCATCAAAACCGCCACGCCCTCATGATGCGCAGCTGGCGCGTGGCGGTGGAGTCGCTGGGTTTCAAGCGCTACAAATATGTCAAGTATTCCCACATGCATCTCATCGCCTTCCGTAAGGTGTGTCTGGCGACCACCAGCGACCTGGTGTCACGCAACTACCCTGAGATGCTCTACATCCCTCAGGACTTCCACTCCAATGAGGAAGAAGAGTGTGCTGATGTGCCCGTGCAGGTGCGCTCCGAGTTTGAGGATGACCAGCTGGCTTGGGGCTTCACGGAGCTACCTGACACGCCCTATGATTCGGATTCTGGGGAGAGCCAGGGCAGCTCGGTGCCTGGCTTCCACGAGCTAGAAGACCCCATCCTGCTTCAGAGCTAAGCGAAACCAGCAACCCCCTCCTCCTTTTCTCTACGTAACTGTCACCTCCCCTTCAACTGCTGCGCTGCCAAATTTAACCTGCTGCATTGTTCTCCCACTTCTCCTCCCTCTTCTCGAAAATAATGCAGTTTGCACAGTGTGAAAGAGAGAAGTTTACAGATTATTTTCTCATATCTTCAACTCCTCCGAGAGTACACACGCATACACACACACATATACACATACCACACACTAAGATGGATATATTTTGATAAATATCTAGGTTTTTTAAGAGTTGGAAAGCGAATGCCCTTAAGATATCTGAACTCCCTTTTCCTTGATTTCCATCCCATCTTCCAATCAGCTCTCAATAACAAAAGTCGGCTTGTCTACATTCTGTACTCAGTCCCTATTTCAATAAGCTAGTGTGGCGGGCTGCTTCATACAAAAGACAAATACAGCAACGAGAGCGGAGTGACGGGAGTTTGATTGGACTGGGGAGACTGTGGTGGAATGACTGGACTGGTACGCTCGCTTCTGTCACAGTCAAGCAGCTAGATTTTTCTGAAAATTCTTGATGTGCATCTAGTTTTCCAAGACAAAAAAAAAAAGAATATCATTGTTTTGAAATATATATTCTCAACAGTCAAAACATTGGTGTTGTCCAGTGTTAAGTGTGGCAATGCCATTTTAATTTGGCATCCTCTGAATAATTTGTGTATCTTTTACAAGACAGTGGTATTTGTAGCATTTTAAACATTTTCAGTACCATATGGTAGGAGTATTACTAGGTTTGCTAATGTGAAACTGTAACTGTGTTGACTCATTGTGTAACAAGGTACGAGTGTTTCAAAGTAGGTAATACACTTTTTTCCTCCTCTCCTTATCCTCACAAATATGAAAACAGATTCATCTCCTGTTAGATTTCCAATACGTTGTTGTTCTCAAGCAGAGAAATAGTACAACACTGCAAGTCAGTGACCCATATCAAATGGACTTGCCAGCACCAGTAACCCTTTGACACAATTTTGTAACTTTGATGTGAAAATCAGTGCTCTGCCTCCAAAAAGATCCAGATCTGAGCTCCTTACAGTCAGAAAAATTCACCTTGACGGAAGAGATTTGCACTAATTAACTGTTTTGACATACAGAACCTCTGAAAAGGTGAGAAGCTCTAGATTTTAGCAATAGCAAGCGAGACCAGATCTGAAGAGCCTGTATCCTATGCGGGCGGGTTTTTAGCTAAAGACACTACCAGATTGAAATGTCAGTGTGTGTTCCTGCCTGTCCCTGAACAGGCCAAATGTGTGGGTGTGGTTGGGTTTTATCAGTGTGAATGAAAGAATGAACCTGCGTTGTTTTTTTTGTCTGTGGCACTTTATCATTGATCCCAAAGAGTGTCACAAAATGTAATTATTTTCCTATGACGACAGTTTTACAACCAGTATGATGGGCCCATAAGATAACCAGTGAGTCTAAGGTGCCTTCTTTGTTCTCATTTGCTGTGTGTTGCAAGCAGACTTTCATGCCCCCAGAGAAAGTGAAACTCATACATATTAACAAAGAGATATCAAGCTTCTTTGGTCAAACAGTACATACAAATGTGCAGTTCTTTGTCATATTAATGGATAACATAATACATTTCCAGTGTTGATGTAATGCAGTGTGTTGTTGCCATTCCCATTTCATTTTCCAGTTAATTCACATCTCACCACTTCTGATATCTCATGTTTTCAAAAAAAAAAAAAAAAAATCACAGTACAACTCATATTCAGACTTTAAAGAAGCGTATTTTGTGATTAATTGGTGCATTTGTCTTCCAGTGTTTCTTTTTGGTCTATTTGCATGAGATGGTTCATCTTCATTATTCAACATTTTCAAAAATGCAGAACAATGTGTGCTTCTAGTATGGTTGTATTTCTCTTTTATAAATGAATGTAAAAGTAAGGTGTCTGCCTGTTTTTTTTTTCTTGTGTGTTTGGATGTGTGTGTATTGTACATTTTACTCTAAACTGATCAACATGAATAGAGGTTTAGTAAAATTTTTTCCATGATATTCTACATTTTCACTGACCCATCAACTTTGGTTAATTAATCAGGAAAATAATTACAGATTAATTGACAGTGAAAATAAGTTTTTGTTGCAGCCCTTATTTGTTGAATGTATTGTTCCTAACTTTTGAGGCCATTTTGGTACTAAAGCCAAGTCTGAGGTAAAACATTACACTTGAAACCTTACACATGGTAGCTATTTTACAGGCTAATTATTGTATATTACTGAAGTCACAAACACAACTTAAGTTTTTTCTCAGGTTGTATGGCTGCATTGGGGAGCTACCCTTTTGCATAGATTTTGAGCACAGACGTTGCCTTTTTTTTAACCGCTGCTTGGGTGCTGTTGACTAAAGTGTTGCGACAGCAGGCATAAATAATCAGTGTTTCACCCATAAATTACTCACATGTGGAAGACTTACAGAAACAAAGAGCTAAGGTCCCATTTTCATTGATGTACGCCTGAAACATCCCAAGTATGAAAGTTGGGCTCAGTGCTCATGTGAGGTGAGACTGAAAACTCAGGAAAAGGTAAGTAATTCCCAATGAACCCTGATTTTAAACAAACAAAAAAAATAGTCAGCAATGAGTCAAATGCGTTCTCAGTTAACATTTTAATCAAAATGTAGTGTGAGAATATTTGTGGAACTTGCCTTTAATGCTGGTTAACCAGTTTTGCCCCTTAGCGCTTGCCGTAGTAGAAGCAACTGTCATGGCGCCTGTCAACCGACTCAAAAGTTTTGACGTGACAACAAACTTTTCTGACGCCTACGTCTGTCACTCCTCTGGCAGGTCGTTGTAAGGTGCCGCATTTCAGATCTTTTAAAATCCGCATCGGACATCAGATGAAAAGAACACAAACAACGCTCATGAAGATGTAAAGCTTAATTCGTGCTAACGTTGACCGGCGCAATGATGCATCGCTAGTGGCTAACAGTAGCTAAGCTAGCCACCTTCAACAGGTTAGCTAGCTTAACTTTCAGCTAGCTAAACTTTTCTGGAAAGTTTTTGTGTCGGTGTGATTTCACATGTCATAACGGACTGTAAACCGACTCTAACTCGTTTAAAGTGCTTGCTTTAGGCTTTGGCCTGTGTGTTTTTCATCTCAAGATGTGTCGTTTTCTACGCTACTGTGTCAGCCACTGCCTTCATGCAGCGATGACCAGGCTGGAGGAGGTCAACGGAGAGGTGAGCATGTGGTCCTCTGTCCGGTGGCTGGGCTACCTGTCCAGTCTCAACCTGCTGGTCGCCCTGTGTTTGGGGCTCTATGCCCGGTGGGAGAGGACCGCTGAGACCATTCTTATCGTCATCTTCATCTTGGCCCTGGTTGTCCTCGGAATAGCGAGTATAGTGTACTACTACTTCAACATGGAGAGGCTCAGCCTCAGCCTCCTCCACCCGTGGTTCGGCTTCCTGCTGGGACTGCTGTGTTTCCTCAACAGCCCTGATCTGCAGAGCGACCTGAAGGAGCGGGCTGCCAACTACATGCTGCTGACCAGCGTGGCTCTGAGGACGCTGTGGGCGCTGCTGGACCGACTGTTCGGATGCACCAGGTACCGGCCCGCTTTCCTCACCTCAGCAGAGCGGCTGGAGCTGGCGGGTTTCGCCGCCGCCAGCACGGCACTGCTCCTCCAAAAGTCCCTGAGCGTCATGGTGCTGGTGGTGGCGCTGGCCATGGTCATGGTTGCCCTCCGGATGAAGGCGCTCCTGGCTCTTCCCAACTTGGTCTGCTTCGCTGTAATCACCGGCGTGCTGTTCTTCCAGTCTCTCGACATCACCACCAACCCCTTCGCCCTCGCCTGCTTCTTCAGCCAGCTCATCTGCGACCCTCTGCTGGACGTCTACTTCAGCGGTCTGTCTGTGACCGAGCGCTGGCAGCCTTTCCTGGCGTGGCGGGGCCTGTGGCGCCGGCTGTCCCTCCTGCCTCTACTGGTGGTGGAGGTGACCTTCATCGCTCTGTCCGCTCGGAAGCTGACAGACCTGGACCAGTGGTACCTGATGATCCCGACCTTTGTGGTCTGTGTGCTCTTCTGGGCCACCTGCCACATGGTGTTTGTCATCACAGTGTGGGGCTTCCACACCAAGCTCAGTGACTGCCAGAGGGTGTGCTTGTCCCAGCTCGGGTCAGGCCTGGACAAGATCATGGCCTCAAAGGGCGTGAGACATTTCTGCCTCATCTCTGATCGCCTGGTGTTCCTCACGCTGGTGTCAACAGTTGCTGTTGCTGTTGCTTGTTGGCAGGTAGGGGCAGACGCACAAGATCAACTGAATATCACAGGGCTGCATGGCTCCAGGGTTCTTCCCGTCTGGAAATTTGTACTATTATTTTTCATTTAATTTGCCTTTATTGTACCAGGCTGCTCTAATTTAGACCACAGATCTATTTTACAAAGGAGACCTGGCCAAAAATGACATCAATACAGAGTTAAAACAGTGAATTAACAGAAAAATACACTTTGATTATGAGATGAAACATTTGCACACTGCAAAATGTAAAACAAAAGAGAACAAGAAGACAGTGTTCCCCTCCAGGTATTAACCCAAGGCTTCTCATCACTGGTTGCATATTTCTTTGATTTCCCTGTAAATCCCAACAAAGATGTAAAGTTATTTTATTTTTATTTTTTGTAAAAGCCAGAAAAGTAAATGGCATTTTATAGATTATGGGCACACATTTTGTTCTGCTGATCTTCTTGGGACCACTCAAGTTTTGTCTTGTGAACTCATGTAAGGGTCCTGAACCCCAAGCTTGGAACAAATAGTTTGGACTGTGGGACAGTATGGTGATGGCATGATGTGAAATAATGAACTGACCCATCACTGTGCTCTGCAGGCCTCCAGCAGCATCTTCGTGAGCATGTTTCTGCTCGTCCTGCCTCTGGAGTCTCTGTTCCACGGGCTTTTCCACGAGCTCGGAAACAGCCTGGGAGGAACGTGTGTGGGCTACGCAGTGGTCATCCCCACCAACTACTGCAGGTAATGCGATACGCAATACGATGTGTGACGATAACAAAGTTGTAAGAGGTACATATCAATATTCTGCAGCTTTGAATCAGTAGTTTGTTCAGTTGTTCCTGATATTTGAAGTATGAAGTGCATCTCACCTGTGTTCTGCACAGAGTGATGTTTAAAAAAAAGTCATATAAGAGCTATAGTTTAAATTCTGCAAGCAGGCAAATGAGCCGTCAAAATATTTAAAAGCTGTAATTCAAAGGCAGCTGGACTTGTTGTCTTTGACTCAGTAGACGTCCCCTGACCTGTGCTGAATAACTGATTTAAACCAACATGATTCAGCCTCTGTCCTCCTCTCTCGTTATTTCTCTGGTAGTCCTGATGGTCAGCCCATGCTGCTGCCTCCTGACCAGGTGCAGGAGCTCAACCGGCGCTCTACAGGCATGTTGAACAACGTGCAGCGCTTCTTTGCCCACCACCTGATAGAGGTTTTCGGCTGCGACTTTTCCACCAGCGGCGTGACCCTGGATGCTCTGCAGGCCAAGATCAAATCCTTCCTTGAGCTTCGCACGGCAGACGGGCCTCGCCATGACACCTACGTCATTTTCTACAGCGGACACAGTCACCGCTCTGGGGAGTGGGCGCTGTCAGGTAAAGGGGGGGGGGGGCTGAATAGTTTGAACGTTCAAAGCTTCAGTAATGTTGTTGACACTCAAATTTGAAATCTGCTTTTTTGCTTGTCTGTTTAACCTCAGTATTTTTGCAAAGTTGAAAATAGAGGTAAGACTAATATAAGTGTTTCACTATTTGTAGAATTTGATTCCAGTGTTGGCAGTGTATGATTGTTTCAGACTCATGTTATCCAAACATCACTAATAATTCCAGGGTGTTGTAAAGTCCAAAAGTCATTATCTATGACAAAATATAAATGTAATTATTAAAAAAAAATCACAACATGTTTTCATTTAATAAACATTCAGCTCCAATTCATATTTGTTGGGGTTGAGCCTTTCAAAAACAGCTTTTTCATTTTTAGGATGACGTCATAAAACATGAGCGAAAATTAAAACCTCAGTATAAGCTGTGAATTAAAAAAGGACATTGAGCACAACCAAAATAATGATATTATGATCAAATATTGTTGTATTTACATTACTCAAAATTAAGTCCCTGGCTGTGACCCTGAACTAGTGTCTCAATGTCATCAGTGTAATGGTGTGGGGGAGACATTTGAGTCATTTTTAGGCAACTTAAAACTTCCCAACTATTTCACTAAATTAATTTTAAAAAATACAGTTTTAATGTAGATGAAATATAAAACACCTAATAAATGAGATAAGGAACACTCCTAATCATAAAGTTGTTCATTCTGATGCCACTCATGGAATCGAACCATCCTCTAACTCTTTGTAATCTCAGAGTCTTCACCTCACTCTCCTAATGCACAGTTTGTTTGTTTGTGATCTGTAATCAGCTGGTTTCTGTGTTCATCACCAGGAGGAGACACTCTCCGTCTGGATCATATCTTGGAGTGGTGGCGGGAGAAGAACGGCAGCTTCTGTTCGCGCCTCATCTTGGTGCTCGACTGTGACAACTCGTTGCCGTGGGTGAAGGAGGTCCGGAAGGCAGAGGACCTGCACGTGGCTGTGCAGGGAGCGACGCTCGCTCGCGTGTCGGACGCCGAGCACAAGGACCCCCCGCAGCTCGGAGACTTCACCTTCCAGTGGGTGGAATACAACTGCAACTCAAACAGCAACATCCAGTGGTGCGAGAGAGGCAGGGCGGTTAGTGCCGACTACGGCGTCTCCAAGCACTGGAGCGACTACACGCTGCACCTGCCGACAGGAAGTGATGTCACCAACCACTGGAGCATGTACTTCCCCCGGATGACGTACCCGGTGGTCCAATTGGCGCTGTGGTGCGGCGGTCTGAACCTGCTGTGGCTCTGCAGCGCCTGCCTGCGATGCTTGAAGAGGGTTAAACTCAACTGGTTTCCACCAGCGATACTGGACACTGGCCAAGGCTTCAAACTGGTTAGATCATAGAAATATGAACAAGGGCAATTTTTATATTATATATATTATATTTTAGATAGGATATTTTCTAAAAGTTAACCCTGAAAATAGGCAGCTGTTGGATTGTAAATTAACCATTTTCTTCATAGATACTGAAAAAAAAAAAAAAAAAACAATCGCCAGGTTACTGATGCATTTTGGCATATGTCCTTAGTGCCAGGTTTTATATTCTTTTAAATTCCTTTATTATGGTGTGTTTTTAGCTTTGATTTAAAGATCTTAACATCCCTCTCAAACAGTTATGTTAATGTGTGGGATGAGACTGAGCACAATGATCCTATTTTGCACATTTTTAGATCGTATATACTGTCAGATCTGATTCCACCTTGACTCTCAAAACATTCGTGTTGTGCCTTTTTACTTTAAAACCACCAAAGAGCGTCTCGCTTCCCAAGCGGATCTATTTAACATTAAACCAAAGTGGCCGTGCTACATATTCAGAGGAAGATCTCAGGCATAATTAATATTTGGTTTCTGGAGCTCAGCATTTTATATTATATTGTTGTATTTTCATTGTGAAATGATTCCTTCTGCATCCTTTTGTCAAGCTTCGAGTATATTCCATGCACTGCCTTGTGTCTGTTGTAAAGCTTTTAGGAGGTATTTGCTCTACACTCCAGCTGCTTCAGGGAGACCAGAATGTTCATTTTTTAACTGTACTGACGAGTGCACTACAAGCAGCCATGTGTGAGAAGTATTTATGTCGTACTAAATCCTGGAAATGTAATGTATCGCATGATGAGCTGATTTTCCTCCCGGAGTTTATTGCAGTTTACTGGGCTATGCAAATGAATTATAATCAATTTTGTGTGTTGCAATGGAATTTGTTGGAAGAGTATCAGGTTGAAAATGGATGAAACTATGCAATAAAAGAGAAGTGAAACTTCACTGCTCAAACGACGAATTTAACGGACTCCTCATTGAATACACTCTGCTGTAACTTCATGTGTCAAACACTAAAATGATGACACGTTTGTTCCTACACAGAAAAATCCAGTTGTCTGTTAGTTCCTAAACATTTCCAGTAAGGTGCTGTCTCATTTTGGACAATAAATATTCAGTCATTAATTTATTATGAGAATTTTTAAATGTAATACTACGCATAGTTGTCTGCTTCCCAGTATACAGTTGGTGCATGTTTAACTTATTTGAATCAATATCAAATCACATTTACTTTACAGGAGCTTTCCTTGGATATTATGAGGAAATGACAGACCTTTAAAAGAAGTTTACCAACCTGAGAACAGACCACCTCAGAACAAATCCCATGTACCTGTGCATACAAACACCACTGAAGACAAACTACTCATTGGGAGATTTTAGTGGGTATAAGAAAACTTGTACATCTTCTGCAGGAGAATGCCACAACATTTTTTTTTGCTGTGAAGTTCCAGAAATTCACCTGATTTGCTCAACCCCTGAGCCACAGCTGAAAAATATTCAGCTCCCATCATGGATACAGATTTTGTTTTAGCCTCTTCGCTTCCACAGTTCCTGCAGTAAGGATTAATTGTTGACCTGCAGTTTGATTGTACTTTGTAACATAACTGCAACTGATATAATGTTTGAAATAAAAATCCAAACACACATTTGCCTCCTTCGGACATGATTTGTTAAAAATCAAGCTGACCTCATTCAAGTTTTCAGTTGGTTTTATTGAAAACGTTATAAAATTATGTGGTGCAGCAGCATATTTCAGTTTAAATGATCTTGAACATGTTCACATTTACACAAACCAAGTTGAAAATGGCTTTTACAGCAAGTTGCAAATTGTCAAGGAGACAATAACAGGGGGCAGACAGTAATTACACATCTACCGCCCTCATGTGGCTGCAAGTGATACTACACCCAAACCCTCAAATGCACCTAAGGAAAAAGTTCCTTATTTGGGCAGAGTGGCGCCAATTAGGTTCCACAGCTCATTATGACCTCAGTTTCCGAATTCACTATTTTGTGATTTCAGAGAATGATGTGCAAATTCATGACTTGGGTTGGTTTAAATCTACTAATGAAAGCATTTCGACCAATCCAAGGCATGGACACAGGTACACAGTGAATCCCCCCAGCCCGCGACTAAAAAGCATCTGTTTGAGAAAGGAAGAGAACAGCAGACTTCATGAACTTTTACCAAGTTCGCAAGCGACGGAATTAGCACAGCACAGGATAACAAGTACAAACTTTGACGTATAAGCTAAACATCGTTTTTAAGGTTTTTAAATTTGCACAGCAGTCGCTGTGTTCAAAAGAAGAGGGTGAAAGTTGCGGCCTGTGTAAGTAACAGAGAATCAGCCTTGCAGAAATGACACACTTCAGTGATTATGGCAAAAGTAAACTGATGCATGATTACAAGACCCTCTCGTTTTGAACAGCAGATTCTGCTGCATTACATTCACAAGAAAGTTACTAAACAGCCCAGTTTATAACAGGATATTTTGGTGCTAGATTCACAGATTTCATCTAGTTGGTAGCATGTAGTCATTGGGACACGATGAGCAACACACAGACAATGATTCTCTGACAGCAGCGACACAGGGACAGAACAAAGACCATGTTAGATTTTCTTTTTCCATGTAAAGCTTATTTTTTTGATATATGAAAAACTATAAGATCTAACCATGCCTGATCATTTTCTTGACTCTTTGTTTAACCGTCCTGTAATCTTGATCTACTAATCATTACAGCTCTTTATTTAACAAATTTGTGATGGAAAAGATGATTCCACGGATTTAAAGTGAGAGACATTCAATTTTATTGAGGCCTCCAGTTTTTTTTACCTTAGTAAATTTGTCTTGGGATGTCTTTGGGACTCTGCTTTAGCTGAAATGAAAAAGGAATCTAGAAAGAGGTGTTGGAGTGGCTGAAATGGGTCTGGGTGGCATTTATGGCTTTAGCAAGAAAAGAGATCTAAGCTTTGGCTTGGTGCATGTGCAATAAGGAAACCTCACGGAGCTGGAAAGGTTGTTTCTCTACCCAAACCAAAACTAAGCCTTCGCCTCCACATCTTGAGATAAGTTTGGTTTTCATTTTTTTTCTCAACCGATTCAGACACAGCAGAACATTTCAATAAAAAATTAAGAGTTAAATACAAAAAAAAATAAAATAAATAAAGATTTGGCATAAAAAGAATCATATTAAATCTTGTTCTGATGTGACTGAACGAGCTATCTGCCTTATTTACAGTCGTGTTGGAGCGGAGCAACATCCAGACATCTGCCACTTGTTACCGTGCTGCTGTGGGTGAACATGTCTCCGCCAGAGAGGAGCACAGCTTCCCGTCGGTGTGGGATTGTCATGAATGTGTTTCATTAGAGTGCTGCAAATTTTCTCAATGCCTCGTTTTTACAATGAGGAACTTGAGTACAATCTAGTGTTCATAATCAATTAACCCTAAAGAAATAACGACAGAGATAACAAAGCATCTACAAAACACACCCAAACTATATCCCATATATCATGTATAATATCAGCAGTTAAATACCTAGAATATGGTACATCTTTTGTTTTTTCTTGTTACTAACTTGTCGTTCTTTTCAAGAACAAAGCATGAGAGGTTTTTTTCCCTCTCTGTGGCGGACTGAGGAAGGATCCCCAGCAGTTACAAGGACCCTGAGGCTCACTGTTCCCAGAAATGAACCCTGAAGTGTAAATTAAAGTCTCCCACATGTACACGATGTATTAGGAGCCTGTGACCAAATCTAAGACTCTAAACTGTCAAAAATGCATTGGAATAATTGGACGAAAAAAAACAGAAAAAAAAAACCCTAACTATTTTTAACAGAAATGTGTCATTACTAACGAAGCTCCATTTTAACCCCTGCTTGGCAATATTGTGGCCAAAACCCCAGGTTTGATACTGAACGGCTCACCTACGAAAAAATCCCAATACTCTCCTTTTTCTCACCTGCACTGGTGTGACTGCGCAACACAGAACGAAGCATATTTACAGTGGCGGACATCTTCCTGATGCTCATCTCTTGTCTTTCCAAAGACAAAGTGCAGCTGAGAAAATGGAAACTGCTGCCAATTATTTGGTCCAGAGTCTATCTACTTCCCTGGTCATCTTTATGCCTTCCTCCTCTACTCTACCTCTCTTTGATTCAGCCTTTTCTCTTTTTATTTTTTTTACCTCATCACCCAACATCCAAAGTAATGTATAAATAATGCAAAAAAAGAAGGTATCCTGTCCTGTGTATACTCTCCCAAATGTTCCTAAGAAATAGTGAGGTAAATCCCTGTAGTAAGACAATAACGAATGAAAACTGCCCCTTCCACCCCTCGCCTTGGTTGAATGACTACTTGGTTTCACATAGGCACAAAAACAATCTACACAGCACATACACGTGTCCATCCGTTTGCCTATACATGCGTCTTTTGAGTCACGATTCTCCTTCAGTCTTCTCATTTTCTCCCACCAAACTTCATCCTTCCCCCTTCCAGCTGCTGCTGCTGACCGACCGGTTACGACTCGTGTCCGCCACCTCAGGACTTCCTCTGCCGCACCGTCTCCGAGCTTCCGTTCAGCTTGCTCCGCCCGGACGGGGTGGATGTGCTGCCGTTGCCCAGGGGACGCTCCCGGTCTGTGGGGACTTCCTGTTTGCGTCGTCGGGTTTCTTTGTAACGCAGTGTGATGTCGCTGTGAGAAGATAGAAGGAAAGTATGCAGGTTATTAATAGGGAGTCAGCTCATTTCTGTAGAGAGCGCCTTTAAATGTCCAATGTAAGGAAACGACTGTTAAGTGAAGATGTAGAGGAGTACAGACATCCTGAGCAGTGTTGTGTTCTGACTTATGCCTCCATCTCCTGTATTGAGGGCCGACAGGTGCTCAACCGCGACCACTAGTGGTGCTCATTATGTCATTTTGGGCCTTGAGGCAATTTCTTCAGAAAATATAAAATATGTAACTGTCATATTTTTCCAATTCTGAGCTTAATACTTATTACAATACTGTGTACTGTATGGGGTAATTGTGTTTTTATACCTCATCAAAACAAGGATCAAAAGGTGACAATTTGCTTGAGTACTCTACAGGTCATGAACAACTGATTCAAATGTCTGATCTGACTACCTCTCCTACATTTGGTGGTTAAAGATATATCATTCCAGGTGATTTGCCATTTATGTGTCTGAAATCAAGACAAGGTGAGTCAGACCTCCTCAATCAGAGAATCCCCACCTCACTTAAAGGTGGAGCACCAAAACTCTTCAACATCTATGGATGTGAAGTGAAACATCCCCACAGTACTCACCTTGGTCTGCTGATGCTAATGCAGTGTATCATATGAGGGGGAGGGACATGAAACACCTGAACCTGTATAACTGGGTCAAACTGTGTCTGTTTGTTTAAAGATGTGTGGACTGATAGAGGGGTTGGCTTTGCAGCTGCAACTTCGACCAACAATGACAATGTTGAGTGTATCTTAAAAACGATTATCAAAGTGCTCATCTATTGGGACAAAGCCAACCCTGTAACCAAACAAAGCTTAAACACACAATCCAGACTATGTATAAATACTCACCCAGGTCTGAGTGACTATTAAACAGCATGCTTTTAGTGTTTGGTGTCTTTGATGCACTGTACAGTAATATGGAGGAGATGCATGAAAAGTGCAAGAGCCGATCTTATTGGCTTTCATCCCATGACAGGTAGTTCAGTTGGAGGAGCCTGCATGCTGACTGACACATAGTGTGTGTGTTTCACTCAGTAAGACCCTTGTGTTCCCAGTCTAACACACCAACATTGTCAGCACAAGCTGGCTGTCTGTCCTCGGTGTTACTTTACTGACAACTGCAACTGAAAATAAAAATGATGTGAAGGAGAAATGACGTATTCACCACAGCAAAACACTAAAAAGTGCCATGCAGGACAAGGATCCACGTGGAGTAATATCTATGACTAATATAGTTGTGGATCCAAACAGTGATGTATAAGAGGAGAAATTACACAAAATACAACACTGTTAATAGGAGGGTATGGACGGGGCAAAGTGCCTCTCTCCTATACCTACCTCACTGGACATGGACATTACTGCTGAGCAAGAGCAGGAGGGAGTAAGGAAGGAGAAAGGGAGGCATGGAGGGGGAGAAAATAGACGAGAAGCTTAACATGCTGGGGCAAGGCTATGCTAAGGTAAGGTCAATCAAACCAAAGGTCATCTTAAATAAATGCTGCATGAAGAAAAGTAAATTCAAATATAGGGATCACACGCACATAAAAAAAAAAAAAAAACAAAAAAAAAAAACATTCATGAAATTGAATTGATTATTTTAATTAAACTGTGCTGCAGCTGAGTACAAATGGCTCAACATCCAGCAGCAGACTAACTGAACTGGTTTGTTATATTCCTCCTATTATTTGAATGTAAGTGCGTTGAAGCTTGCTGTAAAAAAAAAATAGCAATTTTCAACAATGTCTTAATTTCCAGCCTAACCCCATCCCCCCCCTTGGCCCTGCCCGCTTCTTACCGGATAAAGAACCGCCACACAGTCCATGTGGCGATGAGGACAATTCCTAAAAACCAGCACTGCATGACGGAGAAGGGGATGGGCAGCATGATGGTGTTGGGGTCATACTTGACCACAATGAGGAACTCGGTCACTGTGATGGCTGCCACCAACCACGCCTGCTGGCCGAGCTTCTTGTGGAACTTCCTGATGGGAAAATGAAAATAATGGTGTTGTGGAAAAGCAATAAAAGTTTCAGGATGTTTTTACTGTTTTGTGGAGCAGTTTGATGTGGGCTATAATAAGTTGCACCGGACTGGTTTTTTGTTGGGTTCTAGTAGGAGTGTTAGTGTGTGTGTCAACAGGGACCTTACAAATCTCCTCTAAGAAATTACTAAATTAATCTGGCCCTCTCAGAAAGTGTTGTCAATGCAATGCAGTAGTGTTTAAATATTTGTCAGACAAGCAGAAATTTTTGCTCTTGATAGGCAGATGTGATCAGTCAAGTGAATACACTCACTCCCAGAGCTGCTATGTGAGTTTGCCAACAACAACCTCACGTGCAGTGCACACTGGTACACGTGGGCTCCGTGCTGCTGGTCTTTGGTGCAGCAGATCTTAGCACTTAACAGCAAATCTATGTTTTATTGGTCTGTAGAGACAGTTGACACAAGTGGAACGTCTATATACAGAATTTAAATGTCCTTTTATAGGTTGGCTAAAAACACTAATGGGAATTATTTGCACTCTTGGTCAAAAAGAGATTCAATTTCTTGCTGAAACAGTGTTTTTCAAAATGTTGAAAGATTGGGACAAAGTTGCTGGTACTCACGGGTCATCCATGAAGTCATAGATTTCCCTCATGGCTACGCCTCCCACGTTGACAAAAAAGACAAGGCGAAGAAGCACCAGGTAGTGTTCAGGAGGCATCCACAACACGAACTTCAGGTAGAAGGTGTTCAGCTCCGCCAGGAGGAACTGAGAAAGGCGCAGATAAAATAACACCCATTGCAAATCAGTACTTGGAATATAATAAAGTAAAGATAACAGAATAGGAACATTACTCATGCCCTGCGACGATAATGTAAGTATATCTACTCTACATTTGTGGTTGGTGGTTTATATAACACAAACCATTTCTGTTAAAGTATGAAAATGGCTGACACAAATTCATCAACTGAGGAGGAGGGAGGAGGAGAAAGAAGGAAGAAGAAAAAGGAAGAGGAACAACAACAGGAACAACAAGAACTGCATTGTACTGTAATATCATTCTTTGTTGCCACTATGACCCCAAGACCATTCTTTAACATAAAAACAGGATGCTTCTTACCATAAAGATGATGCCTAACACCGCCAGCCAGCGTTGAACAGTTGAAGCAGGCTTCCACTCAAACTTCACCCAACTGTATGGTGTGAACTGGAATGCGATACGCTTTATCTTCCCCCTGGGAGTGACAGATGAATAGATACATTTCTAGCATAACAATGTAGGTATTCCTGTAAATAAAAGAGCAATACAACTGCATTAATTCATGTTAGTACAAAGGTTAAAGAAAAACTTCCGGTGGAGAAGTTAAATTTCATGGTCAACAATGTTACAGACATTTTGAAATGAAGTAAATCCTGCCAATTCTTTTTTGTGTGTGTGTTTAACGCAGCAAGTTTGGAGTCGTACTTGTATGTAGGAATGTTCCACAGGCCCTGCCACTGGTAGGGCTTCATTGACAACCACGCCAGGGTCTTCATGCCACAGTAGATCCCCAGACCGTTACACAACAACACATCCATGATCCACTAGAGAGAGATAAACGTACAAACTTCATTAAAGGGTAACACTTCAACACATCTGTTATCCTTTTGTAAGATTAGATATTTTCTTCAGTCTGTGTGGGTGTGTTCAGTCTGTTCTTGACTGACATCTTTCCAACTCTCCAATTAGTGTTGTTGCAACCTATGGGGCTGCAAGAAAAGTCTTCAAAACTATGGAGTTTAACTATCTGAATGTAAATCCTATGAGGCACAATAACTTAGTGTTTCTTTTTTATAACAGATATTCACACTGTAATCTATATTCACTGTAAATAAGTAACCACCTTCAACTGAGTCTACTTAATATGATTTTACAGTAAACAGTTTATCCCTTGTATAATACTATACAACTACAATTTGTCTGTTTACATTCTATTATGCTACTCTTATTGCTTTCTTAAAGTGTTTACATGATTACCCCTGCTATCACTTCTTCTCCTGCCTGGTTTCCAATTGGTATAATAAATGGCTCTTATCATACACACAAATTACCATTTAATTGTCATCATAAATCTCAATAACAAAAACTGCTTTAATACTGCACCCGCAGGCATGAGGTGCCAGGATATTACAAAATCGCAGCACTTCCTCAACTCTTCATGTAAGACACTGCTCCATATTGTGCTTCTACCAGTCACTGCGCTGCAGAGCAGTGCCTCAGAAGTTCAGTAACCTTTGCACAAGATTGGTGAGGAGTTTACCAGTCTGTCTTGCTGTGCAGCTCGTAAAAAAAAAAAAAAAAAGAACAGGGCCGACTTGCAGCTGCTCATGGGCAGAAACTGCAGGTTTTACTATGACAGTCACAGTAGAAGCACATTTCTAACAGCTTTCTTCCTTGTACTGCAGTTCTCCACAATTATGCCATATTTTGTGCAAGTTTGCAGGTCGTGGTCTGGCCTCACAGTGACTCACATGAATCTCTATCTGATGTGGACAAATTTGAACAAACACACCTGAAGCCACATTGATTGTAAAGGTGTATATTAACTGCAGTCTGCACTCTTTTCATACTTTACATACAATCGGAGAAGCTACCAAGCTCTATTCATTTATTTCACTTTTTTATCCAAATACATGCTCTGGATTTGCTTTCCCTAATAAGTCAATTTCTAAAATAGTGAAGAGTGAAGACTAATGAAAGTCCTTCGGAATTTAAACACAGGTCTTTGTCAGATGAAGTTAGCTTAAAAAAAAATGTGTATAGTAGAGAAAGTTGCGTGGCATGTATCATTTGGTGTCCCTAATCAAAAAAGGAATTGTACTGCATTTACTTGAATAAGCAAACATGTTGGTGCCTCACACTTTTATTTACTTTTTACTCTGCGACTTTACTTTTCTACATCATTACCTTAAGTTGATAATTTGCATGACAATAAACTGAAAGCTAAGAAATGTAATATTTTCCCTGCTCAGGAAGCACCTGATGAATCCTAGGTAAACAAATTAAAGAGCGGTGATATTTGTACATACATGGTCCCACCAGCACTCTGAGAAGTTAGGTAGCTGGTGCTCCAGGCTGTATTCCAGGAACTCAAACATGACACTGATTATCATACACATCCACCAATCCCGAATCATCAGCGTCTGAGGAAGAAAAGAGCAACGGGGGAGTGTGAGTAGGAGGAGGAGAATGGTGTGGAGTGGGAGGAGGTCAGCAAAATACCACAAGAAGAAACATAACATTTTCCATTGCTGCAAATGGAAAAGAGCACACTAGTGCTGAAGAAAGCAGGCTGAGGACCCTGGTTGTCATTCTATAGAGAAAAGACTGATAACATTTTAAAGGATAGATTTTTAAATAAAAATCATTCAATCATCCACCTTTGTATTTATACAGAAATTATACTTCGTATTGAATTTGTGCTCATTCCTAGATAGTGTAAGGGATAGTGAAGGGTGGATTACTTGACACAGTTCAGTTACTCTTTGGAAAAAAGAACAAGATAAAGGATTTCTTTGTTGACAGGAAAGAATAAAATACATTACTGGACAGTAACAGGACAGCTGACAGTCAATTAGTGCACAAAGGTGTATAATTTTCAGTCATGTTCATCCTACTCTCCACCTACCTTGATATACCATCCCAGGAAGTGAGCTGGAACAAAGCCATCCATCTTGTCCTGTAAACGATAGACCGACGTGGATTTAAGATCTCTTCAAAAAAATGTCAAATTCAGTACTAGCACACAATAAACATTTAATATGTAACATCTGTCACACAATCAAGTAAACTTTCATTTTTAAATGTCACTTTGCCAAAAGCTGGTCAACATAAATTTGTATTATCTCTAAAGAAACTGTTAAAAATGTAACAGTTTGGCCAACAACCCAAAGTGTCAGTTTTTGATGAGTTGGGTATGAGACTCAAACATCAACTGCTCTTCAAAATAGGTCCCTTAACTAGACCTGCAACAATTAGTCGATGGACAGAAAATATTTGTAAAAATTTTGATAATCAGTTCATTATTTAAGTCATTTATCAAGCAAAAGTGCCAAAACACTTCTCTAGTTCCAGCTTCTCAAATGTAAGGATTTTAATGTTTTTTTTGTCTTGTATGATAGTTCGGGACATTTGGTGGAATAAATCAAGCTACACAGATACATCAACTCAGGCTTTAAGAAATGGGCATTTTTTCCCTGTTTACCGACATTTTGTAGACCAAAGGATTAATCAAGAATGAAACTTATCATCAGTTGCAGCTCCACTCTTAATTACACCTCTCTATGTCCTAATAAAGTACAACATCTAGTTCACACTGGTATCAACCAGAAATGAGCAGAGTGAGTACTGGGTCACTGAATAGAACAAATCTTGGCTGTGCATCGTAAAGTACAGAAATATAACAGGTCCAAAACCAGTTCTCTGCCATTTGTTGTTACGTTGTTCAATTTCGTTGCATTTATATTGAGTTTTCTCTCGTTGTAATTCACATACAAATAATTTCTTAATATCTGGTCATAACTTGACATTTTAGAAAGATTAATCACATAGACTGGCTGTAATTTAGTAGAAGATGTGGTGGTTTGACCCACTCGGAGACTGTAATCAGGCCAACAGTAGAGACGAGCTTTGGGTCATGGCAGCAGCAGACAGCTTTACCCCAGGGGGTAAAAAGGCTCAGCTCTACTGTCGGCTACAATCTGCACCAGACACAAGCCTCTGGAGCCAGTCAGTGCATGACAACGTTATACTGTATATCTGTGTGAGTGTATGATATAGATATAGAGATATAGAGATATAGAGATAGAGAGAGAGAATGAGAGAGAGAGAATGAGAATGAGAGAGGGAGGGAAGACTATTGTGTGAATGGATGAGGTGATGAAGCAGGGAAAGAGGTTTCCAGTAATTTCACAGTAATGAAGAAGGTTGTGTTCAGACGTGTTTAGACTACCACTCTATTTAAGATCTGGGTCAGTTCCTTACTATTAATGGGACAGCACCAAGTCAGAAAAAATCTTGGAAGGTGGCCTATTATTAACCAGGAGTATGAATGGTAGTGCATCTTCAAACTATGTTTCAAACAAAATGCTGTTGCCCCAATCAAAACTTTCACAGCTGAAAAACAAACGTGTGCAAGTGACACCAAATTAGATAAATATTCTCACCCAGATGTTGTGGAAGGGGTCGGTGGTGTTGCCGGGGTCGTACATGAGGCAGTTTCCTCCATAGTCACGCTCAGGGAGGGGCACCCCGAGCTTGGGGTCAATGTACTTCATGAACTGTCGTCCATCGTGCACCGTCTGGATAACAGGGGTACAGAAGGTACATATGTAATCTAGTATTAGTGCTCACTCTGCCTGAAAGGAGCATTCATGCAAATACAGGTACGATAACTGAAAGGTGCACATGGCAAAGTGACTTTATTATGAATTAGAATCAAGATTTTTTTTGAAACTGCAGTAATAAAAAAAAACAAATAAAAAAAAAAACAACCATGACAATAATTTCTATTAACAATAGAAAAACAGACTTTTACAGTTCTATGAATACGGCAGATATACATCTCTCTACAGTCTGTTTGAATCAATTGTGTTAACTCTCTCCATACAATCTCTTTGTTGCATCTCTATGGCACATTACAGTTTTAATGGAGGCTTTCTACAAGCTGTAAGTTAAATGTTTATTGGATGAGTAAAGAAGGTCGATGGATTAAGTATTTAAACTTTTTCAACAGTGACCCTGATGAAGACACTGTCTGCCAGCTGTGAAGTATTGCTACTTTAAAAGGGTCTGGCAAAACATTTTAATTAAGTCTAGAGAGCGCAATGAGGCTTCCAGGGTTCAAGATGTAGGAGGATAACAGCAGATAAAGTAGCAGAGATTGACTCAACCAAATACATCCCAAATTTCAGCCAGTGTTAAAGTGAAAGTCTCGCCAAAATGCAACTCCAGCTTTTTTTGTGAATGTATATGATTCAATCTTCCATGTGAAAGCATAATTACAACGAAAGAGGCACTTTTAAGATTTATCGTATTTACGCCATTTTTAAAACAGTAAGAAGGCTCGACACAACATGAAACTTTGCTTGTAGTATAATCAGGGTCTCTAAACATGAACATGAGCATTGAGAACATTGTTTGTGTATACAGAGTTTACTAAAAAGAGTTTTTGAACAACTCACATTAGCAGTGGCTTGTTCCGCTAAACACAAACATGGCAGCCAAAAAGTATCGATCTCCGAATCGATCCGAACCTGGAGGACAGTTAAGGTGGAACGCTACTGTCTTCCGGCTACAACTATCCACGCGATATCTCATGTGACTTTTCTGGCTTTTTGAGAGTCAATACTGTTTTCTCGCTAATGAAAAAACAACAAATTATCCGTGCATTTATATGGAACTAAGCATCAAGAGCGATCCACCTTAACTGTCCTCCAGGTACCCACGCGTTCAGAGATCGACACTTCTCACTGGCAGGATGGCGGCGAGCAGAGGAAACATCTGCTAACGTGAGTTGTCCAAAAACCTTATTTTTAGTAAACTCTGTGTACACAAAAAATGTTTTCAATGCTTCATGTGTAGATACCCTGGTGATACTACGAGAAAAGTTTCATGTTGTGTCGAGCCTTCTTAGTGTTTTAAAAATAGCTTTTGATGCTGTTGCTAATTTGCCCCAAGCATTCCCATTAAAAATGAGCTTGACCTGAAAACAAAAATACAGTAAATCTTAAAAGTGCCCCTTTCGTCGTAATTATGCTTTTACACGAATGTTTGACTCATATACATTCACAAAAAAAGCCTAGGTTGCTTTTTGGCGAGAGTTTCACTTTAAATCCTTCTTTAAAATGCCTATAGATGCTTCAACACATTTTTTTCTGGATGTAGCTACTTTAGTTTGCACACAATCCAAGATATAACCAGAGGTCAACATGATCCTCAAGAGAAGAATGTCAGAGGAGATGTACTGCTCATTCTGGGCCATGTCACCAAAACAGTCGAGAAGACATCCCATGGTTTTCACATTTGATAATGAATATTCTTACATAAGTATTTCTCATCCACCCACCTGGAACAGGATGAAGATGAGGAACAGCTCGTAGACGACGGTGACACAAAGCCAGAATCGCCAGTAAGCTACAGGGAAAGAAAGTGAGTGTGAGAGTTGAAGCAACAAATCACGGTGTGTCACTTCCACAAATTCAAAATTGTTGGATGACATCTGGGAATTACTATGGTTCAAGTTGTTGAAGAGGACAGATCAAAGATTATGTACATGTTACAAAATTTAGAGTAGAACAGAGCGATGCTTTAGTCTGGACATTTCTCTATTGCTTCCCTCACTTACAAGAATTTCCCTCTCGACACTCCATGAAGAATTTTAATGCAAGTTTATGTCATGTCAGCTTCTATTTTCCTGCCATGATCTTGACATTTAGTCTTTTCACTGATGCACTTAACAGGCATGAAAACAGGTCAGGGGTGAAAAAGGTGAGAAGGATACGATCCCTCTTGGGGAGTCCGTGGGAAAAGGAAGAAAATTTTGTGTATTTCATATTTAAAAGCATCAATCTGAGAGAAAAATCAAGCAGAATTACAAGACAGTATGAACGTATAATAAAGTATATATCTATACATGGTCACATTATGCTATATAAGAAATGAGACTGACAACTTCTCTCACGACATGTGCAACAGCCCAACTTTAATAGCGCAATCTGCCGCAGAATGAAATAAGCAAGCCCTTAAAGAACGTGTTTTGACAAGATGAATACGGGTTTTAAAAAAAGTCGCTGTCTCTCTGCTTGGAAGAAAGGTGCTGGCTACACTGTGTGTTGATGCTATGACCTGCACCTTCTTCTTGTGCACTTCTGTGTGCCTGCAGTGTTGATGGCCGTTTTTATACTGAGCAATGAGCCGCCAATTTGGCCGTCCTTTTTGCGGCTAGGTCCCCGGATTTAGACAGAGGGCAGTATATTGGAGGTCTGTTCTGGTCCGCCAATTTGACACCTTGAGGGGTACACTTTCTTTCTGCCTCCATTGCTAACTAAATCCGAGACGTCAATGGGCCACTGCGTGAGATGCGCAGAGGTGTCAATGACGTGCACTGTTGTGCGACCCATAGCAGGGGAGTTTTAAAACCAGGAAACAGCTGATCACAGCAGTCAGTCCATCAATTCATCTGCGGATATCAAGATTTTGAAGACAAATTTGTTGTCTGTCTGACAGACAATGCAACTTACTTTACGTTCAACCTCCAGTCCGTCCCCTCACCTCAGCATCATCGACACGTCTTGAAAATGAGTTGTAAAGATGTTTGAAAAGTTTTTATCGAATTCCAGGCTCCCCTCAGGCACACAAATTCGCAGTTCAGTCTCTTGTATACCTCCATGTCCCGCCCATACCCCCCCCCCCCCCAAAAAAAAACATTTTCTCATCGGATCTACACGATTCACGTCGGTCACCTATTTTGGTTTCAAAACAGCGAATTTCACTGAAAGGTGAGTGATTTTCATGCCTGACTTAATATCCAGACCAACACATAATGAATAAATGGCTTAAGAATCACATCATGACTGGACATAATGAGCTGCTAGGGATCAGTGATTTTAATATTTCCCTAAATCATATTAAAATGTACTAGTTCATAAAACATAAATTATAGCGTGTTTTCTCTTTTCTATTACCAAGGATAGAGAGAAATTTAGTAATGATTGAGTGCTACATTCAGAGGGATTGCTAGAGATAATCTGGTTTCCATTAAAACGTTTTCTGAGGAAGTCACATGGAAGGACTGATGGTGGCTGTGGTAAAAGCCTGAAGCCCAAACACAAAAAGGATTAGATTCAACTGTTTCTGTTACTGTCATTTCTTGTGTGCAAGATCAGTTTGCTGTGAAACTCCCAGCAAACCCACATAGAGTTGAGGTTTGTAAATCTCAAAATCCCTCTGGGTCTTTTCCAAGGACATAAACCTGTGGAGATTCAACTGATCTGCATCAAGGCACATGAGAACTTAACCCACCTGGCTGGCTCAACAGGTCACAGAGAATGACAGTCGTTTATTACACACTCGCACACAAAAACCCCTTGTCTTTTCAATGCACAAAAGGAGGGGGCAAGAAGGCACAAGTAATGTAACAACAGCAGCCTGAATTCTTGCTCGGCCACTTCATGCCTCTAAACCACCCACAACATTCAGTGTGCGTTGCCATGAAACCTCCACACCCTGCTACCTTCCTTCCTCCCTTTCCCTCTGGAGTTAGTTGGAAACATGTTGTGTGAGAGATGAGTGTTGCGCATGAATGACCTTGTGAAAACCCTACTTCTAAAATTATTTTCAGAGGTGCATTGTGTTTGTACACAGTGTCGCAGTTAGGCTAATGTCCTCAGCCAAACTAAAAGCGCTTCAACATACAATAAACTATCACCACCTAAAAATCCTGATAAACCCTTAAAAGTAATCTTTGATAATTGCTGGCCTTGCTGATCTTATCAAAGGCAACAATACAAGCAACAATAAGCTTAAACTTAAAGTAAGAAAAAAAAACACTATTGACTATTCTATAACCATTAATCCGCATACATTTCACAAATAACTAATTGTTGTCTGTAAAATGATCAAAATTGTGAGAAACGCTCATTACAATTTCCTTGACTGAAATGATTACTCAGTAATGAAATTTGGCAATTACTTTTCTTTCCATCAATGAATCTTTGGCAATCTCACAATACAATTCCATTCTCAATTCGATTATCAACTGAATGAAAAGGAGGCACCATTTTAAGTCTTTTGCTCCAGTAGACTTGTGCCAAACCAGTGAAACACTAACAGAAATTCAGATAAACAATCTGTAGCTTTTTTTTATTTTAAAAAGGTAACAGCATTTATTTATTAATGAATTAATTTGAAAGCATGCATGCTTGTATGTGGATATAAGTGCTCTGCTTTGTTACACAGTAAGTCCAGCAGGAAGAGCAGCCTCTCTGCTGCTTATCATTGTGCAAGACCTGACATCGCCACAAAGTCTGTCAACCTTGTTGCTGCTGCACGCTGCTCCACTTGGTCAATTCTACCTTTTTTGTTCTGTCAACATCACGCTCTTAATTAACATTTAGAAAATCAATTTTTGACATTTGCAAATCGATTTTGAATCCTGGGAGATAATACTCTCGATTCTTATGTGAGTACATTTTTTTTACCCACACCTATACCACAGTTTCTTCTTTTACAATGATTTTCACAGTATTAATAAATGTAATCAAAATCACTGGGTGCACCTCAGTTATGTTGATTATCATTATGAAAGTTAGGTGCACCAGTGCAACCAGTGTAACGAGCTTGTCTTGAGCCCTAAAATTGTCTCTGTCCTTTCCCTTGCAGCTTTCCTTCAGACACACCAGCTATAACACAAGCTCCCAGTTCTTCATCTAATCCCAACTGATGGTTTTAAAGTAGAAATGGAAACAAACACCTGCATCAATGGTGTCCTGTTATACTATTCAGCTACTGAATAATTGACAGAATTCCCCCAGGGCCATGGTTTAATACCATGTACTATCTTTAGTAACTATCTTTAGCAGTTAGTGTTGAGTTACTGCAATCAACACCACAGTCCTTCAGATATTACTGCTATAAGCCAGGAAAAACTTCAATGACATATGATAAACATGTTCACCTGAGCTGGACTTGTTTGTGTTTATTTTTTTCCTCTGGGGGATTTTGTTGGACCTTATCCATGCCAGGAAACCACCACACCTGCTTTCAACAGAATTCTTCATTCACTCATGATGTCTTCCTTATTTTGACAATTACATTTAGCAATCCATCATTTGTATTGATTCCCAGCACTCAGAGGATCTTCTTTTCATATTAGACATGAGATTCTCAAATGTTGCTATTGATCGAATTAGTGGTGAGATACACTTACCTCTAAACATGGGGATACACAATGTGCCATTAAAAAGTCAGGCTCAACACCTGGGCTTTATCTGATAATAGCATGCTATTTGAACAGCCTAAGGCTCCCATCAATTCCTGTAATGGGAGATCTATCTTCAATATCTCTGTTTGTAAACAAGTGCTTTTAAAAAACTTAGGTTTAGAAGTTGTTCATAGATGTCTTTTAATCTTTTTGCTTATCTGAAAGCTGTAACAGGGCACATATTTTGGAGTGGAGTGAACAGCTCTGCAAAAGTTCAACCTGCTCAAACAACTGGGAAAAGGTGTTCTCTTCTTACCTGGATGTGGTCTAGTGAAGGGTCCATCTTTAGCTTGTGTCACTCCAAAACAGAGGAACACCAGGATGCTCGCCACAATCCCTCTACAGGACCACAATAAGAAAAAGACAAATACTAAGCAAATTTATGTTACACTTAGGACAGATCCCGCTATTGATTCATGTGTTGGCTCTTGAGCATCACCACCATTACTTCAATCTCAATAAATATCATTAACACCCCTGAATGTGACAAGTGCTTGAGTAGCTAATTAAACCCAGCAGGAACTACAGTGGCCCTCAGTAGAGCGCATAACTCCGCCAAGGCACTCTCTGACTCTCATACACAGCTGATTTTGTTCATCAAGTTTGATAGATTATTCCATAAGAAAGTAATGCTCAAGAAAGTAATCCAAAAAATTGCTGTGCAAATCTGATCCTCTATCCAAATCTACACCAAAACTTAATGGTGTTAATTCTGGGCAGAAACACATCCTGCATCACAGTTTTGGTGGAAATGTATTCCGTAGTTCAGTAGCAAACTAACAAAAAGACAAGGATGAAAACATAAGCTCCTTGGTGGATTTAATTACCTGCCAATTTAAGATTTAATTTTTCAAACTTATAATTGATTTGATTACTTGCCTTGTAATCAGAAGATGTGTATCATTTAATAAAAGCAGAAACACACAACACTTTAAAAGTGGATTTTTAGACATAAAAACAAATACAAGGCTGCAGAGAGATATGTGGGGGAGCTGCTCATCATCTCCTCAACCAGGCAGATCGCTCTTTCTTCAAGCAGTTACTGGTAGTGCTTTTGGTAGCATGCCACAGAATGTAATCAAAACGTGAGAATTTAATAATAACTTTAGTTATAGGAAGTCTAGTTTTATAATTTTAGGAAAATTAAAGTCACAGCACAGACTTGAAAAGAAGCCTTATCAAACCCTGGTCTAACTAGACTGATTTCTTAGCCAAAGCACTGAAAAGTGAAATCCTTTGCTGTACTGTGCATTGTATATTTACACAATGGTTTACAAATAGGTGACACTACAGAAATGGTGTCTTGTCTACTCCAACCTACAACCCATATTTTTTTCTGTCGACTGAAAACCAACTGAATCCAAGCTGTTCTAGGAAACCTGTGATGGTTGTTGTCTGAACATAGGTACAAAGGGCTGGGAGGGGAAAATAATGGGCAATAATTTAATATAGCATAAATATGGAGGCCTGTCTCAGCTGCTGCTTGGCCCTGCTGCTGTCAGGTAGTTGCCTTTCATGGCTGCTGTGTTGGGACATGAAACCCAGGCGACCAGGCGCGGCTGTTGCTGTGAACTTAAAATGAACAGGAAAGGCTTAGCAACCGGGCGCTCAATGGTACTTTAGCCTGTGCTTGCCAGTAAGTGTGGGAGCATGAGTATGTGATTGAGTGTTTAATTAAGCTATTGTGTGTAGGTGGGAAAGTGAGGGTATTTGATTCAGTGTGTTGCAATGAGGCTGATCGATTAGTCCAATGTTTAAAAGTATTGTGAGAGGATGAGTGTATCCAACAGTGTGTGAATGAGTACATGACTGAGATTCGGACTGTGTGTACTCCGCTGCCAGGAAGAAGCTCCAGGGTCTTTATCCAGATGAGCCGGACTGCGCTGACTACAGCAAATCCTATTAAGACCCGTCCCACAAGCCCTAACACACACCAGTAGACACACAAACACAACGTACAATCACTCAATCTCTCTGTCACACACTCGCACATAATTTATGCAGCGTGCTTGTGAGTGACCCGCCTCATATTATTCCAATTAAACCACCAAACACAATTAACTAATTAAAATATGAAAGCAGTTCCTCTTTGTAAGATTAAGGAATTCATTTCTGTTCTTACAGTTTACATGAGGAATTTGACAAAGCGGGCCTTTTCCTGTACTAAGCAAGACTCCCGTCGCTTGCCAGAGCCAAATAGTGAGCTGATAGAACAGAGAGGAGCTCATTGACAAAGAAGATAAAGTCTTGTCAGTCCCAAGCATGCAAATCAGAGTCAGTTCTAAAAGTTAGTATCTCTGTTGTATGTTTATGTTAACCTGTTTGTGAGATGTTACAATAGCACTCTGAAAAAGGAGCACTGCACATTTGAAAGAAGAGAATAGTGTAAAAAGCAAAAATAGGTTCAAACCGATGTCATTCAAGGTGCTTTATCATTACCTTACAAGGCCGCTGGATCTGCGAGATTGCAAGATCATGAGAATCAACCTCCTATGAGGAACTACAAGCAGCTAATTAGGTATGATTACATGGACATTATTTACATAATTTAAATGTTTTTGATAAAATATGCAATTTCACATAATTTGGGATGATCATAAGGTTGGTGTACAACATTTTGGAAACAATAGAGAAGACAATACACAAACACACAAAAAGCTGGAAAATCATTCCACTTAGTGTTCAACTTTGACACAAAAATTGCAAACAAATTGCGACACATTTAGGAGTTGGTGGAATAGAGAGAAACCAGTTAGTCCAAAGGCTGTGTAATAAAACTTTGCTCTGATTAATTAGAGGCCAGCAGAGCTTTTTTCTTCATATCCAATTTGTCAAAGTATAAATCAGTAAAATCCACCAAAGATAGACATGGAAGGTGCTGTCTGACCTCTAGAGTGCCACATTGTTTTCTTAGGGCCATGACACATCGACAAACTAGTGGGAGATAAAAACAACTTTTGCACCATCTCTATTTGCCCGTGTCTCTGCAAATAAGATGCACCTGAACACACCGCAAAGGTTACAGCCAACAGCCAACTAGCTTGTGTGTTCTGTACCTTCGTCTGCATTCATCATTCAAAGAAGGAAGCCAGAAGATTCAGGATGCAGATATACAAATTATTCTAAAGCAGCATTTGCTTATCATTTTCACACCATTCACTATGTATGGATGCTTCTGATAAAGAAATGTTCTGATAAAAAGCTGCAAATAACTCTGGTGAAAAGACAGATTTGCACTAAATGGCTGAACTCATATATACTATACTAAAAGGCTGAAGAGGCTTTCCCTGTCTTTCTCAATTTATCTTCTTGTGCAATGATTTGGGCAGCTGAACAGCCACTCAGAGTGATTCCTCTCACTGATGGGCTCTACCTCAGGTTCAACATGCTTAGTCTGCCGAAAAAGCCGCCAACAAGCCATTAGATGACTGTCGGCCTGGTGGGTGAGGGGCATTACACGTTTTGTGTGAAATGAAGTACAGTAAGTAGTCACCACCAAGGCTGGGTACTTACAAGAGAAATCACGCCTCAGTCTATCTGAATGTCTCTATGTAACATCCTAGGTTGCATATTTTTTCTGTGTTAAAAGGCCAAAGCAACCAACATATATGATGCCAAAAATTGCAATCTAATCACTAGCTGAACTGGTATTCCTGCTCTTCCTTTTCATGGTTGTCAGGGTATCCTTTTGATGCAAAGTTACATCTAGCTATGCATGTGGACTTGAAAGAGGGCCAGCCAGCTTCAAGGTGATTGCTACTGAAGAAGAAAGTGACCCAAATTGAAATGGTGAAGGCTGCACCTCATCAATGTAGCTGTATGGCTTCATGACAAATGGGGATAAAGGTGAAATAAACTGTGGTGCTCATTGCCTGGTTTTGTTATGTGACCTCTTTAGCAGGCTTTGAATGGCAATGTGACATGACACACAAAAGATCCACAAACAAAACATGCCACTGGACACAGAGCAGCAGATGCAGAAACAGTTATGGTGAATGTCTGATTATAAAGGACAAAATCAGAACAAAGCTGGACATTTAAAAGCTAAAATTAGAATAAACGTTGAACTAATTAGTAATGCCTTTTTCACAAGATAAACTGCTGTCAAAATGGTCATTATAATGTAATAATCATTTATGATTTTTATATTACACATATCATTATATTATTATAATATAACATTCATTTTAAATGATTATTATAATAAAATGTTATAATATAATAATAATTTATGATATTACATTATAAATATTATTATATTATAAGAAAATAATCATCATTTCCAATTGATTATTTTAATTTAATATTATAATACATTAATCATTTTGGCAGCAATTTATCTTGTGAAAAACGCATCACTAATAAGTAGAGACTACTGGTTCTCCACTGGTTCCTGCGGGGTTTAAGCTTTGAGGAGGAAGTGACGAGTTCAGTCTACTGACCTCTTAGTGTTGTAAGCCGTGTCCTGCGGGGTCTCTTCCAACAGTGTGACGTAGACGAGAGCACAGGTCAGAATGAACAGCACTGTCACAGTATGGGCTCGCCTGCAGAGAAAGAGAGGCATATTAATAACATCTGTGAAGAGGAAAATTTAATGAATGCCACTGGAGGATTGACAGAAAATCCACTGATGCTATTTGACGCCACAAGACAATACAGTTAATGTAATGTAATATGAGCTGAGAACACTGTTGTAATTATTCAACAGAGTGTCTTAATAAAGCTTGTGCTTGATGAAAAGTCTCTAGTAATCAGAAGAAAATAGAGTGAAGGGACAGGAGATGAGATAAAACAGATGTATACGGGGAAACTGGGTTACTTCAGCTGAAAATAGTACAAAAAGGTACAGAAAACAAACAAAAACAAAAATAAACAGACACAATGACGTATGACTTTTCTGAGTAAGTTTAAAATTTATTTTATTTACTTTCTCTGGGGTGAAAGAAGTCAAAAATAACTTTTGCATCAATTTTCTGTTAACATACCTGACTGTGGTCTGACAATTCTCTGCAGGTTTGTATTTTTTGAAGACCACAATGTTGGCCACATGCTCATATCTCCCATATCACCCGACAGCAAAGGAAGCAAACCTTGGCCTTTTGTCGGATGACAGATACACACCACAGTGGTCCAGACACATATCCATGCTATCTGTGGATTTATCTCACCACATGGGCCAAAGTTTCATTCATCCACTTACTGATAGGAGCCACAAGAACATACTCTACCCAATAGATAACCCAGGGAATTCTCAATAAGGAGGAGCTAACAGGACTTACCACATGAATGATATTTAGAGAGGACATCATCGGAAGAGAATTAATAGAAAGAGATTGTTTATAGTGAGAGCATTTGCAGAGACAGCTAACACTTTAATTGTATTCTTGAGATGCTCAGATTGACTGGCTATTCAAATTGTCCAATATTTATTATCGTTCGGGATGTCCCACAGGCTTTCCACGGGCCCAGTGAAGCACTTTTAAATGCTGTACCTTTTGTCAATCCTGTGTTTGATTGCTCGCAGTACCTCAGCTGTCAAAAACACTCCATCGAGCTCAGTTAAAGCAAAACACAACTGTGTGCGAGTGACCTGCGAATGAACTGTGAGGCTCCCTGAGGACTAAATAAACAGCAGCCAGCAGCCTCAATTAACCCAGTGATATGATGTTCATCATTTTGTATTGCAAAGAATTCTGCTTCGGCTAAAGAAAATCACAGAGTAATTTTCCTTGAATTTTAGCAACATGATGAAGGTGCAAAATGGCTGCTGAACTTCAAAGTGCTTCTTTTGTCAAACCAGCAGCCTAAAACCTACAGGAAAGCATGCAATCCTTACACTTAAAGAGGCTGGAAGCAGCAAATGTTTGACATTTTGTCTCGATAAATGATGACTGAAACAATCAATCCGATTATCGAATAAGACAAGGTCTTAAAGTTGAAGCTAAACGGTAAAACTAGGCAGTGCTGATCATATATGAATCAAGAACATGTTCCTGCAATGCCTTTTTCTCACCTAAAATGTTTTCAGAAACATGGTGTAAGGTTTACCTATAACAGAAATTTGTTACCAATCAGCCACCACAGTGTTTTAAAATGAACAAACCAAAACCAAGCATCTCCCAACTCGCAATACGTCACACATCAGCAACCGTGTCTATCGGCCCGGTGGCCGTGGTGCATTCTGTTTGTAGTAGGTTTTCTACCTTTTTGAGCAAAGGCAAATACCTGCCTTTTTCATATTTTTTTCTTGTCATGCAACATCAATTTCAAAAACATATTGCGTTTTTCTATTGCATTAAACACTATCTTTCAGTGGTTGAATACTTATTGACTATTGCAATAAGGCAATGGTTTGGAAAAGCATATTTTGTATTGAGGCCAGTAGTGGCATCTGTCAAGCATCTGTGCCAGCCCTTTGATTCAGAATCTGAGTCACAGCGACAGTACTCCAAGTCTCCCTGTTCTACCTGCTTATCCAACCTGTTTGGCAAGAGACACAGGAGAAGGCCTGGTTTCTCCCTTGCCTGACAACCACATAACAACACTAGGAGTGAAAAGACACACTGGAAATGCCAGGCTGGTGCAACTCTGAGGCAAGCCAAGAAATAAATTTACCACCAGAGCACCTAGATACAACCAACTACTGGTTGAGGACAGTTCAAGGACCAACATGCATAAATAGTCTAATGTTGTCCTGACACTGAGTGAAGGGTTGAAATAGGCCAGACAAATACAGTTTGTGACTGTACTGACCTTAAGAAAAGGATGTTGATGGAGCATGCTCAACTGTCAGTTTGATGCATTTGAACCAAGCGGCCTCTGGTTTCCATGATCTCAATTTGTTACAGATCACAGGTTCACTGGCCTTGCGCCTGTTGGACAAAATCCTGTGATGAGCTCTAGTTTCTCTCTAGTGGTGTTACTTAGAGCCCTAACTTAAAGAGTTCATTCTTGGAAAACATTCTAAAATAAAACCCCAAGACATCTTCCTGAGTCAAAATGCACAAAGCATTCTCAGATGTCTGTAAGGACTGAAATGTGTGGGCAGTATTTCTATTTAGGGAAAAATTAAAAGTGGTGTGCCAGCATAAAATGTGGTTCATCCGGCTGAGTTCTATATTAGGTCTTTGCAAACTATTCCTCTTTTCTCAGAAAAAGAGAAACACTTCCCCCAATTTAACTCTGTCCTAATAAGGCAGGTCGCATGGCATATGCTTACCATCCTTGACAGCCAGAGACAGCTTTTTGGCATATCTCTTGGGAGATACCCAACCACACAGCCAAAAAGAAACACAGGCAAGAAAGTTTTTCACTGTCACTTCCTGTATTTCACCACTGACGTGTGGTTCATCTGACTCCCAATAACTATACTATTCTTGTGTCAGCTCTTAAAAATTGTCAACTCATGGTTTAATTTGTGGTAATGGAATCAGCACAATACATAAAAAACATTCCATGTGTTTTGCCAGTTTTTGGACTTGTTCTCAGTGGGTTTCAGCATGCAACATTAGCTTGGAAATATCGATATTATATGGTTATCCTGATATGTGACTATATCGTCTTAGATTTTAGATATCGTATGATAAGTGTTGTCTTCGCCTTGTTTAAAGGCTGCATTACAGAAAAGTGATGCATTTTCTGAACTGAACAGACTGTTCTACTAGTTCTAATACTTGTCTTTACCCAGATTACTGCTGATTACTGATCAGAAATCTCATTGTGTTGATATCTGAAGCATCTATGAAGTGCTTATGAAGTGATTTAAAATATCAAGATATTTATTATGTATCACCATATAGAACAAATAAAAACATTTCAACATCATTTTAAGGCCCTATCCATATATATCCAAGATGGCATATGATTCGCAAGGGCCATGTTTCCAAGTTGACCATAAGGTTAACAGCTACCACACCACTTTTCATTATCAGTTCTCCATTATAACAAACTAGAAGTGCCAACCAAACAATTACATTACATAAGAGGCTGCACTAACCAGAGCTGTTTACATTGTGACTTGTTATCTGTACATAAACAAATGTAAAACTAATGCAGTATAATACAACAACCCTGCATTAAACCCTATCTTCATGTGAGTAATAATATGATGAAACTGATTTGGAGTTGTGTTAATTTAACTGTGCTAAGCTGTGGTTTACAGTGCTGTCAAATGACACTGCAGGAGTCATGAGCGTTTATGGGCTCCAGCTCCACATGGCCCATGACGGAAACATGACATAAGGGTGGATGTGCTAAGTATCGCCTTTTTCTGGCTCGATGCTGAGACATATGTTGAAGTTTCAGACGACGGAACTAGATCGGCACTGGAACATCAGCTGACATCTAGTTTGAAAGACACACTTAAGTAAATCACATAAGACAGTAACCACTGTAACACTGTTACTGGCCTCACTGCTGCTTTCTACTGTTCCCCTTTTTCCAGCAAAAACAGGAAGGCAAACTTGTCTAATGGCAATGGGAAAAGAGTAAATTGCCTTTGTTCAGTGAGTTTACCTTTATCTTAAAAAAAAACAAAAAAAAACAAAACACCTGCATATAAACCATTAATTCTGTTTAAGAAATGAGACTAGAAATCCTTAAACATACTGCATACTTCAAAAGACAAAGGGATCTTAGCATCTTAGTTCCTATTAATGCTATGAGTATTGAAATAACAGGAAACCTGGATGTCAAGGTTGTTACACAGTAATGAGAAATCCTCATTAAGGTTTCTCTCCGGGAGGAACACTCCTCTGCTGCCAAAGATATTGGATGGCTTAGCAGATTCTTACTGCCCCTTGCTTTACACACAAAGCAGAGATGAAACACACATTCACTGAGTCAGGTTTGAATATTCCTGGAGCGACAGGTTGAAGGGTCTTGGCGGCTATACATTGTAGGAGGCGGCAGAGGAGAATGTCACTCTTCCAGACTAGCTTCACGCCCTTACATCATAACACCCGCATCATTCACGTCACTGGGCCTTGTCAGTGTGTGTGTGTGTGTGTGTGTGTGTGTGTGTTTGAGTGTAGACAGAACTCACTCCTCCAGTTTACCGCATTGACAAAATATGCGTCTTGTCTTCAAGTCTGTTGTGGATCCCTTTCTGCTGAAGGCGCAGGCTTGGATATTAGCTACTGCCTTGTCATCAACAAGCGGTGATGTGTAATGAAAGCATCAGTGACAGCCTGGCAAATATTAGTGGGACACCTTTCAGGCTGACACCTTATGGAGTAAGCCTTTTGATTCCTCTCCATCTTTATGCATTAGCAGAATTTCACCAACGCAGTTGAGCTCGACTTCATGCTTGGTATTCAAATCGTTCATTATTCTAAAGATTCGGAATAAGTATTTGCTGTGATTAATGGAGGTCATGGGCATGTCTTTCAGTTCACCTTGAAACCCATAACACACCCAGCTGACACTACACACATGCCTTATCATGCACTTTCTATGTACATGTCACAAATAAAATCTTGATTTTCTGGTAGTCACAAATGAAAACAACACCATCACTTCAGCTGCTGCAGCATGCAGTATCTGACAATCGCATGGTTGACATTGCAGGGAAGCACTCACCAGAAAAAGGTGTTGGTTCCGTCGTCATAGACCTCACACTCAGTGTTTCTCCGGTACAGGCTCTCCCTGGAGGTCTGCTTCATCACACCGCCTTTGATTTGTGGGCTCTGACTTGGACAGCCCGGCTCGATCGAGCCGTTGTTGACCTGCTCGGCGGCGGCTGCGGCTGTGGCGCACTTGCCGGTTGCGTTGATCGCGGCCACGCTGCTCTTTTTCGACTCGGGCTTGGTCATGGCTTCATCCAGCCGTTTCGCCGCTCTCGGTGCCTTTAGTCGATCCTTTTTGCGGTTTGATTATCCCTCGACTCTGCTCCCGTGTACTGTCATCCGCGTCAGCCCCACCCAAGTGACTGTCAGCATCCTGGGGTGGTCGAAGGAATGAACGTTACTTCTTAGCTAAGAGGAGACTAACCTGAAAGTCACGTCCTGCGGTTGTTATAGCTCCCGGACACCACCAAGCACAGCACGGCACTGCACACTACAGACATGCATGTAAGGACGTCTCGCCAAGACTTCCGATGACATTGCCTACTTATGTATCTAGAAAAACAAGCGTGGCAAGCCTGTTAGTGTGAGCAATGGCGAACACTTTCGGACAGAGCCACAGCACGGGTATTTAATTGATGGCGTCCAGGTTGTAAACAAATCACAGCGGCTTCACCGCCATGGGTACGAGGCTTTGATGTCATGCAGGCTGTTGGCTAACCGCGTTAGCTATTAAGCAGCAGGCTATTTTTGACTATTTGACCTTGCTAACGAGGCTAAAGTTAACTGTCAAGCTTGTTAACAATTAACCGACGTAAAACCACCATTACGAAAGCCACTGCTTCACCTTATATATGACAGAGTGTGCCTTACGTTAGCTATAGGGAGATGTTTCTTTTTAATTTAAGCTAACGTTACTTACCAGTTGAATTTACGGGATTACTGACTGAAGACGGGATGAGTTCAGGAGAGGCTAACGCTACATCAGTACGGGCGTTTGAAATCCGTTTCGTTGGTAGAAAGACGAGAACACAATTTAGCAGCAAACTGTGTTACACTCCGCCTCTACTATACCAACAAAAAGGCAAACCGCTCCAGACCATAGACCGTGGGTTACACTCCAGACATATCACATGGGCATGGAGTCGGCTTGGTGATCAAGCTAGCATAGGCAACAACACTGCATCCGTTACAGAGATCATCACAATAAAGTAAGCCCTCCGAGTCATACGTTACAATGCCTTTATTTTGAAATCGAAATTTCAACTCGACAATGCTACTTCCGCTACTTTATGTGATTTTGTTACGACGACAGCCTGGGCGATCAGGCGGGTTTAGCGGAGGATCATCCGTTTCAGCGCTTTCTGTGTTACATTTGATGAGTTCAACAGTGCAGTAACAACAGGAAACATGCAAGTAACTCCACTACGTACCGGCATTTAACCGGCAAAACTTCTAAAAAAAGAAACGCTACCAAGCACGGTTTCCTTACAAAATGTTTTGGCAATATGTATGTCGTCACTTCCGTCTAGCCACATTAGCCACAATGAAAGCAATGGGCAAAAGAAGAGAAGAATTGAGAAAAAAATTCTAAGAAAATAAAGCTATTGGTAGGTTAGTAAATATAAAACTTATTTTCCTTTCCTGAAACATGATGTTTATAGCACAGTTTCATCATGTATTAACCTCACTTCAGTGAATCTAGAAAGATTTATTTTATGTAAGCTGCAGAGGATCTCCTCTCCGTCAGCTAGGGTGGTGTAAACTCACCGCAGAAGCTTAAACCTCAAGGTATATGGCCACCTTTTTCTTCATCAAAAACTTTTAGAGAAGTTTTCTAGATCGAGCCACAACAGCAGTGCAGTTAGTGTTCGTCAGTAATAATCTCTGCTATAACCAATTTTGACTCATGAAAAGATCCATTCATAAGACTCTCCTCGAGACTTCATTTTCCAGCTAGGAAAATCCCTCAGCTGACAACACATGGCAAAACCACCTTTATTTCTCTCCAAGGATTCTAGGCCAAAGGTAAAGAGAGGTAACATTTAAACAGGGACTATTTTACGCCCTCAAAGGAAGAATTCTTCAAGATAACTGTAGTAATACATGAGTTGAATTTAATGCAAATACCTCTGTATAAGAACATTATTTTTATGTCAAAATCTGACTTTTGATCTCATAATATTTACTTTTCATTGCGACATACCATAACCATACTTTTTACCAACCGAAATTACACCATGATTAAGATTTTTAGTTTATCTTGTGAAAAGACAAAGTAAGACAAACAAAAACATGTTCACCTGTTGTTGTCTGCCTGTGTGTGTGTGTGTGTGTGTGTGTGTGTGTGTTCTTGTACTTACCACATACTGAGGACCAGAATGAGTTTTTAACCAACAAAGTGAGGTCATTTTTGGGAAGTGAGGACATTTTGGCCGGTCCTCACTTTGTTTTCACTGAAATCACTTCCTAAGGTTGTAAACATGCTATACTCTGTTTCTCTCAAAAGTCCTCATTTTGGTGCAAGAACCCGTTTTTTCACTCCTGATTTTCACACAGTTTTGCTCTCTGGCTCCCACTACAGGCGATTTTCTGGTACTGCACCCAAATTATTCCACAACTGCTAAGCATGTAGTCCTCTGTTATGTTGTGCTTACAGCTATAACAAATAGTACAAACAAAATTTGTACTTGACATTTGCAATTCTTTTTGTTTTTTTTTAATGATTAAATGTAGATTAATATATTTATTGAACTTACTAGGGCCTGAGCACTGAAAGTGCATGGACCCTCTTGAAATTGCTCTGATTATCTCTCCTTCCATCTTTCTTTCTTTCTTTCTTTCTTTCTTTCTTTCTTTCTTTCTTTCTTTTCACCTCAAAGTAAGTGGCTTTTGGGAGGGACTAAAGATGCTTGACAGCTCATGAAACTTTGCACAAAATTTGATGACTGAAGAAATTTTCATTTAATATGGGTTTCAGACACAGGCATGGCAAAATGGGTGGACACTGCCCCTAAGAGAGTGAGCTTTACATGAAAATAACTTTTTTGCTAACAAATGACACAACTGACTCCTCAACTTCATCAAGAAGAGATGCTGTTGTACCTTCCCAATGACAGTAAATGTATGACAGGCCCAGAGAGTTCTTCAGTACTGTTCACCCCCAGAAATTGAAAACTGGAGACACTCTCCACTGCTTCACCATTGATTAAAATTGGGTTATGATTTTTCCACTTCCTCCTGAAGTCCAATATAATCTCCTTTGTCTTCTTGTTGTGCAAGATTAGATAACCGGTGGAACACCAATTTGTCAGGTTATGCACCTCATCTCTGTGTGCCATCTCATTGTTGTTGGAGATCAAGTCTATGATCTTCAAGTCATTTGGAGACGGAGTCCCTCTGTCCCTCACCCATCACAACCTATTTTAAATATTCTGGTGAATATACTTTCACTTCTCAGTGACGATAACTCTTTAAGCTATCAAAATTTCCATTGCCCACTTCACACGATGATGGATGGACAGCTATGTACAGCTGAAAAAAACAGAGAACTGGTCATTAATACTACCAGCACACACAGCACAGTCCACTACTCCACCCTCAACTTCATCTGCATCAATAGTTACTGCTGAGATTGTGGAGAGCTTGATTTGAGTGTAGTGGACAAGCAGTAATCCTAACCCCTAACTCAAACTGGAGCTTGGCCCTAAAACACTGGGCTACAGACCTGGTTCTGACAAATGTTTGTAGAGCTCCTGGAGAGTTTTCAAGACCAGTCTGATCCATATCCCTAGCCCCTTCAGTTCCCAAGTTATGGGCCTTTATGTTTGAGGTCAGGAGGTCATCATGCAAAGTGAACCATGAAAACTTTTACCTCCAAAACTCCTGAACCACACTAGTAAGAAGGACACCCAGGGCACTGTTGCATTCAGCAAAATGAGGGCTATGTTTCTGTGGAATGTGCCAACATAAGAGGTCAAAAGTTGCTCAAAGCTTGAGACTTTGTTGAAGGGCATGGGTAGTGAACTTTGATGTTTCGCAATCAAAAGAAAGAAGCTGTTATAACTCAGCTGTACATGGTGGAATCTGTCCCAAATCTTACATGTATGATGAGACTCCCTCCCTGAAGACATCTCCATGCCAATATTCAGTTATTGTGTATTTACCTCTCCTTGTTTCAGATCCCTTTCACTGCTTGTGTGGTTTTGTAAAAATGAATTCTTATACAGTTCACCAACATGGTATATTAGTTTGTTCATAAGTAACATGTTACCTAAGCAGTAAATACTTAATTAACAATATCAATATTATAGTGTTGTTTTTGTGTTGCATTCCATCTTCCTGTTTTTTCAAATAAGATGCACAAAATTCACTTAGTTGAGGTATTACACAACGTCATCAGACAAAGCACGAGTTTGACAGCGGGTTTATTTTCCAACTGCCAGAATACCAGGATGTGCATTAACTGTTAGCTAGTGTGCAACAGCAGAGTTTGTGCTTGTGTTCACAGCAAGTTAGCTAATTGAAATTAACCAGAAGATTTGGTTTTGTTGTTCCCCAGTGTCTTTTCTCCCACTCCACTCCAGCGGACCCAACAGAGAGAAGAGACACACAGTTGGGGAGCTGTGGAGGACAAAGCTTTGGAGAGGAGTCTCCCCCTCCTGAAGCTTCTCTCTGCAGCTCCCCAACTGTCAGCTCTGTCTGTGCCGGCGTCTGTCTCTCTGCTCCACTCAGCAAAGTAATAGGCTGTACTACTCTGTGATACAATTAACCACACAGCAAGATTTTTTATTTGTTCAATATTTACAGGAAAAATTTTCCAAAAAGCACTGACACCACTAAAACGCTGATGAGTACTCCTTGTTAGCGTTGGCTTGGTGAAACTGCGACGCTCCTAATTATTCAGAACCTTAATATTCAGCCTTAATATAATTTCAGTGAGTGAGTTATAAAAGAATTTGCGTTCTAGAGACCAAAAACATTTTTTGTACTAGGCTGTAAATATATTTATTTCTACTGTGAAGTTGGGCATTTTAACATGGGGCTCTATGGAAATTGAGTCGCTATTGGATGCTGCTTGATTAGAACAAGATTTTTCCTGTTTTGCTCAGCTTTGGTGAAATGAAAAAAGCCCAATATTATTGATTACTGTTATTTAAAAAATAAAATAAAATAAAATAAAGTTAAAAAATTCATTCTTCTGGGAAAAATATTTGGGTCTATTTTGTACAGGGCAACTTTATCTGGTTTTGGGAAAATGTGATTACATTTTATGATATGTATTCAAAATCAGAGAAAAATCTAAATCCTTCTCAAGCTTTCAGGCAACTCTCTTTTACTGAGCAAGAGAAAAGGGCATGCTCTGCTCATGCTTCTCCTACCCCTCCCCCCACTTCTGGAATGTGCCTATTAAGATTCAGCCAATCAGAGCTCTCCATGAGCCCAAGTATCAAGGTGAAACTTCGGTCAGCAGCAAGACTATGCTGTCCAGCTGCACGTCATGGAGAGGTCCAAACGGAGGAGAAAATCTTCAAAAAAAAAGGATTCATCGCCAAAAAAGCAAACTGAATTTTGCAGTAATCGAGGTAAGCCTTTTTTTTTCTTCTGTCTGGCTGTTTGCAAGTGGTGTGTTGGAGATGAAAATGTGATTGTGGTTAATGAGTATAACTGCGTGGTTCAGCGGTGAGTGAAGGGAGCATGCTAGCTAGACTGTACATTAGCATAGCTGATGTGAAGCTAAGCACAAGGCTAACAGGAACTGTGAGGGAGCTGCAACATTACGCAGTGTTAGCACAACCAGACACAGGTCAGTTCGACACAGGTCAGTCTTCATAAAATCTGAAAACTGCATTGTGTTAAAACTGATGTGCAACATGAAGGCAACATGAAGCTCAGGGGCTTATGTGAGCTGTGAAACTGGGACACAGACAGCATAGGAGAGATTCAAATAGGAGCTTATAAACGACACCAAAACACAGTTTTTATTATCTACACTTTGGCGTTATTCAACAGATTTTCTTGCATATAGTGCTTGGCTGGTTTTAATTTCGGACCGTGCAGGCTTTGTCCCCTGACTAGTTCTTCTGTCTGGGCTTTAGGTGGACCAACAGTTAAATAATGTTGTCAGATAGTGTTATGTCATATGTTACATTCCACTAATAAAATGCTTATCTTTTTATGAATGGTAGGGGAAACAGTGCTTTTTAATGAATCAGACTTCGTCTTTACACTATATTATTTTTAAGTCTTATCAAAGGCTGTTTTGCTTGAAAAAGTAATAGTACTGGCGTATTTACTGAAATCGATTTGCTCTGTGTTAATTTTTTCAAACATAAAATTTGTGTGCACCTCCTGGAGGAGCTAAATATGTTCTGTCCCAGGCTGCAGTCTCAGCAGGGACTTACTCAATCATCACACAATGGCTGGAAATTTGCTGTTGTATTTTATATAATTTGTTCACATGTTGCTGGTCCCATGCTGTGCGCACGGAAGGTGTGTGTGCAAGTTACTGTGGTTACTGCATCCTGTCACTCTGACACCTTCTCCTGATTCAGTAACATGTTTTTAGGTTGGTCTGCCTCTACCATATTCATGAACCTCAACACTCAAATCTAATGATATAATTTTAGGTTTTGATTGAAACCTTAGTCTCCTTCATGGTGAAATGTTTTGATGTGTTAAGCAGGCTGTTCAGTTAGTTCATACATCTACATCTTAACATCAGAGCACAGTTTGTATCACAGTAGTCTTTGACCTGAGATACTGTCGGTTAAATGATCTGCTGTTGACACTGTGATTATTGGTTTGTGTGTGACATTTAAAGGGAAGACTGAGCACTTTGGACCCTGTGGTCTTTGGTATGTTAGTATTGACAATAACAATTTTATTTCTAACTTAGCATTTCAAGTAATTTAGCACTTTTTGATAAATATAAATATTGTAATTAACACAATGATGTGTGCTCTATTGTGAGACATATTTGTTTTGTTATTTATGGGAATTGCCACAGTAACATTGACATTTAATTTTACATCTGTAAGATTCAGTTTCTTGTTTTCCTTGAAACATTTTCATAGGTAAGGGACATGAAGCGACCTCAGCCAAGGGTTCAAGAGGAGTCAAAGTGAGCCAGACATCATTTTCAGACAGACAACTAGAGGCAAATAATGGTAAGTAATACATATATTATATAATTTAAAAAAAAACTATTCAAATGTACAGTAGTTCAGCTTGTGCATTCTCTCTCTTAGCAACTTTCAGGCTAATTCAGCAGTTTTTAATCGTTTAACTCTGATGTTACTCTGTTCAGCTTAGCAGTTTGCCAAGTGACTTGATAGCTTGTAGAGGATTATAGTGTTTATTACTTGTTACTTGTAATCAGACCACAGACTGGGCAAACAATGACATGCAGCTGCATTACAGGCAAAGGAAGAATCACATTTAGGTTATTCTCAACATATACAGTACCTTCAGTAATGCAGACTACTGTGATACAGAAGTGTCATTTTCGTGGCATTCTATAGCCTAGGTCTCCACTGCTATACTTCATGTTAAGTGGGCAAGAAAAAGTAGTCATTCGAAATCATAAGTGCAAGTGGACTAATAGCAGATGTCTCTATACTCATATTTGCTGTTTTACTTATTGCCTTAGAGTCACTAAATATATTGCTGAAATGTTTGATGCTTATGATGGTGTTGTAACCAGCTCACAATGGATCAAATCATGTGCTCAAACTGATTGTAGATGTCTCTGAGTCTGTACTAACATCTGCTGTCTTACACATGGAGATCTGCCAGGTCCGACCCCTACAGTTTCTCCTGTTAAGTGCCAGCAAGAAGCTGTAACTACACGAAGACATGATGATGATGATGATGATGAAGAGGGTAAGTGATGGCATTGTGAACACTAGACAGAAAAAAGCACATTACACCAGTTGTCAGGTCTTTACTCTGAAATTCAGTCAGATGTGCAATCAAATTCAATGTTTAAGTTATTGCCTAAGAAGTCACTAAACGGTCTTGGCCCTAAATATATTGCTGACATGTTTGATGCTTACAACGTTATTGTAACCAGCTCACAATGGATCAAATTATTTGCTCAAACGTATTGTGTATGTCTCTGTACTAATATCTGCTGTCTTACAGATGGAGATCTGCCAGGTCCGACCCCTACAAGTTCTCCTGTTAAGTGCCAACAAGAAGCTGTAACTACACAAAGACATGATGATGATGGTGATGAGGGTGATGATGATGAAGGTAAGTCTTGGCATTGTGAACACTAGACGGAAAAAGCACATTACACCAGTTGTCAGGTCTTTACTCTGAAATTCAGTCAGATTTGCAATCAAATTTGATGTTTAAGTAATTGCCTAGTAGTCACTAAATGGTCTTGGCCCTAAATATATTGCTGACATGTTGATGCTTACGATTTTGTTGTAACCAGCTCACAATGGATCAAATTATGTGCTCAAACGTATTGTGTATGTCTCTGTACTAATATCTGCTGTCTTACAGATGGAGATCTGCCAGGTCCGACCCCTACAAGTTCTCCTGTTAAGTGCCAACAAGAAGCTGTAACTACACAAAGACATGATGATGATGGTGATGATGATGAGAGTGATGATGATGAGGGTAAGTCCTGCTGGTGTTAACACTAGTAATTCTCTAAAAGCAAGAATTTTCTTTTGAGCCTCAGAACAACCTCAACATTTGAAGAGATGAAGATATGGTAATGGTAACATCAACCATGATAAGAGATTAGTTAAAGATTGAATATCACAATTATTACATGAAAGTTAGACATTTTAGGTATAATCGAAAATTATGATAAAAGTGAGAGGAGATCAGCCTTTTGTATTCATGAATTAAAAATATCAATTGGCTTAATATATTTTACTGGTTGCCTTTCCATGTATCCACTCTGGTTTTAAAACAAAGCTTCTAACAAACAGAGGAGATATTCCCACTCTTGATAGCTGCTTAATTACTTATGTTCTTCACTATATGAATCAACTACCTCCTATGAGCTTTGTTGAAATCTTTGCTGAAATTCCGTAGCCCTTTCATTTTGACATAATTACACTTATAAATAATGCATATGTCTCAATAACTCATGTACAGTAAGAATTCTGTTCTTGATCCATTCATGGAGACGAGGAGGTAGGGATCAAACAGTGACTATTTCGCCAACTTATTTAGAGAAGATACATGTTGGATTGATCACAGAGGCTTTTTATTACCTGAACTCCACTATTAGCTTTGATTTCTTTAAAATAGGCCTGCTGTTTTATTTTGCTTTACTTAGCACTTATATATGTTGTGTAACTATGTTTTAATGAAGACTGATTTTAAAATGGTAAACCTATCCAACAGTTAACTCTGTGTTCTGATTTCTAGATGCTTCAAAAGTGCACAGAAAGAGACCCTGTTCTGCTGAGGAGAGAACTGCTGTCAAGCGGCATAGTTTGTAGCTCTCAGGAAAGTACCAGCAAAAGATGACTGCCTGATCTGTATCGGTAAAGAGTCTCCTACACTTAACACCAGAATATGTGTAGACATTAAATACTTTGTCTATAATGAGATAGTTAAAATGAAGTAAAAGGTGGTATCATAAACTAATCTAATGTTAAGGGATATGCTGCAGATCTGTTCACTAAGAACCACATTGCCAATGTTGAAATGTTGTACCGAGTTGGCAGTTTTTTGTTTCTATTGTTTCTATGAGAACAACTGACAAACATGATTTCTGAAAGTTTTTCTTTGCAATGTTTTGCAATAAAATGCACAATTATGTGGGGCCTTGCTGATTTGTCAGCTTTTCTTTTCATGAATGTTCAGCAATCAAAAATACACCCAATTTAAAAATGTTCTTATTGACAGTAAATTTATAACAAATGAAACTGCCTATTGAGGATTACATGTTTTAAAATTAAACATTTCATAATTTCATAAGGTAAGAACAGAGTATTATACCATGGAATTATGCCAAACCTGTCTTCAGTAGGCCTAGAATAAGCATATCAGTTAATAATCCCAGTGAAATACTCTAAAACAATAATCTCACAAACTAAGTTTCTGGTCCCCACTTAGTTGGTTAAAATCTTTTATCTGAAACTTTGTGTTTCACAAAATCTAAGGTGGTGTATAGGTTAAGGGTGCCCTCTACTGTCAAGAAATGCTATTTTTATGTTGGTCTGTAGAGTGGAAGTGCCGGTCCTCGCTTTGTGAGTCTTTTTCATCGGACCTCACTATGCAGCAAGTACAAGAATGTGTGTGTGTGTGTGTGTGTGTGTGTGTGTGTGCGTGCGTGCGTGCGTGCGTTAAATGATTGACACTGCAGTACCCACAGCCAAAGGCAACATTCTCTGCAGGACTGATGAGAGACACTGAAGCCTGAGAACTGTAACAGCCTCTGAAAGTCATAAACTGTAAGGACAGAGGTTTTGTTATTTCATGGGTAAATGAATGGCGGGAGCAGCCATGGGCTTTAAGTATTTGTCTCCACACAGGTTATTATGTTTGAATGCAAATTGTTTTATATGCCATGCAGTCAAAGGCAAAAAGCCTTCAGTGGTGCTGCTCCTTTGAAGATATTTATTACGTCTGAACAAAAGAATATTCTTTAAATATATTGCCTTGCTCTTTCCTATTCAGAGCATGACATTAAGCTCTTTAGATATCCAAAGAAATGTAAAAAAAAAAAAAAAAATTACAAACAAACAATGCAAAAAGTGCAGCTAAAGTACTGGAGAGGTGTTAGTTCAAATGTAATTGAAGGGACAGTAAGACAAAGCAAATGGCTGTAAAGTCTTATCTTTAAGTTAGGTGCAAGCGGCTCGCTTGTCATGATTCATTTTAATTTAGTCTTTGCTTCTGCTAAAGTATTGCATAGACATTACAGAGATATTTTTAACTATTCAGTGAGCAACTGTAAAATGAAACACAAGCGAGTGCATTTCAGAACATGTTTTGGCTCCACCTTATTGGGTGATTGATTTAAATGTACGAAAATGTACTTTTCAAAAAATCCTGCATAATAGGAAAAAAAAATATGCTATGTTTATTACATGCTGGAGTTACTTGGAGAGGTCAACACTAGCTTTTGGAATAGGCCTTTTCTGTTCTTGTGTAACTACTAACCACTACTAGCTACTTCTAAGGTTATGGCAGTAACAGGAGCCAGACTAACATTTGATTTATTCAGGTTAAAGAGGATACACAGAATTAGCTGCATGGCTGTTATTATTCTTTCCGTCTCTGCAGGACTGATGTTTCATCCCACAGGGAAATGTGACGAAATGCTCCCCAATTTGCCTCTGATGAGCTTACAGGTAAGCACACATAATTTGGCGGAGCGTATCATTAGGTAGGAAACAGAGTGGCAACTCATCCAGGAAATCACTCCAGCCGGGTGTGTCAAACGACTGCCAACATCAATCATGCAGGCAGCATGCAGAGAAAATGGTTTTATAGGTGTCACATACGGTTCTGGGATCAAATAACATTTATCCTCTCCCTAAAGGGCCCTGTGGCGCCGCCTGCAGCCCCTCTGCCACAACAAAAGGATGAGCTTGTTCAGGTGACTGATCCAGGTGGGGGGTGGGGGGTATAGCAACACCTTTGAAATGGCCTTTTAGTGGATTTCATTCACAGGTAAAAACAATGACATCCAACCACTGCAGCAACACTAAAAGGCGCACAAAACTCTTCTCCTGAAGGCTGAAACCATTCACTCAAAAATGAAAATCCACTCATTGAGCACTCCTCTCCATGCCAGTGGAAAGAGAGGTGGTGTTTCGTGGTCAACAAAACATTTCTGGAATTTCACAGCAAAACAGGGTTGCAGCATTGTGCTGAACAATGTTCTGGAAGATGATGGGGACTTGTTTTAAATCTGACAAAAACACAATGACAGTATTTGCTCCATACAGCTCGTTCAGCGTAATCAGGGTCAGTGCAAGCCCTGAGATCCCAAACTTTTTCTCAAAGGACAATATGTACACCCTGTTGATCTTGTGTAGCTCATTTATATGGGATGAATGCTAACACTTCAGTAAAGTTTCTGGCTTTAAAAAAGGTGTAAATAGCATCTTTTCAAATCAATTTTTCAACTTGAATTATTAAGGATGTGCCCTATGGAGCTATTTAACTTCTTTTTCATCTTTAAATGGTTAGGGTTAGTCCCTGTCTTCTTTAGTTGTTTTGGAGCTTGTTCCAACCCTGTTTTTCCTGTGAAGCTCCAGAGATGTTTTCTGAATTAAAGAGACTTTACCTGACTTTCCATTGGTGTCAAGCTGAGTAGACTATGGAAGGATTTCACATTTTTGGGTGAAATTCTCCTTTAAATGGTTGAAGCTCTTACTTTTCTCTGCTTGTAGAGTTTTTGTGAGAAGAATGTGCGTAATCATTAGTCATTTCTTCTTTCAATGTCGTATAAACTACACTCAAATGTAAAATTATTGGAAACGAAACATCTGATTGGATAAAATGGAAAACATTCACCAAAAGGTTTTTATTTGAATTTTATACTTGCAATACTTGCAACATTTTTCTTGGGTCTCTGAGAAGCTGCTGCACATTCAGTCTTTCTGACATAAAACCTGTTTTTGGTCTATTAACGTAAAAGTCAAGAGGGCCCGGGTCTTTTTTTAACATGCATTCAGCCCTTGGGGTGTTTGCATTCCTCTCAAAGAGCAAGTTAAGCCAGTGGAGGTATGTGTACATACGTATGTGTGTGGGTGTGTGTGTGTGTGTGTGTGTGCGTGTGTAAAGAATTAGGAATCATACTGCTTCATTTGTCAGAGAGAAACAGGTCGGAGGACATCACACCGGTCAACTGACTGCTCCTGCTGCCCACATGAAAGCTGTGAGCTTATCTTCCCTTTGAATTATAAACACAACAGACTTTCGCTTTGAATTTTCATGGCATTAGCTGATAATATCTTTTTGGCCTGAGGTAGGCCACAGGAGTTTATCCCTCAACTTCTCAAAGTTAAATCTGTGACCATATCTGAAACTGAGTAATAGGATCTGATGGGTGAGATAAGCTGATATTCAGGGGCAGTTTCATATCAGAACAAAGTACACAGACGATCAACACTGGTGAAGCCAGGTTCTGTTAATCATCGTTGTCTTTAATCCACTCAGTGATTTTGCACAGAGCACAAGGAATTTTAACAAGATAACTGTGCATATTCTATTTGTTAATTTATGAAACACAAATGTCTTTCTTTGCATACACATACTGCTTAAAATCAGGCAATGTTTCAATAAGTAGTAGTAGTATTGTAGTGCCACTAGAGGGAGCCAACAAACCACACATAGAGATTTCCACCTCCAGAAAAGGGATGTTTGTGTTTCTTGTTAAACATCAGGGCCAACCTGATGACAGTGATCATCAGGCAGTGGTACTACCAGTGTTGTAAAAGTCATATTTGAGTAAAAAAAAAAAAAAATGATATCATGTTGAAACGTAATGGATTAAGTTCAAGAGTAAAAGTAAAAGCCTTAAAGTATCTGATATTGATGTACTTAAATTTCAAAAGTAACTCATAATAAATGGCGATAAAGTATAAAAAGTATAAATGAAAGTAAATCATGCATATATTTACACATGTGTTTATACTGTATGGGTTGACTGATAATCAGATCTGATATCTTACATTTTTCTAAATATCAGAATCACAGTTTTTTTTATCGCTTTTAAAATAAATTAATAAAAAATGTGTTACGTTGGCTCTGCAGCATGTAATCTGCAAAGTAACTTGTAACTTAAGTTATAAACAAATCAAACAAAATTTAATGGAGTAAAAAGTCAAATGTCAAGTGTAAGCAGAAAATTGAAATACTAAAGTAGCTCAAAATTGTAATTCAAGCACATTATATGATTAAATATAGGCCTACTAAGTAACAGTTCATTAGTGGGTATTAATCAACGTCACATAGCTTAAGAAGCGACAGTGTGATCACTTTCATCATTAAATGAACAGCAACAGTGTAGCTTTACATTTATCTGGAAAATATGTTTAAAAGATCACATCAGATGAGTTGTATCAGGACTAATGTTCCCCCAGAAGTTTGAGTCATTTAAAGTAATTTGTCGCAATCACCAAAGAATCCATCAGGTTAAAACCATACTTCAGTTATTTTATGGTATGTTCGGGTGCTGCTCACCACTAAATACTGATGATGCGATTGTGTAGATTTGTTTGTAGCAACAGTGCAGCTGAATCACGTGTCCAACCCGAGGGGTAGAACGTCACCAGGCCTCAAGGGACATCAGCTGACCTTTGGTGGGACAGGTGACTCATGAAGGCATCCTGACAGCCTGACTCATGCTCAGTCCCCTCAAGCAACTCTCACGTGTCATAGTGTGTGTATATATAAAATAATGAGGATTAGAATTACAGTATCATTGTGAGAATTACTCAATCTGAAAAGTAACTAGGTAAAGTTAACAAATCAATGTAGTAGAGTGGAGGTGAAAAAAAAAAAAAAAGTTCCATAAAAAGGAAATACTACATTAAAGTACAAGTACCTCAGGAGGCCAGAACTGTGCTGTACTTTGTTGGGTTTTTGTTTTGTTTTGTTTTTCATGTTATGGGCTTCATGGCAGATCAAGTTTGCTGCATTTTATTTCAACACTTTAAACACACTTGTGTGCAGCAGTACCAGTTTTGAACCACTAAGGGTCGCTGTGCACTTATTATCCAGGGGAAAGGCGTTGGCTGCCCCTCCTGACTGGGTGGGAGGACCGCAGACTGGAGACTCCGCAGGCGCTTTAACACTCCAGAGTCAGTAATGGTGCTGTTCTGGTATAAAGCATAGTTTGAGACAAACGCAAACAAAACGTGAATGTTCATCTAGATGTTTCGCCAAATAATGTTATCTACTGTCCGGTAATGAATAACCAATGCTGCTAAGTTCTAACCCATTATTATCCTCCACACTGCAGCGGTGACAGGCTGTTTGTGTCACGGCTGCAGTGATTTATTACTCGTCCGTTCTGAAACCGGACACCTTCGTTAATCGAACCTGAAACTGATACTTATTGATTTTGTTTTGACCCTTTTTCGCTGCAGTGGTTCTGTTTCTTTGCCAGTGTTGAAAAAAAGTAAGGGTTGTGATTCACTACTTAACTGGATTACGGTAATCTCTTAACAGCCTGAAAGAGGTGCAGTCAGATAGGGGGGAAAAAAGACAATCTCGAGAAACAGTGTCTTTATGGAGGTGGAAAACTGCTCAGCTGTGCTTTAAGCAAGTCGTATCTCTGACCCTGCCTTCCTCCAGCCTCCTGTCGTTTACTTTGTTCATGTGCGTAAAAACCAAAGCGGCTTCTCTGAGCGCACATGAAGATACGATGCGCCCCGAGGAGCTCGTACGTGGTGGTGTTGTTGTTGTGGTGAGGGAGGCAAAGAAGGGAGTGTGTGTGTGTGTGTGTGTGTGTGTGTTGGGGGGCAGGAGGGCGCACGTATTGTGCGGGAGGGGGGTCAAACATCGGACAGAGAATTTAACCAGCGTGATTACGCGTCCTCTCCTTCATCATATTAAAACCAACAAACTGATAACTGTGACTGGGAAAAACGGAGAGTTTCCATGTAATATGCAACGATCGATTCGTTTAGCCCATTATCGGACGCACGGCGCAGCAACGAAGAAAGAGGGGGAATAAAAGAGGTGTCCGATAATAGATACACAGCCGTCACCTGCGCGTCTAAAAAAAAAAAAAAGACGACTTTAAATGTGCACCTTCGACAGTCTGACATCGGGAAAGTCCGCTCTGTGATATCAGAGGGTTCTGACGGTGGAAATCAAAACGCTGCGCTTTGCACGGCGCACAGCCAAATGGGCACCGGGGGCCGATGGGAAATCGGGGAGGGGGGATGTGCGTGTTTTTTTTTTTTTTGTTTTTTTTGTTTTTTTTTTTGGAGAGGGTCGGGCTTAGCGCAACCAATGAGAAAGCGCTCGAGGTGGCTGCGGTGACTGGCTAGTCGCTGGGAGGTTATATACCGCACGTCTCACTACGAAGGTACATTTAAACAGAAGTGTGTGGAGACTAGAGACAGACGAGAGAGGAGGAAGAGACCCACACGCACACTTTTACGCACAACAACAACAACAACAACAACAACAAACGCCATCTGATATCAAGGATATATTTAGCCACATTTTGGAGCATTTGGCCGAGAGATTTTGGAGATGTCCAACGTCCAGTTATCGTGCAGCGCGCTGGAGAGGCTGGTGGCCAGGAGGACCTTCCCTCTCCACAGGCGCACCAGCGTCTGCCGCAACCTCTTCGGACCGGTGGATCACGAAGAGCTGAGCCGGGACATGAAAACCAAGATGCGGGAGATTTCCGAGCGGGACCAGCAGAGATGGAACTTTAATTTCGAGACCAACACCCCGCTGGATGGGGATTACGAATGGGAGGAGGTCCCCGTGGAGAAGACGCCGGTGTTGTATCAGGACTCTGTACAGGACGGCAGGACCAGTGTGCCCGCGACGCCCGTCAAGCAGACGCCCTGCCCGGCCTCTGCCCTCCCGGAGACCCCTCGCATGGATGTACAGGAGCGCCTGGCCCTGCCCGAGAGCAGCAGCACTCCCTCCCCGGTGGAGGTCAACCAGGAGAACCGCACAGACAAACTCAACTCAGGGAAGCACGCTCACAGACAGGTCCCGTGTGTTAAACGCAGGAGGGCGGCCTCCACCGACAACAACACAGTCATCACAGGTAATTTAAAAAAAAACCAGAACAAACCAAAACTAACACCTTGAATGTTGCGGTTTGCTGGTGCGGATGCGCACTGCGTCCGACTTCACTCCGGTGCGTCGCTTTCTCCCCTGTGCGTAATTTCACCTCAAGCGGATTTCTGTGTCTTAACTGTACTTTTTGTTTTCTTCTTTCCCCCTCAGACTTCTTCGTGAAACGAAAGAGGGCTGCTGATAGAAAATCTCTTGACGTGAGCGCCTGCCACCAATCCAAGTCTCCAATCCCCGTGGAGCTAACTCCAAGGAAGAGGATCCGTTGAAGGTACGAATCGAATTTTTCTTAACTGCTGAAATCTTTTTAAATCCTCTTTAAAATGGGGGTGTTTTTGTTTTGTTACACTTACAAAGATGAGTCTGATTATTATTATTATAAGTTGTTCTGTAGCTTCTGGGCTGCGTTTAAACTGATTATTTTTGCTCCGTTTTTCCCTGCGTTATTTATTAAAGGCTACGTGAGCCAAAAGAGCGCAGGGCAGTCTTATCTGGCGGGGGGGGGATGAGGGGGAGGGGAGAGTCGGTGGCGGGGGTGGTGAAATCGCAGTAGTAGTGATAGTAGTCGCTGTAGTAACACTGCTGGTTGGGGGAGGGGAATGTGCGTCACGATGTGGCGGGAAAAGGCATCGGGTAAAGGGTGACGCCTGCCGCGGAGGTTACAATCTCCGCGGAAAGCTGACTCGCGTCTTTCTCCGGAATGGACCGCGCTGAATCGTGAAAGTGACCATGTTTTCTTCTTTTCCTCCTTCCTCCTCAGGTGTTTCTGTTTCTTCTTTTTGTTTGCACTATTTGCCTGCGCAATTTTTTTGGAGGAACAAGGGGGGTGGGGGGAGCGGAGGAAGAGGAGGACGTCGTCTCTCCCTCCCCACCCCCACCACCCCCTTCGATTTCATCGCCGGAGAAGAGGAGGAAAACAAGGGGCACGGTGCGGGAGAAAGGAGACCCGACCGACCGACCGAGCGACCGGCTGCTTCGGCTCGGTGGAGCGCAGCCCCGGACTCCGGACCAGACTCTCAGGACTGAAACGGTTTGGGGGAGGGGGGGAGGAAGGGAGGTGGAAAGAGAGGAAATGTCGCCGAATGACTTCTATCCAGTACAAATGTAGCATCCATTGTTGCTTTTGCATACAGCCACTCGACAGTGTTAAATGTTTTAACATCTGTGCAATCCTAATTTACTTTAAGATAATTGTCTACACTGGCCAAAAGTGTACAGCTTTATAGAGACAGTAGCTTATAAATGTTTATTTTCTGTTCCGTTTTTTTTTCTTTTTTTTTTCTCGTAAATGTATATTTTTAAGACTATTCTAACTTATAATTTATTTATGTTTCTTTGTACTTGTTAAATGCCTTGTTTGATTTAGCCAAAGGGCATGTTTTTATTTTATTTTTATCTTATTTTATTATTTCCCCCTTTTTTGTGTCATTGTGATGTTTTGCAATCATGTAGCTAGTGCACACTTGGAGAAGAAAAAAAATGGTTCCTTTGTGTTTCTGAGCCGTATTTTTTTTTTTTATGTGTGTGTGTGTGTGTTTTCATACAAGTGCCCTAATTATGTCTTGCAAAAGATGAGAATAAAAACCATATTTTTCACCTCGACTTTACGCAGCTCTGTTCGTGTGTTTCTGTCCGGTTTGCTTGTTTTCTGTGGTTTTTTTTGTTTGTTTTGGGTTTTTTTAAGGTCGGGCTGTTTTGAAACTGGCTGCCAGTTAAATTAGTCTCGAAACCGAGACAAAAAAGACGTTGAGGTCTTAGCGTTTTCTGGTTTCTGTCATCGTGTTTTTATTTAGAAACAGAGAAGGAACAAACGCCTTATTGTGCGTGTGATGAAAGATGACCGGGTAAGGTCTGACTTTAAGCGATGATTTATTCTGTTTCACCGCTATAAAGCACAATAAACTCCAGAGAGAGAGAGAGAGAGAGGGAGAGAGGGAGAGAGAGTCCACGCAGCGTTACCAGACGTTTATGTCTCTCCCCATGGGACGCAGGTACATCACTCCTCGCTGAGCTCCGCCTGTATCTGTGGGCTCATATACCTTGCGGGGAAAAAAAAAAAAAAAACGCATTCAGACGTGCAGCCTTGGGCGGCGTGGCAGCTGCGGGATATAGGCTGTGGATTTAAAGGCCCTTTCGCCTCCTCTAAAGAAGCAGCAGCTGCCTTTGGATCTCCGCTTTGTCCGCCACGAAGACACCCCCACATCCACCCGCACTCAACAAGCCCTCTAAAAGACCCACTCACACACACTGTTTACCCCGCCGTGGATACACCGGGCGTGGAGGCCACCTGCCAGAGCTGGAAAAAGAAAACTACTAGTCTTTGTAATTGTCCTCGTCTATTGAAACAAACCATTCAGCAGGTCATACTTGCAAGTTTACCCTTAATTGAAAGAAGCCAAACGCGGGCAGTGGCGCGCCGGGATCTGTGCGCTGCGCTGCGCTGCGCCCTCAGACGCACAAGCGCAGAAAATAAAGGGCGCATTTCATAATTCCCCCGTAAGTTTCCCCGTTTTTTGTTTTTTTTTTACTCGGGGCCGCCTCGACTGCCTTGACATGAATGTTTTGACGAAAATGGAGACTTTTGATGGCCCAGAGTGACTTTGTCAGCTCCGTGCAGCCATAAGCTCTGACGGGCTTGTTCTGATTCCCAACACAAAGCGCTCTCCGGCTCCATTCTTTCCTTTTTGTTGCCATATGGCAAATCCATGTAGACATAGCCAAGACCCATTCAGTCAGCCACAGAATGTCCTGCATCAGAGAACAAAAGACACTTTGTCTGGCTGCTCTATTGATACGGATGGGCGAAAAAAAAAATATTATAATTAATCTATGGCTATATCCAGCTAATTAACGCCCATATGCCCACGGGGAGCTGCGGGGCCATTCAGTGTAGTTTTTAAAAATCTCAATAGTTTACATGTTAAAGACAACAGCTGTTCATGTGTTACTTTAATGAAGTCCCCCCTCTATGTTGGAGACTGGACACATTCAAGGGCTCGGGTCCCCCGGTCGGAGTTAAAGGGGTCGTCTTCCTTTATTTGTCTCTACAGCTGTGCAACTATATAAAAATGTGTCCCAATAAATAGAACTGAAAATCACATTCGTTTTCTCTAAAAGGGTGTTGGAGTCGAGCCATGGCGGGGGAGAGGTCAAAGGTGAAGGCCCGAAATTCAACTCAGTGAGCTTCGCCTTTTATGAAACAGAAACATGGACTCGTGGTCCGAACAGTAAACCACTGATGTATATCTGCGCTCACAGATAAACGAGACGATTTAAGGCCTTAATATGTTGTGACCGGATGTGTCTCCACAGTCAAACCAGGCTCCATACTGTAGAATATGCTGTGTGACAATTATAACTCAATTCGGCCCCGCTGTGTGCGCGCTGGTGATGGATATAGGAAAGAGATGACAGCTAACATACAGAGCTCATTAACAAGCCCACGACAATAGAATATGATTAAACACGCAGCTGCTGATGGAGAGAATCCGCCTGGTTCAGCCTCCCATCTGACCTTTAGCTCACATCCTGGGTTATATTTGTCTCGGTCGTCCTCCAAACTAAATGTTATTTGCTTTAATTACGTCCAATTGAATGTGCCGCAACACATCAGGAGCCCGCTGGGTTCTGGGTTATTTTTCCAGTGAGAATAAAGATGGATTTGACCTTTTTTTAAAGTCTGAGATCAACGTGGAAAACATCAATTTGGTCGTAAAACGCTCTCGGGGCATCAGGGACAGGCCTTCATTCCTTTGAGTTAGATAACTTTAAAACCAATTTTGCAAATTGTAATCCACTTTTATTCCATTATCAAAAACACGTGTGTAAAGACTGAAACAAAGATGCAAACTGGTGTTGTTGTTTTGTTTTGTTTTTTTCTTTTAGTTTGTTTGTGTTTGGATCGAGACAAATGAACGAATAAATGATGATCAGAAGCAGCTCGGACTCCATACGACCGTCTTCATCAGCGAAATGAAGAGAAGAGATGATTAAAGTTAAATTAATGCGATGGATCATCAAAATTAATCTCGAGAAGGGCGCGTCCAGACACAATGCGCCCTCTGTGCGAGTCGACTCTCTCCCCCATCATTAATCACGTCGACTGCTAATAAAATCTCGTCGGTCCTCAGCGAAACGCGTCACTGGTTCCTCCAAAAATCTCGCTCCTGTGCGGGTCTGAAGCGGCAAATGACTGAGCAGCAGCCGCTCTGACGCGTTACGGTGGCACTGAGGCTTCAAGCAAATGTATCAACTCAAAAATATAATTTCAGACAGACAGAAAAAAAAAAAATCGTAAATCACATTTTCCTCTCAGAACACACAATTAACGGGACAGTTTGCAAAGACTGCAATTAAATATAGAAAGGAGGAAAATCAGCCAAGGGGAATTAGCATTTTCCATGACCATCTGGCACCGGCGCAGGCGACAGGGAACAAAGGCGAGCTGGATGGAGAGGAGAGGCGAGTGTGCCATCGCATTGACCTGCAAATGAGGCTTTGTCACCGAGTTAAAGCTCCCTGACCCCCTTTACCCCCCTCCCCCCCAAAAAAAGACTTCTTTTTTTTTTTTTTAACCTATAGTGTGACAAATGGAGGCCTGAATTCAGGTCTGAGTGGGTTTAGGAGGCGCGGACCAAAACAATCTAGAAATTGTTAATTAAACAGCGCAAACGATAGAAATCCACAGCTGTGTTTGTCTCATTAAAAGTCTTAAAATGTGTGTGTGTGTGTGTGTGTGTGTGTGTGTGTGTGTGTGTGTGTGTGTGAGAGAGAGATCAGATTCCTAAGATCCACCTCATACATGCTCTCAAATGCGCGGTGAATTAAAAACGTGAATCAGGACACGATGAAGCAAATGATTCCACCTTGATGATGTGAAGAAATAGGATATCAAACGCGAACTAACCGATGTTAACGTGGGTGTGTTAACCTCATTACGCACGGGCCTGCTGAGCGGCTTTTACGCACCAAAAAAATAAATAAATGAAAATAAATAAAAAGCCTCTGCCGCCTCTCTTTGGTCCTGCATGTGTCCCACAATTAATAACGAAACATTTCGATTCACGCACAGAGTCGATACGACTTCTTAAATTACTCCTGTGTGTTTCTCTCTTTTTCTTGCGCCCTGGGATCTTCTGCTTTCAGCGAGGTCAGTGACTTGATAACGTGTGTGTGTGTGTGTGTGTGTGTGTGTGTGTGTGTGTGTGTGTGTGTGTGTGTGTGTGTGTGTGTGTGTGTGTGTGTGTGTGTGTGTATGTGCACAGGGTGTTTTGTGGGTGGGGTTGAAAGGGTGTTTGTCGGATAGTTGGACACCTGTGCTGCTCCCAAAAAAACCCACCCCCACCCACATCCCCTCAACACTCACACTCCACGGCTGAAGTGGGCAGACAGAAACCCACGTGTTTGCATAAAGGTGATTGTATCCGGAGGAAGGATCTGTTGTTTTGGGCGTGTTTCAGTGTCGGGGGACGCATTGAAAGCCTTGTGCAAAAAAAAAAAAAATCACGAAGCAAAACAAGGAAATGAAATGCCTTTTTAAAAAAAAAAAGTAAATTATGAGTAAATAACAGCCAAAATAAATGAATAAATAAATAAATCTTGTGTGTGTGACAAACTGAAAAAATGGCAAATATTTCGAATCCCACTGTGACATCTGAGACTAGATACCATAAAGCACAACAAGAGAATTACAAATCTAACTGTCGGGCCCTTTAGGCTTATCATCGAAAATGTGTGGGTCGAGTTATTTTTGGTTCCTGGATGCAGGCGTGCCCCTGTGTTTTTCCTTTTACTTTTTTTTTCCTCCTCCTCTCATGGCTCTTTCTCTCTTTTACATCCACTCAGTATTCATGCCTGCGGACAACAAAGGGCACGGCTCAATCCACGCAGGAGGCGGTGTGACAGGGAACTCGTGGCAGCTTTTCAAATATCTTCTTTTCTGTCTCCTCCTTTTCTTTGCATCTCGACTTTGGTCGCGGTTGGAGAAGAAGAAGGGGAGAGAGAGAAGAGAGGAGGAGGGAGGGAGGAGGGAGGGAAGGGGGTTAATCAGCCTCCCACCTCAATCTCTAATTCACTTTGCTCTCCCCACGCATCAAGGGGATCGGATTTAACGCTGGCCAGAAGAAAAAAGCAGATCCTTTACAATGTTTCACAACGTGATGGAGCGAGCGGCTTAATGTCTCGTCTGGGCTGTAAACATCCAGCCCGCGCTGTGGAGGAGAGCCGGCGGAGGAGCAGGGGTGTAAAACTGCTGCTTTCCCCCCGAGGAACACTGAGAAAGTGGCCTAAAACTGTCCTTCTGTCACATTATTTTGTTACCTTTTCGTTATTGTAAATGCGGGACAGAGCACATTGAATACACAGCCAGTTACTGTATATGACGCGTCACCATGAAGATTTTTTTTTTTTTTTTTACCCTATTTTGAGCTTCTAAAGATCAATCAACCTTTTTTTCTGCAGCTTTCTGGCCTTGTTTTGCATTTGAGAGGATTCATTATTGATCCGCAGCACTGCAGGAATTTGCAAGAATCGATGCAGGCACACTGCAAAAAATACCACATTTAAGCTCCAATTTGCTCCAAAATTTAAAAAAAAGAAAAAAAAAATCTTTAAAATGTTCACTGGATCTGCTTAAAAAATAGAAATTACAACTACAGCTTGACTCGAATCACACCCTATATGTTGGCTTATTTAATGCTGAACATGCATGCCGGCTCAGTGATGTGGGAAACAATGGCTGCATTCCCCCCACAACGAAAAAACCTTCAAGACAAAAAACTCGACTAATTGGACATTTTTTTTCCAGCGTAGAGAGCATCGATTACAGGCTGTCGATCCTCTATAGGGTCGGTCGGTTTTCCCGCCTTGAAAGGTGAAAGGTCACGCTATTGATTTGACACCATTCAGCTCGAAATTCCCCCATTGTCATTCCAACAGAGACACATCAGAATGCTCTCAAATGTTTCTTTTTCCTAGAATTTAAACGACAAAAACGTGGCCTAAAGTTTGGGCAAAACACCTTGTTCAGTTTGCTCTGGAGCGGATGGATCCTTGTGTTGATGTTATTAGTGGCATCAAGTCAAACTGTCAGATGCGAAAAAGTCTGAGGTTGGTATCATCATACTCATCGACTACAGCTGGTCCCCTCCAGTCTATCCTATAAAACAGCAACACAATACATTCAAACCCTATAAACTACCACATTTAATACTGTTTTGATTTTTTTTTTTTTAAATAATGCTTTTCTTTCCTGAAATCTTCTTGTGCTTCCTGAAATGTTTTCTGTTCTATTAAATGTCATTGTGTGTTGTGTAATATTGCTCTGTTTGAATATTCAGAGCCACCATACTTAAGTCCATGGATGTTTTGCAACACAACATGAGAGATTATAGTCAACAGCTATAATTGATTAAACTATTCAACTCGTGGTGACAGGTCAATCTGTCAAGCAGCCTTTTTTTCCCGCCGCCAAACTCAGCACTAAACAAACAACCTGCTCGTTCACGTCAGCTGGACTCAAAGCTGCAAGAGAGTCCTTGAGAGAGAGATTCCTGTTTGGCTGATCCGGAGCTGCACCGTGAGTAGAACAACCGTCAACATGTTGTGAGTGTGTGTGTTGCATGCCTACACAGGCAACACAGACGCGTGCAGCCAGTGATGCTATGTGATTACTGAATGCCTTCACGACATAGATATCCGGGGCATTTCAATCTAACTGGCATGTAAAGCTACTGTAACTCATTTTTGGTTTCAATATTAGAGTTTTTTCTCCAGAAACTGGAACCGTGCCGGCAGTTCTGCAAACTTGAATCTCATAAAATCAGCAAGAAAACGTCAGACTGCAAAATCTCAAAGTACGATTCCACTGTTTCCACTTAAATAAGACTCCTTTTTGTATATAAAAAAAAGGCACACCTGAAGACATTTTAACTTACTTCCCTCAAATTCAATTTGTAAAATACTTGAATCACCTGTCAGAGTCTAAAAGAGGACTTAGATGACCTCTGGTGTTGGGGAAAAGGTGGAGGAAGAGGAGGAGTGAGAGCGAGTAGGAAGAAGACGTTAACAACGCAGAGGATGAGGAATCTGTTCAACTTTGCTTTTTTACTCCAAAAATGGAGCTCATTGGATAGACAAACAAAATGTATTTGTATGATATATTCATAGAATTGCACCGTGCGGCCACAGCGTCTCATTTCGCAAGAGATCTGTGGAGTTTCGACAAAATGGTGAACTGTTTTCATTGAGAAATTTGAGCTATAGACTGAGGAAATGTGCTCAGAAGGCTGGGACAATTAAGCAGATCTTTAATTTACAGCTCCACGTCCCTTTCCTTCCAAGCGGAAGTTCACATGGGAAGGCTGACAATCTCCAGCCATTTCTGTGGTAGCAAAACTAACCAAGTGAATTCTGTGCCCAAACTCTAGGCAGACCATAAGCACAGTGTAGTGAAAAGAGAGAAATAGAAAATTCAACCTCAAATAACATCACAGAAAGAAACGTACAGCTGTGGTTTGGTAAAAAAAAAAAAATGCACTCAGCTAACATTCATTCTTCTGATTGGGTTGGAAATTGAGCCTGTCGGGATGGCGGGAAACCGAAGAATGATTTCTGAGCTTGCTATCGACGCTGACAGTAGATGATTTAATCCCACGCAGCTGCTAACGGTCCCCGATAGGCTGGTGGCGTGTCAGCATTCACAGGAAATCATGTCGGGACAAGCTGCCCGAGCAGCGGCTCGCGGTCAGTCGAACAACGACCTACTGTGGCCCTTTTGAGCTTCACACATACTGTACCACTCAAAACTGCATAGCTCCACTCTGGACTGATGGCTTTACAACCGGAGAGCCATATGCAGCTCTGCAGGAAGGGGCCTGCTTCATTGTGGCAGTAATTGGAGAGAGAGGAGAGAGGAGGAGACACAGATAGTGCGATGACACTTGAGAAATGAGATCTAACTCCATCCCAGCGCCAGTCCTGACAGCCAGAGTCCTCCACCTCCATTCTTCTCCGCTCTCCCTTTGTCCGGATGCCTTTCAGTCCCTCTGAACCAAACCTGTTCCCCTTCACGTCCCTCCTTGCATGGGATGTGAGTCCTCTGTCGAGCGGCTGCTGTCCCTGTTTTATCTGTCCATCCATCCATCTCTGACGCCTCTCCTCCTTGCTCCTCTCCTCCTCGTCCCTTCCCATTGGCAGAGCAGTTTTTCTTCTCCTTCAATCATCTTGGCTCATAAAACTTGGGGAGGAGAGCTAGCAGGCTGTGTTTTCAGGGCTGGCTACACCGCTATGGGTGCACTGACTCGGACTAATGCTATTCACGCCTCACATTTGCTCGCCAGGTCCCATGAAAAGGGATGGCCACGGCAAGGCTTTATGGGACACACAACAAAGGCCCATCATTCATCAAGCAGCAGAGCAGCGAGGAGTGGCAGAATTTGGGTTCGTCCTGCTAGCTGTCAGCTGCTTGCATCACGTTCGGGCACGGTTGCTTCACTGTGAAAAACGCGGCTACGCGCAAGTTGAGAGGAGTTGGCGAGGAGACGCTTAATGTCAGAAAATCTTCTTCATCAGTCCTGGATCTTGCATGTATGGTGTATGAGTGCCTGCGTGTCTGTGTGTGTGTGTGTGTTTGCGTGTGTGCATGCTTGGCAGACATGCACTATAGATGAGCGTCTGGTGGCGATATAGATATACAGCCCTGCTCTCGGGTCACCAAGCCACTATTAATCTTCACCTTTACTTGGCTGTCCCCTCACATAGGGCCAGAAGCTTTAGAGGCCCATTGGCAGCTCATAACAATACCCAGAATGCCGCGGGGCCTTGTCAGCCTGTCCTAATTTGTGGCTGTGGTCCTGGGGTTGAATTCAGCCGCTGCTGGCTGCTTGACCTGCTGTATTCTGTTGGCGGATTAGCAACATCTTTTAGTCTCCACGCAGGGAAACACCAATGGGTTGATACGCAGTCTGCAATTACACAGCAGGAAAGGCCTGCTTAGACACACACACATACACACACACACATGCCTGTGTGCACACACACACAAACACAAGCTTACTTAAATGTTTATGGATGGATAGATGGAAAGATGAATAGATGAAGCAGGTGATGTGGCGGCAGGCGGCTTTGAAGAAGACTTAAGAAAGAGAGAGGGAGGCTGAGGGGAAAAAGGGAAACTGTCTCAGTGTGTGTTTTGGGGTTTTGTACTTACACAGTGGGTATTCAGCCGACATTGTGTACATGGAAATCAATGTATCGAGGGGCTCAGCAGCAGCTTATCTTCACAGAGATGGCACTGTACATCATCAGAGCATCGCAGTGCCAACAGACGCCTGCCAAAGATGAAAGTGGCCAAATTCTCTTCCAATCCAAGTGCATCGCAGGGGTGTTATTCAGAAGGTGTGACCGTGCGATTGTCCTGCATTGTCCTGGATCTGAGTAAAGACGCTCCTTCAGCACTGTTGGCAGGTGACCGATAATGTAGTCATGCAGTGAAAGTAAACATTTAATGTCCTTTGACTATTACTGATCATCCGCATTTCATCGAACACTTTTGTGCAGATTGTATTAGAAAGCGTACATAAACACATTGGGAAATTTAACGAGTTGCATGGTAGAAAGTGGAGCTCAAACCATTTTAGTAGTGACAAAGATATGTCAGCCACTGCTTCTCAGATCTGTCTCTTGCACATTTGGAAGCAGTAAAGTAAAAGTAGCAGTACCACAGGGTGGTTTTTTACTTAATAGAACTGAAGAAGTATTAGCCGCAGAATTATAAGTGCCAAAAATCGCTTGGTCCGACACTTTAAATCACAGTGACCAACTTCAACATTAAAGCAATACATGATGTAAATGTACCAATAATCCAATCATATACTATGCACTGTACTATGTTTTTACTCTGTTGCATTTTTGAGGTAAATACTGTACTTTTTGCTCTAGCTCTTTTATTTTCTAACTTTACTTATGAGATAGTGCCATCAGAGCCTTAAGCAGCTCACCTTTAATTCAATTTTCAGATTTAAAAAACACTGGTTCTGATAATAATCAGCCAGGCTGATAATGTGTTGACCAATAATATACAATATACATGCATGTTAATATGTGTATAATTTACTCACTCACTCTACATTATTCACCAGAAATCTATACTTCTGGGTTGGTGTCAGTCCAATTTTAGTCTTTGTTTATTTGAACTCACCTCTCTGATGTTTTAGTTTCTGATCTGTTTTATCAAATAAAAAAAGACATTTCTTTTGATAATTCTTATTTTTTTTATCAAATATTTGAAATAAAAATCACTATTTTAAAACATTAAAACTAATACTTTAAGACTTTTCCTCAAGTACTTGTATATGTGTATGGGTGTCTTTCACATTTACCAAGGTAATATTTTACCTTGATATTTTTCCTTTTACACATAATATGTTTGTTGATCATATTTTAGCATTATTGAAGTATATCTTCTGATTTACAAGTAAGTGAAGTTGGAGTAATGGAGTAAAAAGTACAGTATTTGCCTCTGAAACATAGCAAAAGTAGCATTAAAATAAAACTCACAGTTGTACTTAAGAACAACACTTTCCAGTGCTGTTCTTGCAACATTAATCCATCAATACAAACCGCTGGACTTACCTTTGAAAATATAAATATATAAATAACTTTTGACAGTTCAGACTGAGAGCAAAGTTAGTGTTTGGCTTGTCCAGCTCTCTGGACCGGTTTGATCCCTTTATTATCTGTCAGTTGGCTGCAGAGAACTCAGCCCAAAAACGTTCATTATATTATATTAGTGTTTACAACGGAACACTTTATTTTTCCACGTGTAAAGTTTTGCTTTGTAGCCATGCAGCTTTTCCTGTTGAAGATGTTACGATCACAGCAGGTTGTTGATTATCCAGTTAGGCCCAACTACAGTGGAAGCTGCGGTGGTAGCTGGAAGCAGGAGGGACTGCAGCTGTGTTGTTATTTCGCTGGAACTGCAACAATTAGATTTACCCATAAAAGGTCTTAAGTAATGAGGCAGGTACAAAATAAAAACGTAGATTTAAAGAAAAAAGGGAAAAAAAACCCCCTCCAGAGCTGCACACAGATGCGTTTGCACAATGTTAACCCCTGAGTGAAACAAAAGACCTAAACACAGATAACAGGCCGATATGCAGCAGGTCAAGCGCAGATCAGAATTGGCAGCGCAGCGAGGGATCTTACAATGCGCACAAAGCCCTGAACGATGGGAATAGGGAAATTGGCAAACCTAACATGGTCCCCTGCCATCATCCCTCACTCCCTCCCTCTGTGTCACAACAGATGCTATGTTCCATGAAGACACTGTCAGCTGCACAAGAATGGGCTGAAATTTGTTGACAATGACGATGGGGACTGGAGGGCAGGAGGAAAAAGGACAAAAAAGGAGAAAGAAACCAGGGAAAAAAAAAAAAAAAACCTTGTCAAAGTCAGCATCTGAGTTTACAATGACGACACGGCACCGGGGAGGAGGTCGGCGTGCGAGTGTGTGCGCGCAGACCTCTCTCCAGGAATAGGACCTATCGCTATGGAAACACACCCTGACCCCTCCCCGCTACTATTACTATAGTATACACATACACGCACACACTTGTCAGCTGCAGGCCAGGCGCTGTCTGAGCCCAGATGGTGGTGAACTGCATAACTCACTTATCTGTCTCTGGCCTCTAAAGGAATGCTTAAAGGCCTCTCCAATTCCCAGTGGACGTCACCAAAAAAGAGAGAGAGGGAGAGGCACGCCATCTGCTCCCAGACACCGTAGGGTCCGTCCCCCCCAACCAAATTTAACCCCCCCCTTTATTTTTACCTTCAACCCCCCCCCCCCCCCAAAAAAAAAACCCCTCCATGTGATCACTGAGCCTTTACTAGAGAGTCACTCGTGATGGAGAGGGGTCACAAGGAAGAGTCAGCATCATTTGATTTGTTAAGTGCAATAAATCCACCAGAATAATGTTGTCGCGTCGGTCTATGAGATTAGTTAAAATGAAGAGGGGTTTTGCATCAACCCATTACTTGTCTCTTTCACTGATTATAATCATGCAAAAGTAAGTGAAACATATCTGAAACATACAAGGGCCCAACAAGGCCCTTCTTTTGAGATGCCAGTTAAAACAATACGCCAGATTTCTTTCATCAAGTTCCATGCAATATTTCCTGAGAAATGATTGAAAATGTAAAAATAAACAAGTTAATGTGGTCTATTCTGGCCTGAGACCCATCCTCCATCCAAGTCTTTTGGAGATCCATTCTGTAGTTTTTGTGTAATTCTGCTGACAAACCAACCAACCAGCACATAGACACAGTTCAAAACCTAACTGAAAACAAGGTTATTCGTAGCCGAAACTAGATTTGGTTTTCATTAAAAGACACTAAAAGAGTTGTTGTTCTGTTTTCACTGCAGAAATTGAGGTATTTTTAAAGGCCTCAACGGGTGAAAATATCCAGTTAATATGAGAGAAGAAACAAAAACAGCTCTGTTTCACAGATTATTAATTTTTTTTATCCCTGGGGTGTCCTGACCTTTATGTTTGAAATCAGTGGTGTGAAGTGGAGATGTTGTGTAATAAAGATCTTTCAAAAGGCAATTATTATAGCTTTTTAAAAAAAATACATTTGCAAAGGGGCAAACGGCATAGCATTTAGTATAGTTATCTTATGCTTGATTGGTGTTGGCACATTAGCTTCTCATTGTCACTGCTGGAGAGACTGAAAAAAAAACAGCATCAAATACTGAACAAGGCAAACATAGCTTTAAAATGTATGTATACAAATCAAATAGCTATAACTTCCTGGTCTGAGATTGAGCTAGGTGCAGTTTGTGAGAGCTTACTGCAAGACTTTGTTTATTCAATTTCACTTCACTTTCACTTAGTCAAACAACTGGCCTGCTTGAGTCTTCATTGCGTTTTTCATACTTGTGTGAAAAACATTCCTTTCCATACATGTATCCACAAACGACCCAGTTTTTCTTCTCCAAGAAAAAGAAACACATAACTCGTGGATAAAGAGAGACTTTGTGTGGGGACAGTACAGGCCAAGGGTCACTGGGTTCAGTCTATACATCCTTTCTACGCAGGATTCCTCTCACTGCTCATCGGACGGTTTGCTGATCGGGGCTTTCCAGAAAGGCTGTATTCATGTCTTTCTTTCCCATACAAACACAGAAATAAATTGTTGCCGGCAACGGCATAATGTTATTGCAAATCGGCTGCAAATTGATGCCTATTGTGTGTGGCAAAGTATAAACTGTGCCCTGAGCTTCGTTTTAGGAGATTTAAATCATTGCATTGATATCTAAAATTTTACCGCTGCCAGTCATTGAGGTGGTTTTGTTCTCAGCTGCTACAAGTGAAAGGATTTGCAGCTGGAAAGACATGTGAGGAACTGAGATGCAAGAACTCAAAATAAAAAAAAAACAAGGGAAAAGAAAACACTTAAAAGCGGGTGGGGAGAGCGCCAGCCTTCATCCCAGTGCCAGCTCTTTACTCTCACTCTCTAAGCCCCCGATTAAAAAACACACCCTTCTCCACCTTGCTGCATATCGCCGCTCTGTTTAAAAGGGGCGAAAATCTGGTGAGTTCTGCACCACCCACCGAGTCAAGTGTTGCTCAGGTGTGTGTGTGTGTGTGCGTGTGTGTGTGTTCGCCACATGTGCCTGTGTGCGTGCTGGTGTGTGGTCCGTCCAGTTCGTGTAAAAGCATAATCAGATTTTTTTTTTTCTTGGTCTTGTACATGCCTGCATGTGTACACAGAGAAAACAGTAGCTTTTTTCTCAAGCTGTGAGGGAGAAAGATAAGGAAAGAGAGAGGGATGGCGTCGGATCACGTGACATCCACCGAATCAACAAAACCTTGTTGGACATGATCATTTTGGGTTATACGCTCTCATTCAATTACAGATCCTCGTTAGCAGTGGCACAGTTTGGATCCAGCCCACGGCCCTCTGCTTCATTTCTTTCCTCACTTTCTCCTCCATTTCCTACCATACTCTGAACTGTCCTATCAAATAAAAGGCCAACCCCCCCTAAAAATATCTGATCTGTTGTCCAGTGCTTAATCTTGATATCAGTTTTGATCCATCCATCAATTCTCTGGAAACACCCCTCTTCTCCCTCACTTTCAGCATGACGCTAGGATCAGCAAGACTCTCAAAACTGAATTGAACTGAACTCAAGTAATTTCCATCAGAGCTCAATGTAGCCAGGCATAATTTGTCAGTTTACGTGATATGCAACAGTCCAATGAAATGGTTCAAATCTACTTAAAAAAACTCATCCATGCTTATGATTTTTCTTTTCTTGGTGTACCCATGTTCCCTTAGTTTGCCTTGTCCATACCTTGTCCAGTTTAGAGATGTGACTTTTGTCCTACATGTCCCAAAACAAACTTTAACAATAGAAGAGGGCAGCCATGAATCCAGTACACCCCTCATCCATACCTCTTAGCCCCACCCCTCTGTTTTGCGTGATGACGTCAAGAGGCAGGGTGTCCTGATGCTCGTACAGATAGAGGGGTTAGGGGCAAGCATTCAGGCCACATGGCTCAGCTAAACAGATTGCAGGTCTGTTTACTTAAACGCCATCGAAAAAAGCTGATGACTTATGAGGGTCTTGAGGGGATGTCCAATACCCCGTGTCACTCTGTTCTTGGAAACGACTCGTGTGGTATGAGCAGGAGAGTGAACGTTTTTTTCCACTCACAGTATTTTAACAATAATGCTACAAAATCTACTCAGAAATGTTTTACTGTGCTCGAAATATCAAAAGCAACGTCACCAAACACCAAAATCGGACTGTATAGGGTCAACATAGTTTCTTCCCTTAAATGCAGACTTTGTTTCGGACAGAGAAAAGGCACGTACTGGTACTTTCACTGCCTGAAACAACAGGGTAAGTTCTAAATCCTGGTATTACACAGTTTTAAGCAAGCCGAAGCTCCCAAAGCCTTGCTGTTCTAACACTAGATCCATCAAAGTTTCCTGTGTTTGGAGAGCATCACCCGTGTGACAGAAGTAAAGACTCAGGTCATGACATAAGTCTCCAACATGTCAGGGCAAGCACCTCCATCATGTGGCCTCACAGCACCACCAGCTCGCAGCAGCTCTCCGTCAACCGGCGACAAAACGTGTGGAACAAATGGCACCAGCCAAATGGAGGGGCAATAAGGCGAGGGGCCCTCTGTGAAGTGTGCATGTGTGTGCGCACGCGTGCGTGTGTGTCTGGGCGTGCGTGTGCGGGAGCGTGTGTGTGTTGATGAAGTGTACCCAACCAGACAGGACGTGGTGTGTGTGGATTTTGCAGAGTGAATGGTGATTGTGTATTTTGAAAAGAGAGGGGGTGTCTCCCTGTGTGAGAGTGAATGTCGGAGCCCCTTGTGAGTGAGGGCGTGTGTGTATATGTGTGCGCATGTGTGTGTGCATGTGTGTCACAACAGTCCAGAGTGGGTGAGAAAGAGCAGTCTGTCGGTTCAAGTATGCCCCCATGTGACCGATGTGAGAAGTAGAGGGCCGAGTCGGGAGGATGACAGACGTCTGGATGCAACAGATTTGTTGTAATTTTTCTCTCGACACGATGTTGCCGATGGCGGTCACACTTTTTGAGAGTGACTTTGCCAGAAACACAGCTGAATGACAAATTAAGTGAAAAGTCACCTGAAAGTGCTTCAGTATAAAAGCACAGATTCATCATCTTTTGAAATGCTACCACAGAGGTGAACAAAAGATATTCTCCCATCTGATGTTTGGACGCTGGTGGTAGAGAGCGCTGACCAAACATTTAGTGAGCCAGGTGCTGGGTATGGAAACATCTGCATTTGTTGTCTGTCCACTTATGAGCTCAGTTTTGTTTTAGTTTGTCAGCAGCTGTCTCCATCTCCTCCACATTAAACAAAAGAAAAAAAGGAAAGAGTTTGTTAATGAACCCTGGGCCAATTTAAGCATTTTACGAAGAATATTCGCCAGGATGAAATGTTGACACTTGGGTTTCTCTCTAGGGGCTTGTTCACATCTGTACTGTCATCGCTTACGTACGATATTGACATTCCTACAAAATGTTTAATATCTGTCATTAGACTGTCATTAGGAGAGGCTGGGGTGATGATGGTAGAGTTAAGTATAAGACTATGTTTCAATATTTGTAAGAGTGACACCATTGCATGTTTTGAACGAAACCTTGTAATGATTTTCAGCTGTTTTTGTGGAAGCAAAAACCAGATATTTTTGACAACGCACACTCCCAGCATTTTTTCCCGGACTAGGGAAGTGATATAACAACTAACTAAATAACAACTAAATAACAACTGAGATTGTTATTCGGTCCGTGTACCTTTTAAGCCCATTCCTTACCACACTTAACGCAGGCCGTGGATTATCAACTGTTAGTAAGAAGATGACTTTCAACCGCACCTGTGCATGGCAGCTATGCTATGGTTAAGATAAAGGGAAGAAGTCACGATTATGGCAAATAGAATATGTCTATTTTAGTTCATTGTCCCTAAAACAAGGTTGCGTATGAGCTGTTGAGTTGCTGCCATCATACTCTCAGCTGCCTTGGTCCACACTGTCTTTCCAAGCTAGTGCCCTCAGTGAGCTGATGGATAACACGCTCTCCTGTGGAGAGTGTTGCTCGTTGGTATTCGAGTGGCTTGTTGACCGTCTCAGTAACAGCTCCAATCCCTGCTTCTGCTACGTCCAAGAGGATTTTCAGCCCTTTGACTCAGACAAAGGAGGAGAGTGGTAAGCCCCGAATAAGACACTGTCGGCCTCAAGAGACACTTGCGACACAGACGGGAGGGGAGGCCAGCAAAGTAAGCAAACAAAGCCACTGGGACAGAGATATTGTGTGTTTATCTTTTCCTATGAAAACACAAATCAGCTTTTTTTGTTTTGCTCTTCTTTATCAGATGGCCCTAATGAGCTGCCTGAACTTCTGAGTAGTTCAATAATAAGGCCTTGTGATCAGTGGGCGCTCTTATCGTCAACAGAAAACTTCAAAACGAACAACAATAAACATTAAAAAAAAAAAAAAGAAAAAAAAAAAGCCGGCTCAACCCCAGGAGTCAGCCGCTTTCATCTGCCTGCTCGCTTGCTTTGTTGGGTGTTATCAAGCTATTATTCAAATCTTTTATCTCTTCTCCCACCAAACCCTTGGTCCTGGAATCAAACCTCTACTCGCTCCTTGCTTCCGTGAATGGAAAAAAAAAAGGATCATGTCTGTTGAAGTCTTTCATCTGCCCACAGCTGGGCTGGGATCTGACATCAGTGCAGAGGCTTGTGTCAGATGTGGCTCCCAATTAGCTAGCAAAGCTGCTTCATTGCCTCCTACCCCCCTCCCCCCCCTTTTCCCCCCACATTTTGAGCAGAGACATACATAGATCTCTACATTAAAAAGGCCAGGGGGCTTTTGGGTAGCAGGGGCCAGAGTGTAAAAACAGTAGTAATTGTGCTCGGCTGCTCTTTTTATGAAGCTGGAAGTCGTGTCGCTCTGTGCCACGCCCCCCTTAAGTTGCACAGAGGCGACAAGTACACACTATAAACACCACCCCGGCTGGATTTGTGGTCACTGCGATCAAAGTCGCCGATGTGGATGACAGATCTGGTGCTGCATGTGCGTGTAAGAGAGAGGAGGTGATGTATGGGCTCTATCGCTGTAACTCTTTATTGGAACCACTGTGCCGCCTGAGGAGCGAGCATGACGCTAACGTTCTGCCCTCTGACGCACTGAGTGTGTGATTTAAACCGACATACTGTATATGCCCCATTCAGGCAACATGCATTCACAGTAGATTACATCAATGCCATCCCCAGGAGAGAACACGCGTGTTAGCTGAAGCGGTTAGCGGGGGAGTGTCTGAACCAGGAGGTTTTGAACAAGGGCGGGCCTACACGTCCATGGAGATCAACTGCAAGCGCTGCTTCACCGCACGTCAGGTTGTTGGTTTGATTTTTGAGTCTCGTCAGCAACTCGTCAATAAACAATGCGTTGGGATTGTAGGACGGGTGAGCCACCATCCCAAAGCGTCAGGTGTTGATGATATATAAGTCTTCAACGTCAGATTGAAGACGCCGACATAAAGTGTACAGCTGGTCATTTTCTCTCCCTTTGCTCCCTTTTTCTTCTTCTTCTTCTTCTTCTTCTTCTTCCCCTGATTGTTCCCTTTGTTCTATCTTTTTCCTCTTCCTGTTCCTTATTCTTCATTTTCCTGTCATTTCCTCCTATTGCTGCAACCCCCCTATGTACATACGTGAGGAGAATTGACCCATTTCTCTTGAGCAAAATTCCCTTTTCGCTCTCTCTTTTTACGTGTTTCATGTGTACCTCAGTCTTTTCAACATTCTACCTGTCTCTCCTTTACTTTTTTCTTACCCTGCTCCGTGTTTCTTTCCTCTTCTTTTCTACCTCTCTTTTGGTCAGTCTCGCTCTTTCTCCTCCTCTCTCCTCTCCTCTCCATTTATTATCGCCAGCTGAGAAAAACAGAGGGGTCTTTTGGCGCAGAGCCAGAGCAAACACTGATATCCAACCAGCCCCCCTCACTGCTCTCTCCTTCCACTGGCAGCTGTCCATAACTAAACACACAATGTAACAGAACAGACACACACACACACACACACGCACACACACACACACACACACACACACACACACACACACACACACACACACACACACACACACTCCCTGAAGTGTCCACTATAGCTGTTTGCTTGGCTGACATGCTCTACTATGATTGCAGTGGTCTGTACAGTACACTACAGCCTGCAGCTGTGGACCCTTCCAAAGCTTAGGCTGCAAGCCGGCCAGAAACAGCAACAAACTCTGGACAGGCAGAAAATAAACACACTTTTAGTCTTTTTCGTGGCCCCTTCAGTCTTTAGCCCCCATGCAGAGGAGGCTGGGCATGGTAGGAGCAAGGACTCGTCATGCGGCAGAAAAAGCACGAGTCAAATTGGAACCTTTATTTATAGGAGACGGAGCGAGTTTATCACACCGAATCGTCGAGCGCACTAGAAAATGATTTTGTAGCTGGTAACAGTAGTAGCAGTGTCATAAGTTCCTTCTGTATAAACTCACACTCTCACTTCCCTCATCTGGGCTATTTTCATATTCCTGCGTATCATTGCTTGATGCATTCTATTTTTTTTCCCTCTTTTGGTTTTGTTTTTATTCAGCAAGGCCGCCTTCACACAGTGGCAAATTTTCCTCTGACGTCACACTAAAAAGATGCAAGCCATTGGAACTATAACAGATTTGGATCATTTCAGCGCTTCCCGATCAATCAGCAAACTTAAAAGTGACTGTATAGTGGAATTACCGGAGGGACATCAGGCCACAATATGATGTATTGAAGCAGGCATGTCATGCCAGCCTCTTCGTGCCACACAAACACACTCGCTGCTTGATTTTCTATTGTCTTTTCAATCTGTGATCCATCAGCGAACCATAAGTGTTTGTCAGTTACCCTACACTTATAGCGAGACATCGGAAGAGACTGACAACCTTGTGACTATGGAATATATTTTTTGTGTTTTTGCTGTGTTGATGTCTTCTTAAAAAGGTACAGTATGCAGGATTTTCGCTAAAAACACATGCTTATGCCCCGACAATCAATTACTTCTGACTCGCTGTGTGGCAGAGACCTCTGCCTGTATTTTTATCCTTGACTGCTTTTGCTTCTTGGTATCAACCTCTGGTAAGTAGTGGTTCAGGCCCCCAGTCAATGACAACGCAAGGTTAGGACTCTTTAAATCATAGCGCACAGCTTGTGTGACTGTTTCCCGATCTCTGCTCTGTTCTCAGGCTGTTATGGATGTAAAAAAAGTTGCTGGTCTGTGTATCTGCTGCAGGTCTGTGTATCTGTTTGACTAAGGTTGGGGCAAGTCAAACACACACACACACACACACACACGCACACACACACACTCACACACACACACACACAGCAGACAGGAAGAAGCCTGCATTTTAGCTGTATTTACATTAAATGAAACGGAGAACTTGAAACAAGCAGAAAACAATGTTTTTTAAAGTTCTCTGATTCACTCTCGTCAACACTGTTCCCTCTCTTCATTCGGTCTCTGCCTCACTCGCCCGAGCTGGGGAGGAGGGGCCCATTTTGAACGTGTTTACCAACAGCAATGACAAATCCTGCATCGTATGCCTTTAAGGTAGCTCATTTTGTCATTCTCTACGCGCCTTTTTTCTTCTCTGCACACCATCTGAGTTGCTCTAGGCACTTGTGTCTGCAAGCATTCATCCATCATGAAGCTGAACACTAAGTTCCTGTCAGGTGTTTGGCAGCCCTCACCTCTGAACTTAGATTGAAAGTAGATGTGCAAACTAATCTTTCCCGTGTGAATACATAACAAAACAAGTATCATAATTACCATCTTATTCTTTGTATTTGAAACATGAAAGAAAGAAGACGTTTAAACAAACTGATATACAAGCTTTTATTCTGTATGTTGCCTCTGTACAGCCCCTGTAACCAGCTGTACCGGCTAGTCACCTTATCTACATCCATCTGTGTATGAGAGAACATAGACAATTCATCAGAAACATGTTTTTCACTGGCAAAGCCTGTTGCAACACACTGAATTTATAGAAAAAGGGAACAAACAGTGTTTTGCAAGCTGATTGCAACAAATATGTTTACTGCAAAGGTGAACCTTTACCCTTAAACCCAAAACACAGGACAACATACAGCTTGTACAAAACATGAAAATAATGTCAAGACATTCTGAAAAGCTTAAAATTGTGTTGGGGTTTCTCATTTTAACTTCTCAATAAGAGATGGTTCTAATGAATAAATCCTCTGTCTCTGTCTCTGCAGTCATACGAGGACAAACATCCCCCTATGACCAGTGTTGGAATAAAGAGATCACATTACTTACTCATTACTCATAATCAACAGAAGCTGTGATTACTTGCAACTACATTTTTAAAATCTCGACCACAACCTTTTTCAGTTTCCAGACACTTAATGCTCTCCTGACTGCTTCCAGACTCCGTGTCAAACTAACACAAGACTTCAATATGTCCTGGAGCTCTATACTACCTGCAGAGACACGAATTTAACCCAAGATATGTTCATATATCTACCTTAACTTAGAGAGCAGACAAGGTTGTTGCCCAAAGTGTCGTGTTTTGCTCGAAGGCATCATTAGTGATTTTCTCGCTTTTGCAGATCAAATCCGCCGATTTAAAAACCACCCCTCAGTCACAACCCCTGCACATATGTCTCTGAGGTAAACCTACAATTGTTTCCACGCACACTCATGCTGACAGCTCGTTAATGACAGGCAATAAAGGTTGTGTAAACACATCTGTTGGCGCTGAGTTACCAGACAGTAAAAGGCTGTAAAGCTGCGGGGGCCATCAGGCCCAGGACAGAGCGCCCATTATCAGCTCAGTGTCCTCGCTCTGAGCGCCGAGCCTCAATGACAATTCAGTTGCTCGTCAGCACAGTTTGTTTTTGTGTGATTGCTTTGACTCTATTGTGTAACGCTGTTTGAGGGATGCCCTTGAGTTTAGGTATTCCCCCGCCTTTTGTGTTTCGTCATTGTGTTTTAAAACTTTGCACTGGAGGTTTGCCGTAAAGATCCGTTGATTCGGAGGCATCAAAATCCAGCCTGAGCACATCTGTAGAAACTGCAACACAATGACCAGAATGGGCATTTTTCCAAAGTGACACAGCAGTTTCACTCATGGTAAAAATGTGTATGATTGTAAACCAAAAAAAAAACACTTTTGAAATGCATATTTCCACTAAAATTAAAAGAAATAGTGCAAGTCGACACCATTTTAAAAAGTAAATCAACAGATTAGCAACTATTCATCCTCTCACACTTATTCATACACCCACACACCCACACCCACACCCACACCCACACACACACACACACACACACACACACACACACCCACACACACACACACACACACAGGCACACTCACTACCAAGTATCTTGTAATGAGCTGGTGGGGCTGAAGGAACATCTCCATACTGGTGGAGCAGGTCTTCTGAGCGTTGTACGGGCACGTCTGCGGGGAATAGGTGCCACATGGCTGATAATCAGATCTGCCTCACGCTCTGAACAGATGGCGGTGGGCGTATCATTATTACTGCAAAAGTGTTCACCAAACGAGATGAAACCAAAAGCGGTGATTAAGAACAATCAATAGCAGTGATTAAATGAGTTTTGACACAAAGGACAGGACGCCAGGATGCTGGGACAGAAGGGGCTCAACACGTCCCAAAGCACCTATTGCAATCTCGGTCGGGCTCTGATGTGTAAACGAGGCTGTAGGATAAAAATCCTACAGCTGGCTGGGATTCAAAGGCAGAACGCCAATGAGATGCAGATTAAATTTGACACAAACATTGGCGATGCCGATGAATATGTTGATTTTATTTCCTGCAAGTCAATGAGCTCTGGGTTCTTCCTTTTGTAACTGAAATTTAATACTGATTTCTTTAAAAAGGCTGCAGCCCTGTGTGCAATCATTCTGAAGGTTCTCCTCCAGTAACTGACTCCTTAAAATAATTGGACTTCCTTACTCACTAATGCAAGCGTCACCGACCATCTGTATTTTAAAGCACTTGCTGCAGGGGAACCCATTTGCTATTCACACCTGTTTTTCTCAGCATCAGTGTTTTTCACATTCAGTACTTTATGTTCGCACCTGCACTGAACAACTTCAGCGGGGATTCAAGTGTGTTTTATGACGACTTGTGATAACTCTTTATAAACTGGTGACAAACGTGCTTCTGTGCAAGTAGGTTGCCATTGTTTCTTGCTATCTTTTTCAGGTTGGGACTTTTTGTGTGTGTTTTTTGTAGTTATGGGCCATAATTTCATCATCCATGATAACTTTGTAGTCATCAAAGAGAAAGCTGAGGTGTATAAACATGCTCAAGGGGGAAATCTGAGGGGATAAGTACATTACATTTGCAACAATTACTGAGATGGGCTCTCCTAACAAACACTGCCAGCTTAAGAAAATGACATGACATTGCCAATTTCTCTCGATTAAATGCAGCGAAACATTGAGCTTTGTGACTGATAGAAATGTGTGTAAATGCACAGTGATAAAGGTACGAACATGTTGAAAGAATTGGACAAGAACCACATTGTCTGAAATCTGTTATTTTCACTTGAATGTTGTAATTGATGCACAACTACTGCAAGTACAGTTGAACCAAGGAACCATAAAAAGAAGGAAGGGCCCTGAAAGAGGGTCGGTTAACCTCGGATTGCCCCCAGACCGTGACCAAACACGCCTGGTCTGGCCAACTATTGTTGATGAGACTGCAATGACAAACGAGGGACAAAGTCAGTAATCAACGTTCTCTCTAAAGCATGTCCTTTCATTTTCCCTAAGCATTTCTTTGTGGTTTTAGTATTTCTCCAGGCATCTCCCATTGACTTCAATACAGCTGTCACCACAGTCTGACACCAGAGCAAGATTCGGTAAAGTGACGACCCTTCCTTCTTTATAAAGCCCCTTGAAGTGAACCAGGACATCAGAAGTCTGTAAACTAACGTTACTGTTTGCTGTATTCTCTTACAAATATGTTTTTCAGGCATCTGATGTTCTGACTATTTGTTGAGAGCTCCCTGAAATCTCCGCTTAATCTCCCTCTTTCATCACTTACTATAAATGCTCAGTTTCCTGATGCTAGTGTCTCTAACTGAGCTGGTATTTTCCTCTGAATCTAAAAAAATCATGTGACTGTTTTGGCCATTTTTACACAAATGTGTGTTAATAGTTGATAGAGGGACATTTAATGTGAAATTCTAATAAATGTACAAGACAGTGCAGAGGGAAAAGGATATATGAGACAAGCACAGAGTGCATACACATGCATACATACACACACACACACACACACACACACACACACATACACGCCAGTATTGGCACTGAAAGCACAACCTGTCTATCTCGAAACTCTCAGAGCGATTCCAGGTGTTTTTGCCGTCCCGTTCTTTCCTCCTCTGCAGGGACTATGAATAAAAAATGATATAAAATAAGATGCTGGCTGCGTCTCAAGGCCAATGCAGCACACATGGTTTTAATCAAATTCACACCTTAGGGAAGGACACTGAGGGTGAAACAGAGACGGAGAGAAACGGAGAGCGTGAAAGGGCAAAAGAAAAAAAAGGAGAGATTGTCAAACAGAGAGGGGCTGACATAAAAACTGAGCTGTTTTTTGCTTTATTGTGAGGAGAATTTACTCTTTACGACTGATGGATACTGTGAAAGATGTTTCCAAAAATCACATCTTCTTTTCTCTTCGATCCATTCACATCCTGCCTCAGTGTGACAGAGTGCTAGAACACGAGGCAGAGCCAAAAAGGAAAAGTGAGCGCAGCGATGCGTCCTGGCTTGTTTTTAACTCAGCCTCTCTGACTTATTTATGTCAAGTCAGCAAAGTGGAGGTTGGGGGCTGGGCGAGGTTCTCACATTTGTGTGTGTGTAATCGGCGTTTGTGTGCACGCGTGTGTGTGTCTGCGTGTGTTAACAACACATGATTTGTTTGGCAATACACATAAAAGTTTACAGGGAAACAAGTGGGCAGTAAAAGAGCGGTGTCCTCCCCCACCATCGATGATGAAGCACAGAAATAAAGACTTTGTTGCGTGAGCATGAGAGAGCATTAAATAAAACAGATGTCATATGAAATAGATGTGGTCCATATAACTGACACCAAAATGGTGAATGTAGCACAAAAGTGTAAACAAATCCACAATTTTTTCTTTTCTTTGTCATGATTTTAAATGTTCTCAGAATCTTTTGGTTTTGGACAGTTGGTCAGACCAAACTTGATTAGGTCACCTTGGGCTTTGCAGAAAACATCTTGTGCTCCGGAAAAAAATAAAATACTTGATAAAATACTTTACAGTGTTAGAAAAAGGTCAACGACACATCAGGCTAACGGCCGGCCGTCAGCCAATACCGAGTCTGTCCGTCAGTGTCTTTGACCCGAGTTGTTGTGGCGTGTCCTGCCCTTGTCAGCGACTTTTTAAGACGATTGAGCCTTTACAATCGGGGGCGTGGCAAGTCGATGAGACAGATCACTTTGACTGGCTGTTAATGTGAAACAGTGGACAAGACAGGAAACAAAAAAGAAAGAAACAGGCCATCAAGCCTGTCTCTGTAGCACGGTTTCCTCACTGAATGACGCATACAGGCCAACGCCACCTGCTGGTATGGAGAGTTACCGTCTCTCACACGCACAGTGTAGGCGACACAACAGTTAGACTTCATCACCACTAGTTGTTTGATGTCACTGTGGTGTGTCAGGGCCTCTAAGAGGAACGACCGCACCAGCTGGTTAAGCAAGTGACATATGAATACGTATAAGTGACAAAGCCCTGCAGAGTCCAACAGAGGACATTTTCCTCTGACTTCATACACAGGGTGCAATACTTCTGTGTTTCAGGTTTCAAGTCACATAAAACATAGGGAAACAGACAAACCATAATAATTTCACGACTTCCTCATCAATTCTCCACATTTATAGGACTTTACAATGTGGGAGATCAGTAGTATGAAATCTGAGCCTCCAAAAAACTAAACTGCAGTGCGATTTCACAGAGGCGAAAAAGTCTGCGGAGGGAAGAGGTCGAAGTGAACGGACGGGTCAACAAAAACATGAGGCCGTCAGATAAGAAAATGCTTATGTGTCGCTCTACCTGGCATTGAACAAACTTTGTATTTATGATATAGAAAAGGAGAAGTAGTGAACTTGACTGAAACATGAACTGAGCCTTTGTCCTCCTCTTTTTTTTATTCTCTATTTTTTGGCTTTCATCAGACACAGGTGATTTATCTACAGTAAAAGAACCAGATGCGGGGTATCACAGTGTCATTGTTGATTCAAAAAATATGTTTCGACCATCCTTCGCTCACATGCCGGCGTTTTCACCTCCCTCTACATGTTGAACTGCACATAAAAACAGATAGATGGAAACACATGGACTGGGAAGCAAAGAGGGTAAAACTTGGGTCGACACTGATGCGTACATAGTGTCTTTGAGCTGTTGCTGAACTTTTTCAGTCCCTTTAGAACAAACTGGTGCATTCATTCTGTTTCAAACATTCGCAACCGGAGTCCAGAGATTAATTCAGGATTTAGATATGAAAATGTCAGCTCAAGTGCAAAAAATTAACCCCATGGAGAAGTCAAAAACCAGATCCCTGATGGCCTGGGTCCAATCAGCACTGCTGGCTTGTCTCTGTCCCTCTGAGTCCGACCCCCCCCCACCCCCTTCCCCACACTGGACAGTGAACATAATCCTCCAAGTTCTCCCTTTCTGGGTTTTCATTGCAGGAAGCCAGATGGGGCGGTGGCCAGGCATTTCACCTGGATCTAATGGTGACTCCTGACGCCCGCCCCTCGGTGAGGGCCCGGGCATGAACCACCTCCTGCAGAGGCACGCGACGCCCCTCGCATTGTTCCAGGCTTTGGCTGCTCCTCAGGACTTCACCGCAGGCTATTGTTCCTGCCAGCGGGGCAGAGAGAGAGGCATGTTCACACAAAGAGAGACAGACTGGCGCACACACATGCACACTTTTAGACTTAAAATTAATAAACCTATCATAGAGACCTGCAAAGGGCACACATTTAATCCTCCCATACTTTGTTATAAATACAGTAAAAAAAAAAAACACACACAGATCAGTTTGTATGTGCTGTTGTTGCATATTGTATTATATATACATATATGTATATATATTTCTTTAACATATCTCATGACACATTACACACTTGATATGCAAGAGAAATAAATGTTCTTTCTAGGTTCATGCCTTTATGGTAAATCTTTTGCATGACCTTGGTTGCCGGTGTCAACACTACAACTGTATTATTTGTTGAGGTCGGGGTCAGAAACACTGAATTCGAGCCAAGTGTCTAGATGCTTTTGAGCAAAGGGATGTCATTATTCTACAAGACACAACCTTAACTGTCAGCAAAGTTTTGGAAGAAAACAAAGAAAAGAGAACAAAGCTAGAACGTGTACAAAACGTCTGATGATATGATCTTGAGGTCTTGTATCAACACTGAGTCTCTGATTTTGAGAACTGAAAACCAACCCCATCGGCAGAATAAAGGTTGGGGAAATACACATTTGAAACATCGCACTTCTTAATGTTGCAACTTTGCACTTTTTTAGGTTCAGTTTTCTATTTTGTGTTGTGACAGCGCTGCAATGGTCACGTTTAGGGTTACAAGAAACACTTGATTAAGGATTGGAAAATGGTCATGTCATGTTTGGGCTTAAAATAAGTATTTGGTTACCACAAACATGGCTGAATATATCCGTAGGTCTCAACACCTTCTTCTCTTAAATCGTCCTCAGGCCTCCTTGGAAGTATCCATTGGTTCCACACTTACAAATGCTGAAACATAGTCTTAAACTTTGGTCAGAAACGTTAAATGCCTGGCGACTGGGCTGTGAAAACACAAGGTCAAGATGAAGCCTTTCCAAAATGATGCTGCATGCTTTCGTGGCACAACTTGTGCTCTGTAGAACATAGATTTAAGAATCCAAATTTACATTGTCTACAATCACACAAAAGAGTTGTTGTCACTGATTTGTTTTCATGTTTGTGTCATCTGATAACTCCCCGAGCACAAGGTAGGTATTTGGTTGCCTTGTATTGCAGTTTATAACACACTGAATTGGTACACATCATGCTTTACCTCACTGCTAGCATGTCCTCCCTCTGAATAAATTAAAGGTTTCCATCTGATTTGAATAGAATGAAGCTTTGATGGAAATTCAGGGAAGATCTTTTCCTCTATAGGTGCCCTGATCGCCGGTCACTTCCATTGTCTCCCACTTGAAAAAGATCTTTTCAATTAAAACCTTTGGGGTGCTCTTTTTAAATATAATTTAAGGGATAACTTATAGCACAAGGAGCAGGTAAAGACTCTACATGAAAGATTCTCGCTTCAAGCCTTTGTGCATGCAAATGGGACTGCATGGTACTAGGAATCGTTGTCAGTAATATGTGTTGAGTAATTATATTTTGGAAAATATAATATCTGTGGTGGTAGGGTAATGGTGCCTAATTATCTCCAAACCTGAATGGGCTGTGTTTTTGGTAAACCTTCAGCGTGAAAAGACATGACAGGATAATTGGATTATTCCCCAGAAAACATTTGTAGCCTAACTGCTCTTTTTTCTCCGTTCTGCTGTTCTGTGGAATTGGCCAAAACAATGGAAAAAATCATTTTGGGGGAGTGGAGTCAAATTTCTCTCCCTGCCTCAAACAACCGCAAATATTTCAGAATTTTTTGGTGCGCTATGCTGCTGACACACTGGACATGCATTCGGCAAAATCAAGACTTTAATCAGGGAACAGCCACTACTTTTGTTTGCAGGGAAATCTGTTTTTGCATGTAAGCATAAAGCTACACAGATAGTCCTAGTATCAATTTGCATCTTAACAATAAAATACATTAGTTGTTTGCTTTTGTCCCATGTTCCACCATTAAGTTTCATGTTGCTCTCCAAAGAAAAAGTTTGGGCACCCCTCCTCTACACAGACAAATTACAAATGTCCTTGTCCAAGTGAGCATGCTGGGGAGTGTATGCTTTCAACTACGTTTGTTTGCTGTGCACCATGCAAGTGATAAAAAGGATGGATATATTATCAGAACCAGACATTCTTCTAAAAGTTTCTCATCCCGTGGAGCCTATGGCCAAAGGGCCATTCTGTTAAAGGGCCACTACTTTCAGCTTGCTGAAAGACCTGCACTCTATATTTTGCACTGTTATTTTTTGTTGTCGTGAAAACAGATGACATCTTAATAAGAATTTTAGTCTGCGGTGAAAAAAAGAAGAAGCCGTGGACAACAGCTGTATTTAGCTGTGCCCTAACCACTTGGCCGCTGCCCAGTTTAGATTATCACCCTCGTAAATTGCAGCCATGGCTAATTACGTGGGGAGGGAATCCGTGACTTGTGCAGTTTTGGGCAAAAAAAATACACGCTCGCAAAGCCACACGGACAGAATTTATTCACAAAGCGTGCAAGCAACAAGACACAAACTCCCTAACACATACACACTTGGGTACACACATATTTACACATACTCCGGGCCGACACATGGCGAGGACCACCCAAGAAGGAGCAGCCTCTTTGAAAATAATGAAAATTCCGCTGCAGCCTGGTGCTGCACAGCAGGCCGAGGCAGCGCTGCGTCTACACAGGAGGGCCAATGGAGGCTCGCTTCCCACCTGGCTGCAGCGGTTGTTGAGTGCAGGCAGAGCGCCACGATGATAAACAGTTTTTCCATCTGCAAAAAAACAAAACAAAACAAAACAAAAAGTAAAAAAGCAAACCTCAGAGAGACCTCTGTGATCTCTGGATGCTGCGCTGAGAAATCAGTGCCAGAAACCAGGCAGACTCCGGACTAAATCATTGTTCATCAAGAGCAATATCTAAAATATATTGTTCAGTGTCAGTCATCCTGTTGGTTCTTTACCTGTCAAAATTGTTAGTGAAGTTGAATTTACAGTATGATGAAGAAATTCAGTGAATTTCATTTTTCATTTTCATTTTTTTTTTTCATAAATATTTTCATTACATTTCATTTTGGAGAGTTGCTCCTGTCTTGATTTGCATGATTATTCTTTCTTTCCAGTGACCAGACAGCAGGTATGGATGGGTTTTCTGTTTTATTTTACTTTCTTTACAGTAAATAACTTTATTTTCTAATGTTGAAATAACAAGACTTTTACTTGACATTTATAATAATAAGATATCTTGTCAAATTGATTCTCAAATGAGTCTATTTAAAATGTCTTAAGTAAACTTCTTATTAATGTTTTTTTTAACTGTAAAGCTATACTTATAATAATTCAATTTAAATAAATAAGCTTAGCTTATTTAATTACTGTTATGCATTCATAAAGGGACTTGTTTTACTATTTAGTAGACTTAGTAGTTTTAGAAACTCTCCATTACTGTAATTTATTATGTTGATTTACTTTTTATTTACTTTATTTACTCTATTAATCACAATTTAGTAGACTTTGAAACCCTTTGGTCCCTGCAGGCCATTTGATAAACTCTCAGTCATGGCAGGGGGAAACAAACAGACAGACAGTCTGAGGTATGATTGCTCTTTTTGAAACCGCACTTAAGCATTTTTAACATTGAAACATACATCTGTCTTCACAGAGAACATTTTGCTAATTTACCTTAACATGTCTGGCACACAAACTTGTTTTGATCTGTTCATCTGATCAAAAACAGTAAGTTTTCGATGGGCTAATTTTTAAGTTTGTTTCAACCCGTTTCAATTTGCACAACCTACGTTCAGGCACTACTCTTTTGGTGGTACTCAAAGTTTTAGTTTCTTCCCTTGCAAAAGTTTAATCTAATTTAATACTTTCTGGCGGGTGAACTTTTCTTTTCTTTTTTTTTTTTTTTTTAGGTTTTTATGGTTATGGCTTTTATTTCCTGACAGATTTAATAGAGAGACCATGCAAAGATTTTGTCACGGTACTGGTATTGGCAAGTGATCTCCAGTATATTCCAGCAGTATTTGTGGCAACAAACAGGTTTTTTTTTAAGCCAAAAAAACTAACTTTTCCTAACTCTAACCAAGTGGTTTTTGTGCCTAATCCTAACCAAAGCACAAGCACCTCATCATAACAAGACAAAATAAAACATTTCAAAAGTATCATCAGATTCCATGGTTTGAAGAGATGTACATTGCCAGTAAACAGTGTCTGAACCTTGAAAAACTCACTCAACATTCACATTCTCTTAGTTGTAAACAGATACCTTGGTTCATCGTTCACCAAAAACAAACAGTGTGTACAATGAACACACACTTTTAGCTAGTTCATGCAGAACATTAGCATTAAAACTTACAGTTTGCAAGCCAGGACTGAAAAACACACACACATATGCACACTTCACCAAAACACATACGTTTATAAAGCCACCAACATGCACACAACCACTGCTCACCAAGTGGATTCAAGTGGAAGGCAGCAGATGAAGTGAAAACATGGCAGTGGTGAAAATCAGTGCTTTCCTGCTGGGTGAGACAATAAGTAGGAACCACAAACAGTCAAGAGGCTCTCTGGCTTCCTGTGACCAGAAGTTGTTCAGCCCAAAGAATGAACCAACCCCGTTTTTTTACCGTTGAAGTTAAAAGGCCAAGGAGGAAGGGGCAGGGGTATTACTTGGACCACAGGACCCTCCAGCCTCCAGACCTCACCATCCATCACTGAAATCAAACCCGGCCCCGTCCCTCTCTCTCTCTGCTGCATGAAACAAGAGGAACATTCACAAATTCCACAGCTCAGGCGCTAATCATAAAGCTATAAAATGATCACCCCACCAGTGTAAAATGGGTGATAATTAAGTATCACTCATGCTGCTCCACAAGCCTTCCCCTGTTCCTGTCTACCGCCCCGTGGTGACCGCATGGGGATGGAGACTCACAAATCTTCTGTCTTTAAAAATACATAATTTTAGATTTGCAGCACACCCAAGTCTCATGAAAGTGCCGGTGCCTAATTTGTAAACCAGGAGCTCCCAGAACGTAGACAGAGTACCTCACAACCCCGATTCACTACTGAAACTCCTCACTAAGAGCTAAAGGTCTGTTGTGTAGGATTCTGTTTCTGCCGACACACTAGACCTTAAGGTGATGAGAATGAAAAAAAAAAATAAATAAAAATCACACGATGTGCTTGTTTCCTTTTTTTACTACAAGGTCACTTCTATCTACTGGCTGTTGGGAAGTTATCCAAAAACTTCTTGCTGTGGCATTTTCTCATTACATCTGCCAGCCAGGCCCTACACTGTGACATGGCACATCAGCCCAGCATGGCAGGGATTTGCATTTCTGCCACAACAGGGCTACCTGCTCCAAGGCGTTTCTTTAACTGATGACATGCTTGTCTTGTGTAGGGGTCAGAGGGTCAGAGGAGGAACACAGGAAATGCTGGATTTTCACCAGCAGTATCTTAACACGATATCTTAAAGTGCGCAAAGCAAACCCGATGAGACAGTAAAATACAACAGCTATCGGAAGGTTACGAACAGGGACGCTGGAGGTAAACTAAAAACACCTTTCTCTGAAGTTTCCTGCATAGACATCAGTTAAGTGCCGTAACACAGGCTCATTTGTGGGAGAGAGGGCTGGTCGGCCCATTTGGTGGCAGGCCGAGCGCACTTTGGACCTACTCCAGAGTAGTTTCATCGTGCGTGGTAAAACTGTAATGCAATGCAAATCAGCACAGCTCGGTTTGGCTAAAAGTGCCAGTTGAAAAGCCCCGCTAATGAGGTGATTTGGGAAAAAGGTGCGACCTAAAACAAATCAATATTAGCACTGGCTAAAGATAAAGGCAGTCCTCAAACAGCCCATGTTTGAGTGTAAGGAGAAAGGGTCCTGGCTCCATTGTTTTGGTTGAAAAATGAACAGAGGAGATTAAGTGAGACAATGCACTAAGCTTGACTTCCTCCATCAGCAGCATTACAGCACAACAATAACAAAACCGTCAAAGGTCAGAGCTGTAACGTCCTGAGAGACCAAACAAATGAGCCTTGAAGAGAGAACATACAGGAAAAAGGTGCGCGATAAAGATTTTATAAACAGTCCGTCTGCGATGTTTATCTCAGCGCACGTTGCGTTTCTGTTTCGGAGCATAAACGGAGCGTAACACAGCAGATGAGGATATTCTGATGTCATTAAAACAGTGTTTTGTGGGTGCGTGTCATCAGAGAGAACATGACACACCATCAGGAGGCATTACAGTGCACGTTTGTGTGACTCCGAGGGGGTTAAGCCCGGGCTGAATTAATGCGAGCCAGATCGAGTGAGTTATGGCGCAGTGAGACTGAGGTTACTCCAGTCCAGAGACTTGGTGTAACGCCAGCTCTCCTGACCCAGAACATTTTGTACCGTAGTGAAGGCATGCAGTCAACAGCCATTGTCCTCATACTGTACGCTCTTACACTCATACGTACTGTACGAACACACACACACGTGTGCTGAATCCTATTTTCCTAACACTAAACCTGTAAATGAACCCACATCTGAACCCTAAAGCTACATTCATGTGCCAAAGTCTTAAAACTAGACCTGAACATAACCCCTGCTTTAACCATACAGAGCTAAAAAAAAAAAAATGACAGAGAATTATCTTTGAGTGAGTGTCAGTTTTGTCCCTGTTCTATATCCTTCTTACTCGCTCTTGCAGTGTATGGAGGACTACATCTCCCTCTTTTCTCGCATCCTCTGCCACATGTAGATGCTTCATACCGTTCAGTTTCTTCTGCTCCTGGTGAAAGTCTTGCCAAACAACTCATTGAATGTGTATTTGTATCTTGTGATTAATTTGTTTTCTCAAATGAAACACATTTATACAATCACATGTGATTCAGGTTCTGCAATAATGAAACTTACATTCATGGCAATAACAACTCGAATACAAAAATGGTCAGTGTTCAACCTAATAAAGTTCACTGTATGCTTTAAATGAAACACGTGCAGCTGAACTTTAGTCCAGAGGCCTTTTGTGGAGAAAATAAATCTAGTTTAGGGTTTTAAGGACAATCCAGCTTTTTTTGGAAGCTAGCTGCTCAGATAAATGACCTTTATCTGAAATATAACCAGAGCTGCACGCATATATTGTCTTTAGATAATCAGAGTCAGGCCTGCTAACCCGAAGTCTTATCCAACAACAGATAAAGTTACATAAGGTCGCTTAACAGAAATTGCAGTCTGCAAGTCTACTCTCTAAAGTGGTGTGTTTCCATGCATTGTTTTTGTAATGAAGTTCCTGCAGCTTGTGGAAGCTAATGTAAAGAAGTGGGAAGCTCTTGCTGTGATTTGCTTTAGATTTATTTATGTAGTTAAGTGGAGGATAAAAATCAGTGTGTTGAAAGAGAGATTTGGTTGTAGCTCTGCTGTGCATACATCCAAGTTAAGAGTAACCTTGGTTACTTACATGCACTGATTATCTTCCTGCTGTGACCCCAAAGTGTCAGAGGACATTTGCATACAGTACAGAGTTTTAAGCCCCTTTTACACAGCCTGTTCAAGGTGGGAATATTTATTCCGCCTCTTTCTTTTGTATATAAAAGCGACAAAGGAGTAATAGGCCAGCATTCCATGTCGAAGAATTTAGCGGGAGTGGTTATAGCCGCAAATTGATGTCTGTATAAAAGGAGCCAGTAACAAGGATGAGACAAGGGTGTGATGTTTTGAGGACATGTTGTGTGTGCAACTGATTACCAGAGGATTCAAAAAGCAGCAGCAGTTAGCAACTTGTCGACAAATAGGGAAGACAACCGGGTTGGCTTAGCTGTGGCAGTATCAGCCCAGTCCTCATTTCTGCAAACCACATTTCGAGATTTGCAGATGTCATAGGCTACATACAGCATGTCCACAAAACGTGTCATATCATGTTCAGGTTATAGGTTTATAAGCTGAGGGGGAGAGGATCTTGGTGGACGGACAATTTCCAGCCATGTGCGTGGTAACAAAACTAAGGAAATTACACAGGAGGCCTTGGGACATCTCCAGCCAGGTTTGTGGTGAAGCAGGTATTTTAAGCCGAAACATGGTCTTTTCTTTACCATGATCAGATGGTTTTCGTGCCTAGACCTAACCAGAGCCTTAGCACAGCACTGTGACAAGAGAAAAACTAAAACTAAACCAATAATTAATTAATCAAACTAAATTTTACCTGAAGAAATGTAAAGTTTTAACTTGTCTGTGGTTTTGCAGAATCGTACTTTGTCAGCATTTATTCTGGGGATTAGGTTTGCTCCGTAACAAGGGCCCGGCGGGCCGTTCAAGCGTGTTTTCTGATTTTGATCCTGTTGCAACTCTAGTGTGTGAGTTCAAAGATGTAATCTTTCATCTAAAATGTCTGCTTTTATCATGTAACATGTACACCGACCAAAGGGCTAGACTCCTCAAAGTAAAGTCAACGGAGGTTAGTAAAATGTCTTTGATGCTGTAGCAAAACACATATATACATTTGGTGACAGAATGTCTGGCGTTCAGTGCGGCAGACATGTTTTATCCCTCATTCATCTTGTGCTGCTGTTTGTTTCCTTTAAAGTCTCTTTCACCGTCCCTTCATCTCATATTCACTCTGCTTTTCCCCAATGGGTTGTAAATATGGACCCAAATACAAACACACAGTGCATTCCAAGCCCAGTCTCGCCCGCTCACACACGCACACACACATAAACAGAGACTGAACAACTTCCACACAGTTTTGAACTAAGCTGACAGTTTTACACACATATCTTCCACTAATACGCTCTAGGCCTGGATTTACAAACAACTCAATTTAGCTGTGGTTAGCTTTAACCGTTAGCCACAGCCCCCACCCCAAGAGAATTAATAGGTAGGGGTGGACACAGGCATCCCCTTGTCTCTATCTGGCAGACCCCACACACACACACACACACAGCTGCACACAGGGTACGCTACGCTAAGTATAGCCATGCAGGCTAACCACACATCGAGCTGGAGGTTTGGCTCTGAGACAGCTCAAGCTGCCAGGCTAGCCTTTCCCCCGCTTTTAGAAGTGTCCGTCACACATAAACACACAATCACACTGGGGCCGGAGCTATTTTGAGAAGCCCAGTAAAATAAGTGCACGAGCTGCCCACCGCGCAGTCTGAATAGACACATGCAAGTATGCGGCATAGGCACACAATGTAAATACACCAACCCAAGAGCAGACATGAGGCGGACACAGAATCACACGGCACACACAAACGCATATTTACACATGATAAACACCTGGTGGCCCAGAATAACCATCTCAACAGCCCTTTTTACCTGAGCTCAACGTCGCTTTAGGACCTTAAAATACCCCGGTAGTTCTCAGGACCTTATTTTGATAGGTTGAGCAACCTGGTGTGAGCAAAAGATAGGCCAATGAGAATGAGTGAATGTGTTATTTGAAAAATGTAATTAATCAGGATTTTGGTCATTTAAAAAGTAATTACATCACTGAACTAATTGAGCAACAGCATAATTAATTTGTTTTATCGTGCACAGCTCCATCAGAGGTGGCCGTAAACATCAACTTCAAATCCTCTTAATACATTTTAATATTATTATACATCATTATGGTATATAGCAAGGGGCAAGCCTACATTTTAGAGGTATTAGATTGACCAATGAAGGAATCCTGTATTAAAATGTCTAAAAGTAACAAGGCCTTTGTTAGAAACATTTTGGATAATGTAAGTACACAACGTAATATATTTGACCGTTCAAACCCAAGAAATCCACAACTTTCATATGGTCGCCTGTCGCTACTTCCAACTGGCAAACTTATCACAAAAGAGGTCAGTTTCACAGATCATTGTTGCAGTCAGGTTGATAAATGGGTGAACAGGGAGGACAGTAATGGTGGACCACTCCTCAAGCCTTCCAGTTAGGTCGCACTTGGGGATCGACACTTTTTGTCTGCCATGACGGCGGCGCGCCAAAGAAACTGCTGCTAAGGTGAGGTCAAAAACCTTCTTTTTAGTGAACTCTGCATACACAAACAATATTCTCAATGCTTGTGTTCATGTGTAGAGACCCGGTGATACTATGGGCAAAGTTTCATGTTGTGTTGAGCCTTCTTAGTGAAATAAAAATAGTGATTTTTATGCCAGCATAAGAGTGCCCCAGCACTCTACTCTCAGCTTGTCCGAAAACGAAACTACGGTAAATCTTAAAAGTGCCTCTTTCGTCGTAATTATGCTTTTACCTGAACTCTTGACTCATGAAAATTCACAAATAAGGCCTTGCTTGCTTTTTGGCGAGAGTTTCACTTAAAGCGGTGAGTGATTTTTTTTTTCATTATTGCTGCTCCTATACACAGAGGAGCCTTTTTTCATTTCAACATAGCCAATCCATAATATAACCCCTGTCACTTAAAGGCTTGCAAGGGCCATTAATAATGTCATGACCCCAGACGACAGAGAAAACAAGTGAGACACTGTGTTCCAGTGCAGCTGTGAATCAGAGGTATACAGCCCCACAGAGGACTGTAACTCAGCTAAAGTAGTGGACTATCAAACAATTACAATCACAGTCTGCCTGCTACCGGTGTTGGGGTCTGCAATTTAAAACCTACTCAGTAAAATGTGGCCACCTCAACAAGGACCTCAATTATCTAGCAGTGCGCCCCCAGCTCGGGCCCGACCCCACTTCCACGGTAATAACCTCCCAAAGCAGACAGGAGACCCCTAAATAGCAGCACTTAAGTGACCGCAAGTGGGCAGACATCTAGCCGAGGGGCAGCCAATGCTCTATAGTCTATAGATTCATGTATATACACACATACAGCCCCCCAGCTGAGGGCAAACCCAGTCAAGTGATTAGGATTGGAGTAATGAGTAGCCTTCAGTAAACCAGTGGCTCCTGTGTGTACCAAACCCCTGCTTCCTGTCCTCTGGGACTTCCTACCTATCAAAAAATATGACCTCGCTAAGGATATCAAGGTTAAGGTAAACGTTTAACCTGATTTGCGCGGTTGCTCGATATAACATCAGCTTGTCATCATGAGGTCTATAAAGTTTCCCATCGTGTTGACTCTACCCACTACTGAGGCAATCCGTGCAAAACTCCTCTCAGAAAGGGCAGACTTCACAAAAGCCACACAGACACAATGGGATCAGTGCCACACATGACTGACATTGCATTTAGTAGTGTTTAGGAGGTCATGGAGATGTATTTTCATTGAGACAGATTGTATAAAGAATAATTGTAATCTGTATTTTGATTAGTAGTGAAGTAAAAACAGATTTTGGGCTATGACCACAAGCTGGTCTCAGTAAAGATGAAGTCTTTGCAAATAATGTAAAGCTTTGTCTTAAATCTCCACCTCACGACAACACCACTGCACCAAAATATGGAGAAACAACCAACAAGGGCAAATTTTTATCTGTATAAATATTGTAATGGATGTTGCAGCAAACTGTTCTCTTTGCTTTGACAATTTGGCTTAAAATAATGATCTAAAACATTTTATGTGTATGTTGAAAATAAATCGATTCCATTAATTCCTGGACCTTTGGTACCCAAATAAACCACATAAACAATCAAAATGCGTCAAACTTTTTCAAAATGGGTTGATAGTTTGACTGCACGCATGGCAACGCCTCATGAGTGTAAAGATTGACAGAAACTTGGATGGAACAAAACCAAACCTTGTGATTATAAAGTGAATTTACACTCACATGTACCTCAGTTTCTCAAATGTGACCAAAATGGATTGAGTTAGATTTGAAAATTGTTTAGTCTTCATATCGCGTGGGGTGATACTCCAATTGGTCCAGTTATGTTCTGTGGAAAACAGATGCATCCAAATACTCCGCATCAAAAATGTCAGGTGATGTGTTCAGAGTGAGAGAGTCCAGGAGCAAACACAGAGCTCGTACAGGAGAAGTCAACACTGACACGTTCTGACATCCCTTTGGTACCTTAATGGTTATAAGATATTCAACTTAAGTCATAAACATAATGTCATTTTCCCCTAAACCTAACACATTTCTGTTGCCTAAACTCAACTAAGCTTCAACAATTTTGTGTTTATTTTTGTGACCATAAAGAAGGTCGCTTCACTATGGATCTGCTCTCAACAGAAGTTATATCAACGACATGGTAAAATGGACACTGGCATGTTTACTGCACACAGTTTGAAAGTGTAAAGTCATGTAACCTATACACAGATTGATGAGACGGAGTTGCTGTGTGATAATGACATGTGAATGAGTGAATGCATGTGTTAATTCCCACCTGAATGCTGCAGTCACAGTAATTACTAAAGGCTATTTCATTACAATTTCAGGCAGTTATGCACATTCTTTCTATGACTTAAAGTTTTAGGAGCCACTTTGTCTTCTTTCTGGGAATCAACCTCATCACACCGCCTGTCAGAACATGTTGTGATGCAGCGCAGCAGAGTGAATGCAGCCTTTGACACAACACGTGTTTAGATATGCAGATGGGAGAGTGCGCTTGTTTGTTTACTGGTTACGTTTGAAATAAATGTGTCTGCAGTATTTATTTACAGACTGTGAGGCGTTTGGCTGTCGCTCTCATCCCGACTGTCAGCAGGAGTGATGTATTGAGTGTGACTGTCGCTCTAATGTTTGGAGGACTATAAATGATTGACTCAAATCCATTCAGAGTGAGAGACGCAAAATGGTGTGACTTAAGCAGGTTAGCCAACTGTCTTTATCTTTATAGAAACACATAAGACAGGCATGAGGCAAAAGTCATTTTGCTAGGAAAAAATGTTTTATAATATGTTTTTTAAATCTCATTATTTTTAATGTGTGGAAAATATAAATATATTTAATAGTAACTTTGTGGTGCACAGATTTATATAAAACATGTCAAACCCCTTTCCATCACATAAAAACTGCATTAAAACTAAAAGACTAAAATAAAAATGTAAGAACTAAAATGACACAATGACAAAAATGGCTCGCTTGGCTGCTCAGTTTTGTTTTTTTTAAGTTGACTTGGTAATTTGAGATAAGCAGCAACGATCTCTTTGGAACCACCTACACATACAGTGGAATGATCATGCCATATGTGCTTGATCTGCAGCTTTATTAAGCTTGTGGAAAGAAAATTAAAATGTCATAAAGTGATGTTTCAATCCTGGGGGTGGGACCCTGAGATAAATCTGAGATATGAGCAGGCATTAAAGGGATAAGGAAAAAGATGTGTTACAGAAAATTGTTACTTGTTTCAAGTTTCTTGCACATCATCTTGCTTTTAAAGTTCATGTAAGTGAAGGGTTGGGGTAAGGCTGCTATAAATCCAGAAATAAAGTCTTCCTAACAGGCTACAACCCACGATGAAGGGTCACAAGTCTTTATTTTCAAGGGTCAAGAACCCCAAAAGTAAGGCTGCAGGTTTGTGTGTAACATACAGCTTAAATAATAAACACAGCTGAGACAATGTTTTTGTATTCTGCTTCAAGAAAGTACAATGATTACTTAACTTTATCTCAAATTTCCAATTTAGATTTTTCTTTTTCTTTTTTATTCATGTATTTATTTATTTTTTTTATCCAAAACAATAAATCTGCAGTTCACATCGAAAACCTGGACTTTGACTTTCATCTGCAGCTGTGCAACACATCTCAGCCTGAACAAAGCCTCCGAAAATAAACTGCGGGTGATGTCAGAGGACAATCAGCCCAGTGTTTTCCCCTGCCGGAGCTTTAGGAGTGAATCACGCAGCATCCAGACGTCCAGACATGCCTCTGTCGGTCTGCATCTCCTCAGGCCCCTGGGGGGTGAAGGTCAGCCTGCTGATCGAGGGGTAAGCTGGGTGAGCATGGGGTGTGTGTGTGTGCACGTGTGTGTGTGTGTGTGTGTGTGTGTGTGTGTGTGTGTGTGTGTGTGTGTGTGTGTGTCTGCAGGAGTCAGTCTGCAGGTGCGTGTGTGGGAGGATTAACGAGGTGGCTTCTGTGTCAGTCAGTAGCTGGTACGGTGTGAGATATGATGTGTCAGCACTGAGAACAAACAACCTGTGTGTGTTTGTGTGCAGTGTGGTACATCCTCTTTTCCTTTGTGTACAGTAATGTTATATTGTGCCTTTCCAGTGTAGCTACTTTACGGGACATTCTTGCTGAGTCATCAGGCAGTCTTTTGAGAGTCTGATGGCTGTGAGCACTCCGTTTTGCACCTCGGTGGGACGATCCCGTGGCTGCCGCAGCTCGTCATGGAGAGGGTGAGAGGGTTTATCCAGGATGGCTTTGATCTTGTCCTCCATCCTCCTCTCTGCCACTGACTCCAGACTATCCAGTTCCAACCAGACCACAGAGCTGGCCTTCTTTAACAGCTTGTTGAGTCTACTTGCCTCTCAGCACACCACAGCAAAGGACAGAGCACCAGCTACAAAGGACTGGTAGAAGATCTGCAGGCGCCTGTTTGTGCACATAATGGACTCAGCAGAGAAAGCACCACCTTGCTATGCGCTGCGGTACTTGACAGATTTTTATGAGTTTAGCCAGATGAATGGTCAAAGCAAGTAGGTGAACGCTAAAGCGAGGTGGACGCTTCAAGCTACACAAGACTAATTTCACGCGTTATTGTGTTCTGGAACACATGTAATCTTGTGTTGTGTTAAATAAGGAGTTGGTTTACTCCCCAACACAGATAAGTTAGACCAGGGAGAATGTAAAGTTGTGTCATTTCTCTAAAAACAACCACATACGTATGTGAAGCGGCAGAGCACTGTAACAACCACGGCTTACCATTGTAAGGAAGCTCTTGCTGAACATGCATCAGCATCCTCTCAATTGTTCTCTTCTATTCTGTGCAGGAGGTACAACAAGACACATTACTGCTTAAACACAATGTTTATTACTGCAGTCATGGAAACACTGCAGCTCTATATCACCCAACAACTGACCTCATGTGCATAAGAGCACATGTTGAGTATGTTAATGGTGTTGCCATTTGTATTCAGGTACTTAAGTGAACCATGTTTCTGTTAGTAAAGTAGCACATAGTAGGAATGTCTAACTTTTGATTGGACTTAGAAACATTTCCAAACCCCCCCCACCCAAAAAAAAGGATGATCTACATCAACACAGAAATGTGACGGAGAGTTGGCAGGACAGACAGGGTGACAGACACTTCTCCACGTATAACTGTGGTAGTTTCTTCCTCATATAAGACTGGTTACCACGTTGCTGTTGTTTGGTCCTGTAACGCTGCTTTGCACGTCATTTTACTATTATTTGATAAGTGAAGGATCTGTTTAGTTATCAGACTGTGGACACCATCAGATCATCCAACCCCAGCTCCGCGCTGCCGGCTTATCCTTTAATACAGACGCTGGCTCTTCTCTGCTGCAACTCTGATACTACCTCTGGAGGCACATTAGAGCTGCAGCAAAACTGTTCCCCCCACTCCGCATCTGAAACATTCACACTTAGGACAATGTGGAGAATCGGCACAGGATTCCCACACTGAAAGGGCAGTGTGTATGGGGCTACAAATGACTCTGCAAACACCCTCAAAGATGATCCATTACTGTGTGTCAAAAGATTGAAATCTATTTCTCCAGGATCCATGTGGCTCAATCAGGTGACTGGTTCCATTGAGACACACTAACTTGTACTCTGTTTATATGTTTTTTTCTGTCTATGTTTACAGCCCACCTTCCAAATGGAGTTCAGAAATCCAATCAGCTCGCTTGGCATGCAGGTCTTCATGAGCCATTGATGACATTTGTAAGGCAGCTCCTCTGCAACCCATGAAACCCCTCAACACATTGAGATTTTTCCTTGAAGAGAATTTAATCTTAACTTGGCAATTAAGTATTGAATTCCAGATAGTTCATGTGAATATGATATGTGTTTTTAAAATGTTTCCTGCTACCACATGCAGTGAACCTTAAGGCTTGCCATGCTCGAAGGCACAAACACACATCCTCCCACTAAGTGTCAGGATGCTCCCCGGTAATCCTAAACTTTGAGTCATCTGGCGGACGTCCAATCGCTCTGAGCAAACATTAAGAAGACAGGTCCTCCAGTGAGCCCCGATAACACACACACACACACACACACACACTATCCCAAACACACCCAGAAGTGTTGTAATCACACTCACAGCTCTGTTCTGGTTTTAGGGCACCGAGCCAACCAAACTTTGTTTCTACGCTGTTACTTCTGCACCACCTTGGCTGCAAAAGCCCAGATAACCACTACACTGAATGGGGAGTGGGTGGATGGGTGGTGGGGGGGAAGGCAGACAGAGTGTAGGAGAGGATTATTTGTAACAGATACAGAGAAAATGAGAGCTAAAGACAGATATGGTGGGAGTGGGAAGATCAAGTTATGGTTCCAAAACAGTCGTTGATGAAATGAACACAGGCTTTAACACACAGATCACATGTTTTGAATTACGATCCTTTACCACAAATTATGTGACGACAGCACAAATTGATATGCCACTGCCACCGCTGTTGGCTTAATGCATCGGTAAAGTAAAATAAGTATGATTGAGCCTGAGGTTAAGAAAGGAAAAGCATACATTTCAACCATGTATTGGCACGAGGGGAACTCAAACATTGTTTTTTTTGACCAAAAGTGAAGATTTATCCATCACCTTCACCTTTGACAGGCCTGTTTTACCCACCATAAGTGCTATTTGGAGGGTTGCACAGTTACTGTGTCCCCTCTTCTCACAACAATCTGATGTTGTAACTGGGTGGGCTGCCTCTAGTGATATCTATAACTTGTATATGCCATCAGTCTGACCTTCAGCCATACTGGATGCCAGTTGTATGAGCTGGATGTAGGACCAGCACTTCTCTCTCTTTTCGGTCACTTCTCACATGAACAACTGACTGCAACTCTATGAACGTATTCCAGGAGAGCCCGTCTTCAGAATTACGCCGTTTTCACCATGTTTTCACGTCTCCCCGCTTTCTACTTCAGAGAGCTTATTGTGTGTGACTCCATTGTGGTCGAGCAGAACGTCACAATAACTACTTCAGTCTTTTTTAATCCGGTTCCTCGGTGGCCCCTGCCCTGTATATTTTAGATGAGCCAATCGCCAGAATAAATGTTAGATAAGTATGTTTCTGCAAAACCACTAGTTCAGGCTGTACATTTGTTTATGTTGCAAATTAATGCTTCAGTTTGGTTTGGTTTGGTTCTAGCTTGGTCACCAAATATATGGTGGGAGATGTCCCAAGATCTTGAAAAAAAAAAAAAACAGTTCTGTGACAAGTAATTCATTTTTGGCTGCCTCAAACACAGCTGGAAACGTCCCCCAAGTCTCCTTAAGTATATCCACTGTCATTGCACTTATAAATGCCAAAAAACATACTCGAACTATGGCCGCCCATAAACTGGCATGATTGGACTGGTTAATCATCATGCACTTAATTGAAAAACACTGAAATATTTATTTTATTTCATTCTGTGGAATTTCACGTTGGCCTTCTTCAGGTCCTCTCTCTTTCATGCAATCATTTGTTAAGGGACTGTCAAATTTTTACGTCATTTCCCTGCACACAACTTATTTGCTCTTCACAACAGCTCAAGATGGAGGCACAGCGATCAGAGAATGTGGTGGTTAAAGGGTTGCATTTTGGCGCGAGCATGATTGAATTACAATGTTGTTTCCTTCCGCTCCTTATGTGGACAGAACAGACATGTCCACTGTGTAATTAAATCGTCTATATATTCAGTGCACCTCCCTCCATCACCTACACTCGGATGTAAAGCTGATTAGACTGCAGTCACACTTCCGTCTTCCTCCACTTTGACCTGCCAAAAGGTGCTAATTATAGGCTGACCTTGACAGCGGTGCTTCATGGTCAGCTGCTGCCCTCCCACTCACTGTGCGAGGCCCAGTCATTACATAAGTAACTATCACTCTGGGTCAGAGGCACCCACGCTCTGTCTTCCGACACTCATCAACTGCTAGACTCTTGACAGCAGAAGGAGAGTGGGTGAGGGGGGGGAATTTATTTTGTCGCGCTCTGTGCAACGTCAGGTGGAGCAGTTGCTGTGAGTGACTCATACTGCTGTGGATGGGCTTACATTGGAGTTAGCTGAAAGCCTATTACCTTGTGGTATACTGACAGGAAAATAACTAGAAACCAGCCCCAAACTCCCCAAAAATACAAGAAAAAATATATAAATATTTATGGGGTATGCCAAAGTCTCTCACGCTTTGATAACAATTAACAAATGCTTCTTTGGGGATAACGGAATAATGTCTCTATAAAGGATAATAAAGACATACTTAATTTAATGTAAACAAGAAAAAAAAGAAAAAGACATCTCAATAGGGCATGACCAGTCTGTCTGGGTGAGGTCTGCAGTGTGTCAAGGATAGACTCAGAATGACCTGGCTGCCATTCCCCACCTCTACTAAGCCTTCACAAAATGACTGGCTAGGAGGGGAACGCCCCCAGCTGTTTCACTCATTAATTACATGCACCTTGCACACAGGTGATCTGAATCCACTGCAACCAACCCAGAGGGACTTTGAAACTTGGCTAGAACAAACAAAGTAAGTCAGAACTGAAGCCCCCACAATGTAACACCACCACCTCCCCCCTCCCAACATTAGACTCAACTCCTGAACACGTAATGTGAACCTGACATGCCAAGTCTTGCACAAGTGTCAATATAGCACAAACTTCAGTGAGTCGCGGTCACCAGAGTTCCATAAAACATCTCATCTGTAAGAGTGGTGTGACAAAGCATTGGTATTCAATTTTCCAAATGAGATTGTGCCAGTAAAATCTAAATCGCTATAATGTTCATGGTATTGACAGAACAGGTGGCATAAAAGGAAAGATTCCGTGTTATCTAAATCTTGATCTTTGAATACGTTGCTACCTCAGAATCAAAGAGCACACATTTGTCATGAAGGGGGAAATCCACCATTTCAAAGGGAAACATTGGGGAGTCATTGAAGTGTATCAGGCAGTGTGAAGAGAACTGGGTAACCAGCAAAGACCAATGAGTCAAATAACTGCGCAAATACAGTAAACAATTACACACAGGGATGATTGATGCTCTTACAGTATCCACTTGAAATAAATGTTTAACCTAAACACACATCAGAAGTCAAACATCTAATTACTCTTTAAGGAAGAAGGAAGAGAGGAGAGCAGCAACGAAGCAGGATTCCTGCATCCATGTTCCTCCTGCCAGACTGGCATCAGTCTGCCTCGTTCGCCACCACATGATGACTAAACTAAAATTAAAGTGGCACTGATCACATGCAGCTCGCCACATCTGTCTGAAGACTCCCCAACTAACTTTAGACCGCTGGAGCCGGAGTGGAGCCCTCCCCAGACAGAGCTGCCCCGGGGCAAATGTGCTTCATGTTCCACCAGCCTCCCCAGAACAGTAATTTGGTTTTTCTTTGAGGTCGCTTCAGCAGACTGACTTAAAAGACATTGGCCATGAAGAATCAAAGGACATTTCAAGTTGCTTGGATTTTTCTTTCTTTTTCTGTGACATGAAGGCAATAAAGACCTCAAAATATGTCATAATAAAAAAATGATATACATCTAGTGCTTGGATGTTTTGTATGTGTATGTTTGTATGTATAGCAGATTGAATGTTTGTATGAAACATGTTTAAGTCAAAAGCATGAACTCTTTTAGGAATCATCTTTTACTTTTTGGGATAGATTTCTGCCAGCTAAAGGATTAGCTAAATGAAAACACTTGTTTTGAGTCAAGTGGCCACTGAAACGGTAGCTTTAAACTGCCAGCATCACTCAACCTTTGTCCTTCCCTCATTAAAATCATTTGCTGAATTTGGGCTATAAAAGCAAATGCAGCAATTGCTAGCATGAGGCTCCAATTAGAGTTACGACTAGAGAGGTGGGAGCTGTGTGGGGGATTTCTCTAGATCTGTGTGGTTTTTTGTGTGTGTGTGTTTGTGTGTTCAGGTGCGTTGCAATAAATCTGCCGTGTTTCATTATATCTTCAAAACGCCGATGTTCACCTGTGACATCAATAGGAGAATATGATTAATCTCATTTGATCATGCAGCAGCTTGATCATCACTTTTTTTTCACCTGTTGAAGCTTCAGGCTGTTTCCCCTTTCACTGTCGACTACACCTTAATGGCAAATCCATAATCAGAATCTGCATGTAAATGTACTCCTGTTTTTCTGCACTAAAGCCTGATGATGGCCCTCAGGTTTAGCCTCTGGATTGAATAGAAAACATATAATAAATTATCTTGTGTCTGAGTTTGAATTTATTCTTAAATTTATTATTCCTTTACATATGGTTTCCACTCGAAACTGTTTTTTTATTTCCACTTAAAGGTTGTGTTGTATCAGACTTTCAGCGCTGTAAATATGAGTGAGCCAGCATGTTTCAAAACAGGTCTTCTACAGGTTTAGAAACTGCTGGAAAGAACAGTTCATCACATTTTTATTTTCTAATGTTCTTATTCTAATAACTGCATTTGTATTAATCAGTAAATTTTCAACCCAGTAACATTTAGAAAAATCTGAAACAGAAAATATGAAACACTGCGCTGGTTTCTCTCTTCGCCCCTGTTTGATCTCTGTTCCTCCATGTACTGTAAAAAATGTTGAGATGACATGTTTTGGGATAATATTTCTCTCAAAATGTTTGTATCCAAAAGAAAGAACAATGCATTTTTGCCTGTGGGAATTACTTGTCAGGTGAAGATGATGAAAAACTGATGGGTGAATGTGACGAACAAATGTTTGTGAAAAAATCACCTTGAATATTTAAGTCATTTGAAACATGATATCCCACTCATAAAATCAAAAGCAAGGTTGTCATCAAGGGTGAGAAAAAAAGAGTTTTGTGTTACTTTGAAGCTACAAGCCCAAAATATCACACCCGAATGAGTCCCTTCAGTCATATCAGGTTTCTGGTGTGATGCATTTTACAGTTCAAAACATCTCTCAGTTAATATTAAAAGCAGCTGTATCACCTGAGGCCCTACAAGAATAAACAAGGTCCCTTTCTTCTTTTGGCTCCGGGACATTGAATCCCATCCAACATGCGCAGGGAGCTGAAGAGCTCCGACTGCAGGAGACAAAGAAGGTGGGGAGGTAGAGGAGTTGGAGAAGACAGTGACAGAAGTAAAGAGCGATGAGGGAGAAAAAAACAAGATCATGATAAGATGTTTATTTGAATGAAGATAGATATCTACACACAAACAACAAGACGTTTTTATAACATGAGCTAAGATGCAGCATTTGTCCTTAATGGGCTTTTGTTAACAAATCAGCTGAACAAAAAAAGATTTGTGGTGCAATAACTTTAGAGGAAGAGATGAGGGGAGATTGCCCACAATGACATGACTGGTGGCTTTGAGTCAACTTAAATTTTAAGTTGTCTAAAACATGATTAATTCTATGTTGGATGAGTAAGATTTCCCATATCTTGACCTGTTGTTCCATGTTTGGACACTAACTCTATTCAGCTGTTTAGTCATGGAGCCAAATTACTGCAGAGGTTTCAGCAGGTCACTGACAATCTCAGGAGCCTGGATATGTAAATATTCATGGATGAGTTTACTGTTGGCAGATTAATGACTTCATCAAACCACAAACGGTTCTTTCTGGTTTGTTAAAGACTGAGATTTGACAACAACAAACATAAATCAGAAACACATCAGCACATAAAATCTAAATCAAGACTTTATGTAGAATTTGCCTTAATTCTGTCTGATTCTCTGCAAAAATAAAATCTGTTGACCTGTGCAACCTGTTTTGAAGGCTGCCCTCTCAAGAAAAAGGTATTTTAATGTTATTAAAATATGCTCTGTTTAAGCAAATTGCTAAGGCAGGAATTTATTGCATGGATGATGGATGGAGCTGAGCGGGCCTCAACAGCTTCACGTGGGGCTGGTAGCCTGCCAGTGCTCTCGGTGCAGGGAACAGGAAAAAAATCAAGGAACAAAATCAGAGGTGGACTGGAGCACATGGTTTCAGACCAAAAACTTTTATTAAAAGACCAAAGTTTCGACACCGTGTGTGTCCATCAGAGTCAAACAATCCAGTGAGTCATATCCTCTTAAATAACCTCTCCTAATTAGGACCTAATCCAGCGCAGGCCGGAGAAGGTGGGAGGGAGCGATCAATTAGAAGTGGAAAAGATAGACAGGTTTACTTGTTTAATATGAAATGCAGAGATTATCATGATCAAAGACACTAGGAAAAACTTAGCAATAGAAAAACAATTGCATTAAGGGATTAGCTTTAAATTAGTGCAGAAAAGTCCCCTGTGACTGTCACAATATTATATATACCATCAAACAATTTCATCTTAATGCAGGATTTTACTGACTCGAATGATTCTTTGGTTATATTCAAGCCTATTGAAAAATATATGTTAATTATTATTATTTCTATTTTTATTGTGATGTGTGCTTGCATGAAAAATAATCATTATCAAAGCAGTTGCCACTATTCTGTCAGTACAGTAAATTGTTAATCAACTTTTCAGCTCAGATGTAGTTGTGAATGCTGCTGATTAGTTAATCTTCTAAGGTAAATTGATAAAACGTGTGCGAAAATCTTAAATTGTAGCTTTACAGCTGTCAGATTGCTGCTCCAGCCACGTGCTGGATTAGGGTCTGATTCATGGGAGGCTATCTTTGTCAAGTTTTATCTCCCTATTATTGTGATACTTTTGAGTTGTGACAATTGTGAGTTGTAGTTTATTGTTTGAGATTTATTACTGAGTTCGCTGTACACATGTTGTTCATTCGCTCCACCTTATTTTCCTAGCCTGGACTACATTTGACCTTCATTTGTTCTTTAAGTTTCTGTTTTGTCTTTCTTCCAGGAACACCTTGCAGTTCCACTAAAGCATTGCAATCACCAGTTTCATTTTAATTGAACACAAAATGCTAATGTGTCGGTCAGTGTGAAAGGAATAGTTCCACATTTTGGGGAAATTCTTGCTTTCTTGGAATGAGTTTGGTGAAAAGATTGACACTTCTCATGTTCTAACGTAAACAGTCAGTTGAAGCCAGCAGTCGGTTAGCTTGGCTTTGCATGGAGACTGTAAAGAAGAAATTGTCAAACCTGTGTCCAAAACTCTTTTGCGATACAGATGAGCCATAAACCTATAGCTGCCTAACCTGGCGTAACAGAGCCACAATAGAGGTTTCGTATCACTCATATGGCTCCTGTTTGAAACGCACTGATTGCTGTTTAGATGAGTTGCTGTGTGAAGTGGATCATGTGCTGACAGTGAGGTTGTGTGTTGAATGAAAGGGCAAGGCATCATCCATTTAAAAAAAAAAGGGTTTGAAGTGTTGACATGCTGGCTGATATTCACTCATCAACAGAGGTTTTGTGATGATAAATTCACCCTGGGGGGAAAAACGACTCTTTAATTCTCTATTCATCTGTGTCCTCTCTGAGTCATGGATGAAAAGCAGAGTTCATTAACTTAACATGTAAAGAGATTGAGAGATAAAATCAAGAAAGACGGAATTAAGTTTTTATATCTGCACAGCTTTAAGGGCTTAGAAGGACATGCAGGTTGGAGGAGATAAGTCAACGTGGGAACAGAGTACTGCGGAGATGAGGAGAGGAAATGAAGGACTTTGAAATGGGCTTTGGGACCATCATACAGCACTGAAGAGACCGAAACTAGACGTTAGATAACCGGTTTTGTGATGGGACTTTTTGATTCTTCACTCTGATGGGGAGCTCTCAGCAGTGACAGTGAGTCACTCAGTCGACTCCTTCGGTTGAAGATGTTCCTTCCCCTCCAAACAAATGTAACTAAGACGATGGATGACAGCACAATGAAGCTTTACCAGAAATCTGAGGTGAGTAACAAAGGAAAAAATCTGAGCAAAGCAACACAAGAAAAAAACCCTTCTCTACATTCACAATCTACATCCTCGTATGTGGGATCGCCTCCGAGTCAGAAAACAGGAATTCGGTGTCATTGCACAACAACAAGACATACAGGTCAAGCTTCTTTCACAGACTCACCTGATGTCTGCCCAACACAGTCCAGATCATGTTACAGTACAAATATATACTAGGCCTTAACTTCAGATTAATAGGAGAATTATACCACTGGAACATCATTAATCTGTCTTGTACTGTGCATAAGTATTCTTTATTTTTGACCCTGTCTTTGAATGTATTTCTTGCTGTACATTTACTAGAAATCTCTTTGAACATGTGGAAAGAACTTCCATGAAACTTCGACTCCAAACGTTTTGAAGGACGTACATAGTATTGAAAGTAAAAGTATGCAGCATAGACAAATGTCCCCTGTGACTGTGACTATTATTATATATTCTATCATACAATTTGATCTAAAAGCAGGATCATTGTACTTGGTTGAGGTAGAAATAATCAGTAATCTGCTGATTATCTCCATCAATCAAACGATTATTTGGTTTGCAAAAAAACATGGAAATTCTTAAAATAAAACTGAATTGTTCATCATTTCAGCTGTACTATGCTACTTTCATTTTCTTCTGTTTTGGGTGTAACAATCTTACATTGTAGCTTTACAGCTGTCAGATAATACTCAAACTTTAAAAGTGAGTGAAACTAATATTAACACATTCATTAACCACGTGGCAATAGAAAACGCTCATGGTGTCATCAGGTTCAGTGCATTCTGTGCGAGGGTGTAACACATGAGTTTAACTGCAGGGTAACTGTTACTATGTGATTAATTTAAGCCATGAAAAAACACAGTTAGTTGCACGAATGCCTTATTTATTATGTAATTTAGATTACACAGCAAATCACCTGTGCTATTTTAATGAAGTGCTCAGCGTTTCTCATAAAACCCTGTGGAGGCATTTGAACCCCAGAGAACTTGCCTGGACATGCCTGCAGTTGGTGTGGAAAGAGAAAGAGAAAAATACCAATAACAGTAGTGAAAGTGTCAGAAAGCGAGTTTCTCCAGTAAAGATATGTAAGTCACACCCTTCTCTCATGGATGCGTACCCATTTAAACATTGTGGGCCTCCTCCTCTTTTGTGAGGGACGTCTAACTCTAACTTCATTATTATTCAATGCGTAAGTCACACAACATCAAATTGTATGCCCAAGTGGGCCATGAGTTCCAAACACAGTGATAAACTATCTAAAAAAAAATCTTATCAGCTGTGGAGGACCCCGGGACAGAATCAAACGTGGATTCTATTCTGGAGAAATCATTCACGAGAAGCTCACAGGTCGACTCATTCTTGACCGACACGTCACCGTTCTTAGTGACAGCCGATGGTAGTGACAGCGCCTGATGCGCCGTTCTACATCACAAGGGGCACTTACCTATCTGTGATAAATGGAGCCTCATTACTTACTGTGTTAGGGATCTGATTTCTTTATCTATGCAGGAATGCAGAGATGTAACTGACATGATGACTTTCGCTACAAAGACAAAGGCGAGGCTGATTGGCTCGTTTGTTTGACACAGAAGTGAGAGGAGACAGCTCGGCGGGAGACAGCTGCCGACCTCACCTTCCAGACGACAGCTTTCACAGGCTAATGCTAATGCTAATGATAGCCACAGTTTGGCTGGATGTCGGGCAGCTGATGTGGGGGGGGCTTGGTAGTCTAAGTCTGCTAATATAAGAAGGGCATTAAGAGCTTATCACAAAGTGAAGGGGAATTACATGTATTTATGTATAGTTCAATGTGAATGTGTTTTAGAGTGTTAAACCATTAAAGAGGTAAAAACAACGGCTCGTGGTTGCATACCGATAGGGAAATGGAGGGAAACATGATGTTACTTCCACTATTGTTAATAACGGAGATAAAAGAGAGCACTGGCATGTCCACATAATAAAACTGCTCACCTGATTTAAGGAAACTAGGGAATGAGTGGTCTGCTGGAAGTCAGCAGGTGTCCATACAGATGGGACACATCAGGTGTGTGTGTCAAGTGGGTCTTCAGACTGGCAGAATACACATGAGGCAGGACGCCTCGTCACCACCCTGCTGTGAGAAGTACCCCGCTACTGTGTATTTGCATGAAACACACCTGTTTTTTGAACAATGCATGCAGTTGACTAATAAAACGTTGACAGTGTCTGTAACCATCACATGCATTCACTACTTGTGTGCGGCTGAGTTTAATGATGTTATCTTTGCTACCACTCTCTATAGCGGCCCGTATCTTCTTGAACACATTTTTAATGACAACAAAAAAAAAAAAACGTCCTCAGAGTTTGATTTTAAGTTTTACATGACCATGCTGTGACAATGAAAGACTGTTAAAGAGTCTCTTGGAGAGCTCTTGTGATTTTTATGTCTACATGTATGCCTATCCAAAGAGCACTCCTAACTCCTTCAGGAAGCGCTCCAGCCCTTACATTGCATTTGAGAATTCATGCCTGTTTATTTTACGCATCAGACAAAGGTTAAAAATTGTGTACATTTTTCTTTTTTATCTTGTATGTCATGTTAATGTGACATCTTCACCTTGCCATTTAGTTTGCACACTGTTTAAGCACCAATGTATAAATTGCAAAAATGGTGGAAGTGATGATGATGAATCTGCTGTTTCACAGAGTTGGAAGGTTAGGAACCCACGTCACTTTAAAAGAGATTCATACACTCTATCAAACACTTGCTGGGCTGTGAGAGCAACTCAAACAGCAAAGCCAGATGATTGAAAAAAATGTTATGGACATGGTTGTAACCTGACTGCACCATTCTCGATGCTCAATCCTTTACCCAATGTGTATTAAGTGGTCCAAGAGTCTTTAGGGTTCAAATATGAAATGATGCCTGGCTTAAATGTGGCTTAAACAGTCTTCCTACGTACTCACATTTGCCTTTAGAGAAGCTTCTCCGGCCTCTGCAGTATAAGAGACAGTTGACAGCCTCTGGCACAGGTAAGATCGCCCACTGTCCAATGATGTCACCTGCAGGTGAAAGTGACACTACTGCCTTCGTTTTTTCCTGTACCACCATTACATAATCCCCTCTGAATAAAGAGCAGTGGATACTTACCTCGCTACTTTATTCACCATACATAGTGGCCCTATATCCCTTACCTGTGCTGAATAGTACTTAGTGCAGCAGGTCCTATTGTACCTGCAGATATAGAGAAGGAGGCCCGGGCCCCCTCAGTGATCCGGTGTCCTGTGGTCTCAGGTTTCCTTCAGGGAACCCCTGGTATCTTTCCGGTTAGCCTACCTCATGTGTGACTTCCTGTCTGTGGCAGGGATATGACTGGAGGACCTCTCTGGGGACGAGGCGGCAATTGTCTTCTTCTTTAGTCTCTCTGTCTTTTCTTCTTTTTTTTTGTGTGGAGGAAAGTGTTGACAGAGTAAGGCCCGATGTTGAAACTTCTGTAACTCATCTTCCGGTTCATTTTTTTTCCCAGAGATAATTGAGAAAGATACAACATGTACATCACTGAAGAATCTGATACGGCAACACAGCAATGTGAAAAGAAAACAACAAGAAAAAAACCCTGGTGCTGGAAATGATGCATCTTTTGCCTGTGGAAAAAAAACTGGATTTCAGAGCAGGATCCAGTTGTGTAACATTGAGTGGACAAGATCTACAGAAGCTTGTTGTGTGGAGATGTTACCTATGTTGAAGTAATATAGTAATATAACAAGTAAACTAAATAATTACTTTTGAAGTAACACTGATAGGCACCAAGTGGAGACGACAGGATCTTTAACTAGTTGAACTGTTAGGCTTGTTTTTCAAATGTTAGAAATACTTAAAATGGATTCTGAAGTTGAAGATGCTATAAAGTCTTTTTAATACCAAATTCCCTTTGTGAGTTATTATCTCTGCACTGCAGAAAGAAACACTGTCCAGGCAAGCACAAGAAGGGAATGTTGTTCTTGTTACTTTAACTTTGTTTAGCTCTTTCACAGCTTTCTCATTGTACATTAAGTTATGTGAAGACAGAGTCGAAAAAATCCAAACTTATCCTTTAAAGCTCAATAAAGCCTGATAATGTACAACACATTCTGCTAGTGCTGCGGTCGTGTCAACACCATGTGAAATCCAACACTGAACTATAAATCAGAGGCACCCGCTGCTGCTGCTGTACACTGAAGGAGCAAAAATCCACCGTTAAATCGGAGATACAGTATACCCATTTGTGGCCGTAACACACCAACTGACACTCCCAGGTTTCTGTGATATAGTGCTCACTTCACAAAGCCGAATCATGGGTTGATTCTTCAGAGGCCTGGAGAGATAAAACCAGTGTTAAATAAATCCAACATTCCTATAGGCTATGTGGCTACGCTATCTGTGGCAGGCTGAGGCATAGTCAGAGGAAATGTTAGATTTAAACGCTGGTTTTGCCAAGGGCACACATTGTATCAATCAGGGCAGACGGGATACATCTGTGGATCACAAAAATGCCTTTGCACAGGTATCTTGCTGAATAACTAATCCATGCTAGGTGGAAGGGAACACAAACAAGCCACATTCACAAGACGATAATTTTGTCATAAACCTAACCCTACATTATTGTTTGAATGTCGTGTTTTTTACTCACAGGCTTAAAGAAATGTTCCCAAGATGTGATATGTTATGATATTTTAGAATTGATTTGTGACTTTCCTGTCATACTGTCTAACACGGTTAACCAGTTATGGTAGCTAGGAAGTGGTTGAATGCTAACATTAGCAGGAATAGTTTTGGTTATCAAATATATTGTTTTATTTTGAAATATGTCCCGACGTCCTTTTTTTTTAACATCCCTCCTCTTTCAATCAAAAAGCAGTGAAATTAAAACGCCTATGATATTCTAGTTTTCCACCCTGAGCGTGATATCAGAATAAAATGGTTGCTGCATGAATATGGTCTATACCATGATTTCTTATCTTCAACAACACCATGAGTAGTGGATTATTAGCCTTTTTTCATTCAATAATGACTTCTCCCAACTCATCTCATCACTGCCACTTTATGGTTTGCCCGTATATACTTTTCCGTACATCCGTTAAATGCACAGTGTTGAATTTTATCCTGACATCAGTAAATGAATGCCTTCTTTCAAACACATGTCAAAAGTCCTTTCTGTCCTGCTCATTTTGTTTAGTAAAAAGGTTGTCATGTTTTCCTCAACCTGAGAAAGCCGAGCGCATCCCCATGGGACTCTGGTAAAAGCTGAAACTCAAGACGATCTCTAGTTAGTGTAGCGTAGGTTAAAGCATCCTCCTTTCAGAGCCGGGCGGAGAAAGAGGGAAGGAGACAAATAGGTTCCCACCGGCAGAGAGAGGTCAGCTCTCCTGGGAAGCCTCTCCGCTATTCTCTTTGAGTGAGGTGTGCTAGAAAAGAGGTTTTTTTTTTTTTTTTTTTTTAACCCGGGTCGAGAGTGAAGAAAAGGCCCCCACCCATAACCTTGCAGTCTAGCTGCACTCTGCAACGTGCACAGCCCCTCGCTCACACACACACACACACACACACACACACACACACACACACACACACACACACTGCATTAACCTGCTAATGGACTGACCCCCTCTGCCCTCTCCCCTTTGTTTCGAGGCACAGATCACTTTCCCCCTGCTCGATTGGAGAACAGCAGGCGGGCTGCGTTCCCTCACACACCCATCAAAATGTGCAAGAATAGGTGAACGCGCCCTCATATACACCGTGCTGTATGGAGGGAGGCCCGTGGTCTCACACAGGAACAGCAGCTGGAGTTCAAATTGCTTCACTTGGCATCTTCCCACATTTGCCTGCTGCACGTTTAAAAAGACCTCCGTGCCAACAAAATGCCCAAACAACAGTATCATATGGCAGTTCCAAGCCTTATTATAATATTATATTCTCTGAAACTCAAACCGAAACCAGACAGCAGTTTTTTTTAATGAGGGTTAGAACATGTCCATGTCATTAACTTCTACTTGGACAGTCTGCTCTGCTCAAACTCACGTTACACAGTGGTGAATGTAGACAATGTACAGAAGCCTTATCCATCTTGATCTGGATTTGCGTTAAAATACACACAGAGAAAATCACTGATATTATAACATATTATTTATAAGTGACTTTGCACAGCAGTCTATGAACTCACCAACCTACAGCCCGGGGCTTCCTGTTACCTGAAAGTTCAGGAAGTGAGATTTTGATGGTGGTTCTTCCTCATATTTCGCTGCCTTCTCTAAACCCACAACTTCTCCCTCTTCTCCTTTTTTGAGGTCTATGTTGACGTCTTTGATGTTGCATTACTGCCACAGAGACGTTTGTCACTGAAAAGGCAATGGCTGTTCGGCAGTGAAGTGAAGTCAGCAGCTTTTTGGATGGCCGACAATGTGAGGAGTGGTGCTTATTTGATCTATAATCAGCATCTGTATTCATACTCAGAATTTCTCCCTTCACTGCTGAGCTTTCTCTTTCATCCCAGTGTGAACCTGACCTCAGGCCCCCTGTTTGTTCCTGTTGTGATGTGTCGACACGTCCGTCTGATCAGTCACAATCAACAAAACCCTGAAACTGAAAGTCCCTGAAACTCTCTACATTTTCTATGACCTCCTGTGCAGTGCTGAAATTGAGTTGCAGGAACTGTGACAATGATTAAATTTTTTGAGCTTTGTGAAAAGGGCTCTAAGGGCCACTGGCTGTCAGTCAGATTCTATGGCACTAGTTGGCCTTTGTCCGTGACTTTTAGGCCAATTGAGTGTCTAGAGTCTGTGGAGGAGCCTGTCTGCGAGAGAAATGACTGGCTGGTCAGCTAAGCGAATCTGTACAATGAGAGAAAACGTGAAAAGAAAGGTAAAGCACATTGAAGAACATAGTTGATTGCTGAGTCTCACTGCCATGTCGTCAAATAGTTTAGAATTCGGTGATAGCGGTGCATTTTCCCCTTATTTTTCCTCTCTTTCCTTTCACAGTTGCCATTTGAAACTATTCATCAGACATATTCATGATTAGAAGAAGAGTATCAGCGAGACTGGTATCAAAAAATGCACATAGTCCCCTTATGACCAATAAATACAAATTATTGCTGCCTGGTGGTACGGAGCGGTATTTCCTCTCGCACGGGCAGAGACCGTATGAGCTAGTTGACTGTCGGCTATAGTCTTTGCGTTGTGCCGAGACATAGTCAGCTTTTGTTGCTGCTAGTTCTTTGATGTCTCTTTGGTGCGTCTGGGCCGTAAGTGTGCTGATGAGTGGATGGATTGTGAGAGTTTATGTTTTAAGCCTCAATCCAAACAGAACTGGTTTGCTGCTCCCTTTGTCCTTTAATCACGTTGAAGTATCATTTTAATAATTTTATGCATTCGGGCTAATCGGATGCTGGAAGTTGTGTGGGATCCTGTCAGGCTAAAACAGAACCTGTGTTGGCCCAAGGGGAAGCAAGTCTGAACTTTATGTGGATTTAACATGAGTGAATTTTTTAAAAAATAAAACAGAAATGGATTTATGTTTGGATAAATGGCTTGTGTGGATCAAACTGTATTTAGTTTAATTATTTTCTTTTTACGTGAAGGCACGAAATGTGAGTTTCCGATGTCAACTCAAGCATTGCTCCTACACTGCACCATTTTTTTTTTGTCAGTCTAATCCTTTCAAAAGTAATCTGTTATTCTTGAACCTCTTTGTTCGATTCAGGGCCCGAGCCATCTTTCCATTGATCTGAGCTTCTCCCTCACTCTGACCTTTCATTTTGAACAGATAATCCCTCTGTCCACAGACATGTGCGACGTTTGACTGTGTGACGAACGCCCTTGATCCACCTGGGTGCAGGATTTTGTGACAAACATGCTACCTCACACCAGCGTCTGACTTGACACAACCGCTTCAAAGAGATCTGGGGGGACGACTAGAGTTTCACATTTGTCCGTCTTGTTTGGGCTTCAGCCCGGGAGTTGTATGTACTTGTGTTTAAATGTATTTGAGGAGGACTCTGTGTGTGTGACAGTGTTTGTGTGTCCCAGTTCCTAAGTAGTACCAGTTGGTTTACAGCTTAAACCTTCCAGTGAATGCCAATAGCAAGGAACTCATCATGTAACTCTTAGGGTGGACTCAAACTGGGCGAAGTGTACTGTGCCCAAGCACGTGTGACCCCCAAAAATGTCTTGTCTAAACACTGCTGTCCAAGACTGTGTTTACATTTAACAGTCTTCTCTATGACCAGCACCTATATTGATATGTTTTATGGGTTTTGTTACCACAACTTTTTTCCTAAGACAGGAGTGTATATCTGATTTGCCATAAAATCTAAAATTCCTGCACACATATTCTGTAAAGCGTAATTAGGTGAGTATGTTTCAAATGATGTGCCCTTTTTCTATCATCAAAAAGCTTCTGAAAGTATTGTTTTTGCTGATTAGCTACAGTCCCACATTTTGACGCATTTAAGCGTTGGATTCCTCCCACACACCTAGATGCTGCAGTTGGTACCTCTCCACTAATGTCAGTGCAGACTAGCAGGGTAGGAGCACAGGCCGCTGATGTTAGCCTGTAAAGCACAGCCAAAGTTAGCGGCTGGTAATGAAGCAGCTTAACTACAGTGAAGGGTCACAGACAGTATCCCTATCAGACATGTTATAGATATAGCCCCACAATCTTTAAAAAAAAGTCCCTAAAGATGTCCCTTTACCTCAGAGGAATCGTAACATAAACCATGTGTCTCTAGCTGCTGCTCAGATTATATGAGGAGGAGGAAACCGACCTCCAGTTTTATGGTATGTTTGTCTTCTTGTGCTTCACAATTTATGCTGATCTGTGTTAGCCAGAACATAAATGTTTGTCACTGTCTTTGTCTGTTTATAGCAGACAAAACAGGGGAGGGATGTGCGTGCGCGCGCGTGTGTGTGTGTGTGTGTGTGTGTGTGTGTGTGTGTGTGTGTGTGTGTGTGTGTGTGTGTGACAGTCGGGGGGGTGTGAGTGGATGAAATGTGATCCCATTAAGCAGCGCCCACAACCCCCCTTTACCCCCCAAGGCCATTATAACTCTCTTTGCTCGCAGCCCCCCCGTCCCTCCTCTAACCATCCCTCTCTCAAAGCTTGGACACCTGCCAGGTCCCACAGTCATTATCCTAATGAGCACTGACAGCCTAAAGTCAGTCTGGCTGCAACACCAGCGCACACACACATGAACACACACACACGCGCGCACGCACACACACACACACACACAGTGTCTAATAGTCTTATTCTGACACACACACCTTGGATATGGATGTTTTAGTCTTATCGACTTGATCACTGAATCGGTATAAATCACTGAATGAATCACACTATGGCTGTAGAGGTGTGTTCATTCACTTGATGGCCTGACAACTGACTTTACTGGTCAAGCACACTTTTTAGAAACTCGAGTTTTAAAACATTGTCCTTAATGAGAGTTGATTACTGGTTGTTCTTGCATTTATGTGGACTAAGCTGTGACTTAAGGAGCTTATACCTGGAAAATTGTCAGTCATAAACCTTAAACAGCATCGGAGCAAAGTCTTTTTTAAAAGCAAATGGACAGAGAACAGACCTGTGTTAAAACAAAGAATGAGGCTGCACTGGTGGGAGCGTGTTGCTTCAGGGACTTGTGAGACCATTTAAATACAAACCAGCAAGTCCAGTTTGAGTTAAAGATCAGCACAGGCTTATCAGACGCCAAAATACTCTGGATGATAGCATCTACTTTATTTTTCAATCCTGCATTGATGCGAGGAATACCCCTGATGTGTTGCCTTGTTCAAGTGAATGAGAAAGCATCAGCACAGCGCCGCTTTGAACACAAACCCAGTCGCTAGAATAAATGTTGGCCGTGTACATTTTTGCAAACCACAGATATGGTGAAACCTTTCCTTAGCTTCAATTTTGTGCTTATGATCCGGTTAGGTTTAAACGCAACTCAGTTGGTTAGGGTTAGGAAAGGATCATGTTTTGGCTTAAACTACCTGTCACAACACAAACACGGCTGAAAGGATTCTCCCTTAAAATATCCACTGGTGTGATGCGTAAAATATTGAAACAGTGTCATACTGCGGTTACTGTCTTCTCATGCCTGTAACTCCACCGCCACCCCTACACCTATCAATATGAAAGTCAGGTCATAAACAGGTAATATGAACGTAATCTGATACGCTCTGCAGAAATGTCAATATGATATATAGCCTATGACATGTACAAATGTGAATATATTGGTAGTTTGCAGAAATGTTTTCTGCCAGCATTTCATCCTGGTGATCTGGCCGTTGAACAATAGCATACTACCATACCTGACAGGGTGCCAATGCTTACACTTGGATGATCAGCAGGTGTCACGTGACCCATATTCACAATCTTAATAAAGAATATTAGCATGCAGACTTTTTATAAGCACAAGGAACAGCTGAGGCTGATGGAAAATGTCATTAATTGGAGGTATTGGAGGGCAAATGCATACACCCTCTGATGATACTGATGATACTGATGCCATGCAGACCCTTCACAAACAGTGAATTTTAAGTTGAAATCTCCCTTTACTTGCAATTTTAGGGAAAGGGGATTTGATTCAACATTTCTCACCCTAAACATGAGTCTGGAAGCTAACTTCCCTCTGAAAGATCCCTGAGAAGAACAAACAAATCTCACAAGACATATTCAAAAGTTGAATGATAATTGGAGGAAACCAGTGATGACTAACTCACGTCCATCAGGCCGTTTTCACATGGGAAATTTCATTAAACGAGACACCTGCCAGCCTGAAGAGAAGCTACGTGACCTGATGAGACGGTGCACTTCCTGGCGCGACTCTGCCTGTCTGGTAGGAACATATACAGGAAACAGGTTAGCACAGCGGCTTGAGCGTGTGTGTGTGTGTGTGTGTGTGTGTGTGTGTGTGTGTGTGTGCGGGTGTGTGGAAAGGCTACACCCTCAGGAGTGTGCCACCACGGCAACTGTCTTCATGGGAACAATACCACCTGTCACTCGGGGCTACCAGACAATGGAGGCCAGATGGGGAGCAAAGGGTGGAGGATGGAACCGGTAGTCCGACCTCAGCAGCGGCATCAAATCAAATTCTGTAGGTATTCCGAAGCCAAGAGCCTATGGTTTTATTGTTTATCAGAGGTTGTATCAGTAATACTGTACATGGCCATCTGGCCTTTTCTCCTTTTCTCTTTTTGTTTGTAGGTCTTTGTTTCTTTGTCTTTCTCGCTCTTTGATACACATACATACTGTAGGCGAGATGAGATTTCCTTTTGTCCAAAGCAGACACTGTGGTCACAGGTGTAAACTTGATTGAGATTAAGATTAAGATTAAGATGTTCCTTTATTGATACCCCTTGGGAGAAATCTGCAGGTAACACAGCAGTACAGAGGGAAATAAGTGACAGCACAAGAGCAAGTCTCAAAAAATAGAGACAATAATATAGAGATTTTGGAGAGCTTTGAAAAAACTGGCGAAAATAAAACAAATAAACAAACAAACAGACAAAAACAAAATAAAATCATGACAAATATAATTAAGGATCTATGAAATCATCAAATAGTAGGACTGAGAGGTTGTGTGAAAAATAGGTCATCCATAAAAGGATTTCCTTTCATTGTAGTGAGCAAAGGTAATCAGAAGTCTTCCCCAATTAACAACAACAAATCAAAACAATGTGTCAACTAAAGAGAGATTTTCACATTTTATTTGTTATTTAATTTCATCTGAATCTGGAAGTTTAAAGTACCTCATACAGTGCACTTTTTTAGTGGCTGGTCAAAATAAACACAAATATGAAGTTGTAATGCTATCTGTAATTGGCAAAGAGAAATTCAAAAATATTTCCAATTTCAATTTCCAAAAATAGTATGTAAAGTATGAATTTTATAATTATTACCTGTTGACTGTTTTGCAGCTTTAAGTTGGTTTTAAGTTTCCATGATGTGTTGCAAGAATCTATCGACACTTAAAGAAACTGATTATATTTAATAATGGCTGGCATTTTCTTGTATATATTGTGTCAGTTTATCAACTTAGAATTAATTATCTTTTCTTTTTTTAAAAGTCTTGATAACATTATGAACAAGGAACATTGTTGCGGAGCCAAGTGGCCAAGAAGTGAACCATCTCGCTTCTGTCTCATCTCTGCGAGTTGACCGAGTGCAGTACAGATCACGGTGGTTACTTTTCCAAAAACCTCAGTCTCTCATTGAAACTCAGACTGAACAGAAACAAATGGAAACATATGAACAAGCCAACAGCCTTGACTACATTGTGCCTTATAACACTGCACCTGATAAGGGGAGAAAATGGGTGTGTCCACCCGGCTGTTTTCATCAGAACTAATTAGACATGACGCTGATCAACACCTGTGACTACTGCAAAGTAATTTGACAGTGGAGTGAAATGCTGATTATACACATTAACATTGAAGACAAAAGCCTGATGTTAGTGGATGATTTTTCCAGTGAGAAGGGTACCGGTAGAGTTGATACAGTGGGGACACGGCAGTGTGTGGATCCATGTATGGAAAGATTCAATGAATGAAAAAGTCTTACTTCTCATTCCAAATCATTGTGTTTAAAATGTATAGACGGAGGATTAAGAAGCATGTTGATGTGAGGACAAGGGATTTTTTTAAAAAACAAAACAAAACACAGCTTTATTTTCTTCATCTAACATGGGAAATGCAGTACTCACGTCAAGTGTGACTTAATGACTGTTTTAATTCTTACAGAATATCAACACCAGCTGTGTTGCGAAGCCTCCTGGGCTGCTGAAGCTCTTCTCTAAGCTTTTTGACATTAACAAGTCAAAGATGAATTTTAGCATCCTGTGAATCCACCAGTTGATGTTCCACCACAGAGTGCGAGACAGTCGGCACAGGTTGATCTTTGGCCATCAAGTCTGCAACTGCAGTCACACAGACATTACTGTTAAAACCGCTGAATCACGCAGAAACACTCTGATAGGTCAGGTAGTTGGTTAAATGTCAGTGCGACTGTCTGACAGGAGTACAAGCAGAAGTTGACCTTTGTCCTGGGAATCCAAGTGAAAAGAGGCAGAAGGTTTGGTCACGATCCACTTCTTCCTCAGTCCACTTCTCCCTCTTTGTCTTTGTCCTCAAACACATCCCTCATTTCCTCTCTTGCATCTCTCATGTCCTCCTCATCGTCTGTCTCAGCGATCCCCTTCTTCTTTCTCAAGAAACAGGATGTGAAAACATGTTTGTGGCTCAGCGAGATAAACTCTCCACTTACTGGAAAGTATGAAACATATCAGCCCTCACTGCGCTATAAGCTGTGTGTACATTTTCTTATCATTATTTCTCAGTACTTCTGAGAGAGCATTCAATTCTTAGAAAACAAATTCAAAACTCTGGTAGATCTTGATCACTGTGTAATTTATGTAAGCTATATTTATTTCATGTTTAGATTCACCGTCAGGTTTATTCAAATTATTATGTGAACACAAGTTGAAATTGCGGGATAATGTCCTTTAATGTTGTTTTAACTGTATGGTAACAGTCATAAGGGACTGATGAACTGGCCATGCTGTGGCTCTTATGCTGCAAACATTAGACTCCCACACCAGGATGACTTTAATGTAATGTAAAAGTGGCTGAGTATATGCTGCATATCTGTAGTTATGTGTTTTGACAGCATTTTATTCATTCTGTTTACATCTTCACGCTAGCTGGTTAGCATGCTAACTTTAGTACGCATCTCTGCAACACAGTACATAGACGTGTGTGACATAACGTCAGCACTCTTGTTTCTTCACACTGTGTTGATAATGTTGTTTTAATATTTGAATGTTTTTAAATGAAATTCTGGCCACATCTTACAAATTGCTCCTTTACATGCTATTAATCAAGATTTTTACATGTAAAATAGATGTCTGAAAATTTATGTTCAGGTCCACAATAACCTCTGTGTTCTGTGTTTGATTTATATTTTGATCTACAGTTGCTCCTACTTGTCATCATCATCAGGTTACAAGCAAAATGAAAATAAAATAAAGGCCATTTAACAATCTAATGCAGTAGGATTCCAGCCCTTAATCCATTAAAGTCCCTCACTCAGTTTCTTACATTTTGTCTAAGATCTTCTAACTGAACGATATTGCGGCCAGCCGTCTCTACAAGAAACGGGATAAACAGATTTGGAGATAAAAATGTGTTTTAGCAGCAGCTGATAATTTCAGAGCTAATTACATTACAGTCATCAAATATGATCTACCCACTTAAATGTACTCTTGTTTATAAATAGAATTGTATCATAATAAGGCCAAAGTGGCATGGGGTAACCTTTTAATGACATACAATCAGAGAGGAAGTTTGAAACAGGTACACTGCATAACTGTTTCATGCTGAACAAGTCTTCTCCTAAATTAAGTCAGTGGTCATTTGTGCTCATTAACTCCCATTCAAGTCTACAATACATGAGCCCATTCGCTCTGTTATCACGGCAAAGGGGTCGTTCTAGTCTTGTAGTCTTTTCCAGTAATTGGACGGGCACCACTGCCCAGTTCCCATAACTCGTATGATTACCCCATGAAAAGAAATAGCATGCACCAGAGACGAGACGCTTTTTGTTCCCCCCCCTTTTTTTTTCTCGTGTATACGACGGTGCATTCAAGTATAAATCTAAGCTATCACACATGCCATGCTGCCATTGGAAGTATAGGAGTGAAGGCTGAATAGAACAGGAGAATGTGGGAACTGGAGGTTTTCTGCCCTGTCAGGGTCGCCATCTGCTCTTTATCCACGCTGGCACCAGGCCCTGGTCCAACCCTTGGCACCTACACACACGCGCACGCACACTCACACACACACACGCATGCGCGCACACACACACACACACACACATTAGCGCGCACGCACACACACACACACACACATACAAACATCGCATGCATAACATAATTGTAACTTTGTTGAGAAAAGCCGATGTCCAGCAAACCGCAGACAATTAAAGAAGAAGAAAAAAAAATGTGATTATGCTCATTTAGAGGTGTGAAAAGTGATCCAAGTGAGCAGGGTCTGCATCTAGTTTAGCTACTGCATTTATTTGAAATGAGTCAGTGAATGGAACAACAAGAGTAAGTGTTTATTTGTAGACGTTCTTGTGTGTGTGTGTTTGTGGGGGCGGGTGTGGGGCTGGGGGTGCTTGAGTTTGCATTTGTGTGTCTGTGAGTGAGCATTTGTATGCAAAACAAAGAATATGTCTTAGTGTTTGAGAGGGAAGACAAGAGGGCCATAAGTATTTTGTGTGTTTGTGCGTGTGTGTGCGAAGCTCCGTGTGAATACAAACCCAAAGTGATTGGCTTTTGTTTTTTTCGAAGGAGTGGGTGGGGAAGGTGCGTGACAAGCGCGTTTTCTCTCCTTTCGGGTTACTTGGCTCAGTCAGGGTGTTGGTGTGCATGGGTGTGTGTGGTGATGATGTTGGTTCCCAAAACAAAACCAGCAGCTGTTTTTACTGGCTCGCACACAAACCCATTCATCTGTTGTCATCTTAGACCCCTCCCTTTTCCTCCTTCGGCCGATTCTTTACACTTTCAGATAAAGAAAAGATTTTTTTCAAATATAAACATTTGATAAAATCCTCCAAAAGGAAAATATTTTTTTTTGTCAGAAATGATACAGCAGTAACACCTGATGGGACACCAGAATACCAAAGTCCTTAGTGAGCTACCGGCCAAAATGTTGTGCATTAAAAGGTCCTCTGGGTTTCTGTAAATATGAAAGAGTAACAGAGGGGAGAGGAGAATAATGGCGCACTGGCTCCATGGTGACAGGCGGAGTTGGCACAGCAATCGATGAAGCACAGCTCGTTGCGGTTTACAGCTGGTGCCACATCTGTGACCAATCATGTGATTTGGCCAAAACTTCCCATTGTACAATGGCATTCTGGAACATCCTTTCGTCAGAAAGTCACAAACTGTCGGTCTGGAAGGCAGAGTGTGACTTCAGCGTGTCAAAGAGCTACAATGAATATGAGCTTCTGGTAATATCATGTGGGAGCGAGCCCGAAGGAATGAAGACTAGAGGATTTATGAATACAACATGTTAACATGAGCACAGCTTAGAAAACAAAAAACAAAGGTTAAAGGATACTGACTTCTTCAGTTGGCTGCTCTTCATGCAAAGTTTATATTAATATGTGGAGTGAATAAATATATTCACATTGCAGTTTTGATATACTGGTGCGGTTCTGTCTCAGTTCTGTTCCTCCACACGCGACCCATCTGCTGCTATGACACTTAAGTCTGTTATTTCAGTCACCCTTGTCAGCTGTTATCAAAGGGTGGAATTGAAAGGAAACAATGAATAACAGAAACTATAAAAAAAGATAGCGTTTTTCAAATTTACTTGCAAGATATTCAGTGGAACATGTTTCCACAGGCTCCACCCTCTGACGATCAACCAAACCATACTGGCTGCACCTGATTGGACGGACGCCTTTTGTTGGCTGTCTGCTCCGGGATTTCAAACCAGATCAATGAGGTGGCTTGTTTGGAAACTTTACTTTGTATTACGTAGACAGTTCACTGCAGTGTGTTACTGAAGACAATTTAGCTGAGAATTAAGCCATGCAGTTGCTGAATCTGTCTTGGTTTTAATTCGATAATAATTAATTCTATATATTTTCCAGGAGTTTTCAGAGGCGACGAGTTGCACTTGACGACTATGATTTGCACAAAGTAGCCTATATTTCAACTTAATGCAATTGAGGACCCGGCAAAATGACACCTCGTCTCTCATGTTACGTATTTCAAGACGTAGTAATGTCGAATCCTGCAGGGGTGTACAATTAGTTGGTCTCTTTCTTTGCAAGTTGCACTCACAATTCCTCTGTGTTCCTGCACACACAGGTTGGATTCGTGTCGATGGAGAGTCAAACAAAGATATATTTGCTTTTTAATAAAAGCAGCTCAGTGTGGATGTGCCTGTGAGTAATCACCTAACCACATTATCAGATAATCTGATAATGTGGTTAGGTGTTAAACCCCCCTTAACTCCCAGTTTACATGCAGTATGTAATCAGAGTCCCTCCTTAGCCTCTCCACATGTGGCTTGGGTCATTATTGTGTTGTCCTCTGTGCGGTATTGTATGCAAAGTTACCACATAGAGCGCAATGTTTACACTGAAGTTGGAATTCTTCTTCATCAACAATCATGCTGCTCGGTTCATGTTATGCTTTAATTATACAGAACAGAAACAAAACAGGCCTTTTATTTACATACAATTTACAGAAAATCTAATTTTTTTCAAAAGTGTGTGGGGAGGAATCAGATGACTAATCACACACATGCAACAAGTAAACAACAGTCAGTGTCACAAGACTTATGTACAGGCACTGACTGACCAACCACATGACTACCCTGTTTTTGTTAGACATGGTGTGTGTGTGTGTGTGTGTGTGCTTGAGGCTTAAGAGTCAATCCCTCCAAACAGGACTATCATTAACCCTTGTAGCGCTTGAAAGACCACCCAGATGTGTGTGTGAGTGTGTGTGCGGCCTGCAGACTTGCATTGTGTTTTGTGTTATCTATCCACTCCAGCCTGTCCATTTATACTGCTAAGACAACAACCGCCCCCCCCCCCGCCGCTCGAGTAGAAGCGAGGTGTGTATTGTATATTATATTGCCATGGAAACAGAAAATGGAGGGAAAAGTTGTCAAATCCATCAAGATAACATTATTTTTTTGATTAAATGTATGATACTGGGATAATGCAATGGCAACCACCCGTTGCCCTTTTGTTTGACATAAATGGGTCATGTTCATGCCCTAACGTGACATTTCCTAGCTGCATTTTCCCCCTCACGACCTACTAGAGGGACACTTGAGGGGCCCGCATGCCCTCTGTTTAGCCCAAAGGCCCCTTTGGTTGGCTTAAATGCTCTCTGCTTGGCCAATATGCCCTTTGAGTGGCCCAAGTTGCCCCTCTGATTCGCCTACTAGGCCTTCTGGTCAGCTCAAGAGTTGTTCTGCTTTGGACAAATATGAACCCTGCACATTCATTTATTTTCGTCCCTTAGCCGATGCACAACACTGGGGAACTGGGATTGTAGCAGCTGCGAGCAAAGAAGAAATAAACCAGTGGTAAGAATAATAATGTGTGGGCGTCACATGAAGTTATGCCTCCACAGACCTGTTAAATTGCGCTTTATCTTCCTGTCTAAGCAGAATGATACGTGTAGTGAAGGAGGACAAAGTCTACAGTGCTCAAACAAACTATGATGGTGCTCTTTGTTAGGGAACACAGAAGTTAAAAAAAGAGAAAAAGCCAAGGGAATCTGGTAAAGAAGTTAAAAAGCCTTTATTTAGGTGGTTATTTCAAGCTGAATGCATGTTAAAAATGAGCCAAATAGCAACCCACGTGTTAGCAGTTTGCATTTTTACACATGGGCTGCAGTGCATGCATTGTGAGTGTTTGAAAGAATTTCAGCATGAAATAACCTTTTAGATAAAGCCTTTTTTGCTTCTTTGCCTTTTCATCTTCTTTGAAAATGTAATGAAGGCTTCGAAGGAATTTAATAGCAGGAAATCAGTGTATTCTTTTGCGAAATAAGGTGAATGCCTGCAGGTCAAACAAAGGATAAAAAGGTAAGCAGGCCCAACATGTTGGCAGTCTGGCAGTAATGTAAACTAAAGGTCACAGTGTGCCAGTTAATAAATGCAGCAGCTTCTCAATAATCAAGATCAGTCTCCTCAATTGTTCCCCTACTTCTTGAGAAGTGAAAAGGGTTACCCCAAAGCCATGGTAACAATGCTGGCTGCAAAGAGTATTGTATGCAGTGGAATAGATCTGCAGTTTAGGTACATCAATTACAGGTTCAAAGAGTAAAATACTGAAAGTGCTTTGGTGGAAAACAAGGCTATAGAGAGCTGCATCACATGGTAAAGCTTCATTCATCTGAGGCTTAAAATCAGCAGAACAAATGAGCTTGTGGTGGACTATGATCATTTAAATATGGAAGCTGCTAATTCTAAAATGTGAGTAGTTTACACATATCTTCAGACTTGACCGCATCTCATCTTCACCACAGTTTTAAGGTGTGCGTCCAAAATTACCATCGCCAATTCAGTATCCCACCAAATGTGAAATATGGTCACAGTTACCCCTTCTTTCCCAGAGATAGCTTGAACACAATGCACTCTCTCTTTTTTTTCTTTTTTTTGCTGTTCTATTGGATCTTGAAACTGACCCTAACTGTTTTTGTTTTTTTTAACTCCTTGACTGACAGCAGAGATTACACAGTTCACGGGTAGATTGTTTTCTTTTAATATGTTGATGTTGAACACCTTACCTGGGAATGCTGAAGGAAGTGCCAAAAAACACCTTGATACTTCGGGTCGGGTTATGTTCAAACATGAAATAGTGTGCTAGTATGGTGCTGACCTAAAATCCTGCCTCGATATTTAGAGAAGCTCACTTTGTTCCTGTCTAAACTACGAAGGTGGACCACTGTTTAGAGATTTATTTGCTTTGGAGTTTTGGAGTAGATCTAGTGAGGACAGGGAGAGTATTTCCTGTCCACTTTCCTGACCCTCACCTTGAATTTGTGCTTCAGCATGACAGTCTTGCAGTAACCAGAGCACCGCGAGTCTCCTGCAGCTGCTGAAATGCACAAAGAGTCCCTTCTTGGTAACTTTATATTCATCACACAGGTCCTCTGCACGGGATATGTTCAAAGATGGTAGTAGAAAGAGCATTACATGAGGGCTTCAAGGGGTGAGCACGGCTGCAAGACCTCAAGCGCATTCACTCACACACACGCACACACACACACACACACACACACGCACACACACGCACACACACACACACACACACACACATCTTTCACACACATCCCTCACACATCCTTCACACACCTGTGCAAACTCTACGTCCGACTTCCTCTCTTCAAGGCACACACATTTCCTGTGGGCTCATACACTGCCCAGTCTGTTCTCCAGGGCGTTGGCTGCTGGGCACTTGTTCAATGTGTACCCAAGTGTAATGCTTCAGCGCTCTGGGACTGGCATGCAGACAGCGCACACACTTCATGGTGATAGACAGTGGAATCAAAGAGTGTGAGGGCAGTAACACATGTTTGGGTCATAATGAAACAATGTCTATAAGGTCGAGGCACTGACCCTCCGCTTTTATTTAAGGGTAAGGGTACTCCAGTGGTACTTGTATCACTCCTCCAATGAGTGTGGATGGTGAATCACAGCAAATGAGCTACAGTAGCTTCTCTTATAGAATGTTGACATGGTTTGCTATTGAGCCATGCAGAATCTTGTGTCAGGGTTCAACAAAGTACAACTCAATGCAGTTTGCGTGGATTTACATCATCCCATTGAGCCAATACACTTGCAGCTGCAAGTTCTATTGAATTGTATTGATTTTGATTTTGCTCCCAGTGTTGTTCTTTTAATGAGGCTGGCAGAGCATGTCATTGCTGTAAAAACATGAACCTAGTTTAGATACAGCAGGCGACAGTCTTGTCTCTGCAAGGTCTGTCCTGCAACCAGCTTCATTATTTTTGTTACTTTAGGTGAGTTTTTTTCCCTTAATTTGGTCTTCAGCAAGTTAAAGGTGTTTTGAAATTGATTAAGAAAGATGATTTGTTTAGGCAAGACATTAATACTTTTAGGCCATAAAAGCATTATAGTTGCCTGGTCCATATATGTTTGGAATCAAACATATACAGCTGGGGGGGGCTATGTGTAATACAGACTACAGAAGAGCACACCTGTAATGGATGTGAACATCTACAGAATACCCTCAAAACTAAAATTCCCCATTTGAATCCCAGTACTCTGTGGTTCAATATATGATCCAACAATCAAATTCTGAGCCAGAACAATGAAAAACACAATTATCCAACAAGGTCCTGTTGTATCCACACAGCTGGGCAACTGGGAGGGCAGGGAAAAAGTTTGGCAAGCTTTAGCACACACTTGATCTCTCTCACACACACACACACACACACACCACCTCCACTGTTTACACACCCCTCAGCAATGTCTGAAGAACGACTCAGCCGTGAAATCTAAACTAAAGCCTTGTGTTGCGGACGACATCTCACTCAGCATCGAATCCACAGCGGTTCACACCACACAGGTGACACAACACACCATCTGCAAACACACCATGCAAAAGTAACATGCACCGAAACACACGCACATGCATACATGCACACACAAACGCACTCAACACGAATCTGCAGTGTTGTGTGATTTGTAGCTTTTTACCAGTTGTGTTGTGTCACTTGTGCTTACATTTCTTGCTCTGTACTATTCTGAAGTTTTAAATTCTCCGTGCCTCACCATTACTTGTTTAAATGTTTTGCCACTTTAACCTCTGGAGACAATCTGGTATTTCTACAATTATGACAAGGCTAAAAAGCTGTATATAAATTCCTCCATTTCCACTCAGATGTCAGTATAAACATGACTTTACGTCTAAATCCAGATGCAGTTAGCTCATTGAGTTAAACTACTGACAAACTGTTCCATTTGCCAGGTGACTGTGCACAGACCTTGAGATATTACCTGTCATGTACAGTATGTTTGACTATTAGTGTTAAATTCCACAGCACATACCATCAGTAACCTTTAAGGTCAGCATCACAAGTCAATATTTCTCTTAAAGAAAAAACAACAATGTGAAACATACTATAAAAATATGAAAAAATACTGATTCCATTTATCGACATAAAAATGATTAAATGGTTGTAATTCAGTTTTACTTCAATTTTTCATTCTTGATCTATATAAATGTATAGGCTGTATATATTTACCATGACCTAAAGTGTTGGAACCTAAAGTTTCAACTAATTCATGAATTTATGGACATTAATATTTGTGAAGCCTAGGTCATTTTGAGTGCTCACAAATCAGTACATTATATAATTTCATTTTATTTTCAAAAGACGATTTTGACATTGGGTTGAGATTTGCCAGTGGACCTTGAATCAAATTAACTAACTAAGGTTTGCTTTCCCACTCAGTTTTTGAAGATGGATCAGTTGCTTCATCATGAATGATCTGGTGCACTAAAGGCCCAGCTAGCAATGGCCTAGGTTATGCATGTTGGAGTGTGTGCCTATGCAAATAAACATGAAAATATATGTAATCATAATGACTGAGCAAAAGAGTTTTCACTTAAACATTTTGTATGACAACCCCTCTGCTATGATTGACAGATGTTTACGACTAACTCTGAAGAGAGAAAAAGACCGAAACGGAGAAAAATCTTCAATCTATGTTTTAAAGTAAAAATATAGCAGTTTGCTACCAAAGTATTAGAAATGGTGAACACTAACCGAAACTCAACCGTCGACATGAGGAAATTTATTTCAGCATGCAGAAGCTTCCACATCCATCTCACAGTATTTACCCGCCCGCCGTCCCTTTACTTCCTTCTGACCAAGACAATCTCTCCCTCTGACCCGGCCTCTGACCTTTCCCCCTAGCATCACCTGCCATAAACGTCCAACGTTTGAACAAGGCATTCTTAGTCCTGGTGAGGCAACAATCTGTATCAGGAGGCAACAGCAGCCCTCGGGGAGTGCTGGAGCCGGCCCCCCTCTCTGCTTTATGGCGCTCATTTAGTACTGCGAGCAACCAGAGCAATGTGCCTGATGAGCGTGTGTGTGTGTGTGTGTGTGTGTGTGTGTGTGTGTGTGTGTGTGTGTGTGTGTGTGTGTGTGTGTGTGTGTGTGTGTGTGTGTGTGTGTGTGTGTGTGTAGAGCGCTGATTTAAGGCTGGAGGCAATGAGTGTAGACCAGTGCTGGAATCCAGCCGGCTCCAGAGCTAGCTAACCATCAACTAGTAATGAGTCCCTGAGACAGACAGTCTGATAGACATGCAGAAAGACAGATCAACAGACAGATACTCAATGGCAGATAATACTATGAAGATATGGATAAAAATAAAACTCAAAAAGATAAAAACACGAGGAACAGATGCATGAAATGTGTCGAAATGGACATGACATGTATGAAAGCTTGTATAGTAAGGTTAACACATCCGTTATTTTAATGTACATCCTCTGAAGATAATCGACTTTTACTCTCACGTTCCATCAATGGTAGGACTTGCAGAACTATTTGTTTGCGGTCCCTTTTCAGTTTTGGTTAAGAGAGGAAACCAAAACTGTCATTGTCTTGGAAAATTTAAATAAGATATTTCAAAACACCGGTTATCCAATCAAAATATAATAAAGACACCACAGCAAGATGCTGGCGGAACTGTGGAGAAGATAGAGCCCGCCATGCACATATATTTTGGACATGTCCGGTTTTGAAACATTCTGGACCAGGGTGGGAGAGGAAATGAGTGTAGGGTATTGCAATGTAGTCTTCCCCTGGGTCCAGAGTATAAAATTCCAGGAAAGACTCCCAGTCAGATATCTCTCACACCAGAAAGGTACATGTATAGAATATTAAGAACAGCAGCAATTAAACAAGTAAGTAAAAACTGGCTGAAACCAGATGTACTGCAAATAACTAAGTGGAAGGAAACGATGAAGGAAATTTATAACATGGAAAGAATAACATATAGGATAAGTAATTGTTGTGATGTTTTTGAGTTGTTATGAAAAGGCTCTTGGAAATGGAAGAGCTATGAACAGCTTGAGGGCAACTAGTGAGGAGAAGGTAGAAGTATGTAGAGGTGCACATGAATGCTAGTGGACATTTGTACCAACACAAGTACACACAAAAATGTTGTCTGTCTTTTAGTTTTTTATGTTTCTTCTGTCTACTTCAAATGACTATTTGAGGCAAAGTGAGCAGGTGCCATAAAAGCTGACACATAATATAGAGATGTTAATGTTTTTTCACTACTTTATTCTTTCCTATACAAACTAAATGTATGATTATTTAAGTAAATGTCAACACAACAATTTTTTTGTTTGTTTTTTGTTTTGTTTTTTTGTTTTCATTGTCTGTTTTGCCTGTTTCTTTCATTTTTCCAAAAATGGTAAATGAAGATTATCAAAAAAAAAAAAAACTGTCATTGTCAATAACACCAGTATTATCTTTAGAGAAGGGAGGGCAGGGGTGTTTGATAATTAGCATTAAAAGGTTTGATGCCCTCCCGTGCATACACACTACACAGCTCTGCTCCTTGAAAGGAAGGAAGAATTGCTATAAATTAGTTTCACACTCGGCAGGGGGCATCTGTTGGAGAGAGAGGTCGCACTGCAGGAAACCAGGCACCAGGAAAGAGGACGTCATGACTTTGGTGTCAGTAAGACGGCAGTGTGTTTGTGTCCCAGTATCATTCTGGACATGAGTCGCATTCACAGTGGTTGCCAAAAATTGCGCACGTTGTGGAAAAAAGCGAGAGTCCAAATCTCTGGTTGATGCACCGCTGAGCTGCGCTGTTTAGGCCAGTTTTGTCTGCTCTGACCTGTTAACATCAGTGCTGAAATGAAAAAGCAAGATGTTCAACCACATACCACTCACATAGAATGTGTGATCCACACTGCAGAGACATGAGTGCGTACATAACAAAACAGTTGGTGTAAGTGTGACTTTTTGTGCTTGCGCTCATAGAAACTTCAGTCTCCTTTCATTGTCTACAATTGATAGGCTACACTTCCCTGGCAAATCTAATGTAAATTTGCAACTTGCCCATGTAGGTAGCTCAAATATTAGGAGGGTACATATTCATCATATGTGCTGCAATGCATGTGTGAAGGCATGTTAGTGCTGACATTCAGTGTGAACCAAACGTTCAGCCAACTTAAGTGACAGCAGTCCTGCAATGACTTTGGGTGTTCACACTGCATTTGCTTCAGAAAATGGCCTCTCAAATGGAAATGTATCACATATTGTAGAGTAACAGGCGTGCGTGGCTCTTTCATAGAGAATTCAAGCAAACATCAAACAATGGTAAGAATGAAAAGGAAACCTGACATGAATTGTAAGACAATAAAGACAATATCAACATATACTGCAACCTTATATCTTTAATTGACAGATTTGTTTTGTGAACCACTGTCGGCCCATTGTTGTTGTAGGAGACATTCAATATGTGTTGGGCTTTGGTTTCCATTTACAAGCAGATGGTACGCAGAGAGTTTTGCAAGATGCCTTTAAACACATAACCTATACAAAAACCGCACAGACACATGGGTAACGTTTCAAAATAACTGTGGAGCTTTGATTTCGCACCACTTACCTGGTTTAAATAATGAGGCATTATTGTCTCGTTACAGTGGATCTGTGATTCCTGCCAGGTGTCTGATTGTTCCGGCTCAACGGCTGTCTGATGGAAGCTTGTACTATTGTCTGGGACCAACGTTATCCTGAGGCGCGTTCACCCAAACAATTCTTTGCCTCTGTGTAATAGTAGAACACCTCTTATTTCCTCAGATGTATCTGACTTCTCTGCTGTTCTTACAATTACCTGTTGGGACGATTACTCTGGGTACTTGTGACCTGTTAATAACAACAAAAGACAAATCACTCTGGCAAACCGTAGATTGTGATCCATCATTTATGCCTTTGTCTTGAACGAAATAACAGTACATTAGAGTCATTTAGTACCTAAGTATGTCACAGTTCCAAAAAGTGAATATATTAATTTAGCAATGCTGTGTTTGTTTTGACCACAACTGATTTCCAATGGGCATTTTGCACTAAACCAATAAAGAAAAGGAAATTTTTGCCAAACAAAGACGATTTTGTTCAACAAGGTCATTTCCACAATTTAGTAAGATTTCTGTCACATCAACCGAAGACAACAGTGGGCCTGATTTCACGATGATATTTCAAATTTCTGCTTAAGTCCATAAAGCCATCTTTTTCACAAATGAACTCTTGTCTGCACCAGACAACAGGAGATTGTCCAAGTCAGATGTGTTCTTACTCACTGCTTTAGGCGAGGGGTGGCGCCTGGGTAGAGTACACAGGAGGAGGAGCAGTCGTCCGTAATGATTTTAATCCTACAAGGATTTGGTCAATCTTTCATATCAACAAAGAAGTGGAAGGCAATATACACACAAGCAGAAAAGGGTATGAAGAAGCAGTACTGCCTGCAAACTCGTCGGCACATTTCTCACCTGATGTGAAAAGTTTAATGTCAGGGCAAACATGGCATGCATGTAAACAGTCTTTATAACACAAGGGCGATTAGTACATTAGTACAAGTTTTAGAACTAAAAATGGTCACATTCAGAAACTAAAATGGAAAACTGGGGGCTGGTGAGAGATGGAGAGAGAAATGGAGAAGAGAAAAACTATTAAAAGAAATGTCAGAGAACCTAGAAAGAATTCCCATCTCTCAGGTACAGAGTCTGTAGAATCTGCAACATTGCCTTTTCTGTCAGTCACAGGGGTCGCGCCACGTCAAGAAGAGGGTGCAAACACATAGCGGCAGTGTGTGCAGTCACAGGGCAGGGGCAACAAAATGAATAATCAGAATTATTGGACATGAAAATGCCGATGCATCTGATCATTCTTTAAATGTCACTTGAATGCAGGAAACACATACTTGACAAGTAAGCTTGTAGATTTTAAAAGTGAATTGTCACAGATTTCAGTTGATGTAATGATGATAATAAAAAAAAAAAAAGTTGAAATCAAACAACACCACTTTTAGGAGTTTGAGCAAATTTCACTGGTGGTTCAAACGTAAAGTGTAAAAGCGTGGCCATTTCACATCTGCACAGACAATAGTGCTTGCATTGCTTTTTTTCTGTCCCACAATCCACCCAACCCCCACTGACTTCCTTCTCTCTTTGTGTGTGTGTGTCCGTGTCCGAGTGTGTGTGTGTGTGTGTCAACATAAGTGTGTAGATTCTCCCTCTGCAGTACAAAGCTGCCATTGGTTGGCCAGATTTGTTGGAGGGAAAAAAAAAGAGAGAAAAAAAAAAAAAAGAGCCGAGTAGCAGGGAGAGTGAAGCAGGGAGATAGTGCTGACTCAGGCACTCGGCCCATTGTTCTCGTCGTCTCGTAACCCTACACCTCCCTGCCTCCAGCCAGACAGCCCATTGGCCAGCCACAAGTGCTGGAGCCAGGGGGACTGCGGTGTTAAACAGCACCAAAAAATCTTATCTCTTCCTCCATTAGTCCCACAATGAGCGAATTCAGCAGCCAAAATCACAATGGACACAGGGCCATTCAGGTTGCCATATCTCTGCTGCATCTTGACGAGTTAGAGAGAGGTATTTTGGTGATAATCGGGGCTTTTTATACAAGGAGTTCTACCTGTTTGTCCCGCTGCTCTGACAGAAAATGCATATATTGTAACCAGGCTTTCTGCATGTGTAGGTGTGTCACTTCTGTCTGTTTGTTGTATTAAAGCTCTGTGAGACCTTGATAATGAAGTTTTGTAGCTTATGCCAATGTTTTCCAACCTTTTTTGGCTGCGAGCCCCTAAAGCAAAACAAAGTCAATCCCTTATCACCAGTTGTATGTGTATCAGTTGTAACAAGTCCAGCCAAAGAGTTTATTTTCAGTTTTTCCTCTTTTAAGAGACATGAAAAGTAGAAAGTCTCCAGTGACTCACAAGAAAGAGAGAAAAAAACATTAGTTCGTCTCGCAAAAATGTTTTCCGTGAGTCGCTCATTTCCAAATGCTGTTTTGACACCTTTCACATTGAATCTCACCTCAGTCGCAGGTACTTGACGTTTCTTGAAGATTGATTTAACGTATTCTGAGATTCGCGACTGTATAATCAATGTAAGAAAATTGTTTTTTCCAGTGAATCCAAATACAGAGAGCTAAGAGCTAAGCAGCATTTGTCATCTTATTTCACAGCACTGTTTTCTCATACGATTTCTGCAGAGCGCTGCCAGGCTTTTAAAAACCATAAACATAGCACACATTGTCACATACCACAGGAGAAATGTCTCGGGGGGGAGAAAACACTCGCCTTGGGGAGACAGATTACCAGGTAACAAATCAAGGCTCGATAAGAGGAGAAAAGTGAGAGTTGCAGCGGTGCCAGTAATGGGATCCTCAGTTAAATAGGCCATTAGATCCTCGAGGTGATAAATTGTCAGTGCTGGCTACAGAGGGCTGAGTTTACCGATCTGAAACGTGTAAGAAGTAACTGAAAACTTGGTTGTATAATAGTTTTTATGTCACTTTGCATCATCTTTCAGCATATGTGGCTTTGTATTATGTTCACCGCTGCACTGACAGATATGTGTATTGAGTAACAGCACTGACAGGATTTCCACGGTAAAAAAAAAAAAAAAGTGACACCTGAGCCTTTGATGAGAATATGATTATGTGACCTTGACTCAAACACCGTTCAAGACACAGATAAAAAACACAAACAACGCTTGTACAGAAAAGGTGATGAACACACACCAAAACATTTGTAACTAGAATGGCGCTCAGTAGAGCGCATACCTCCGCCAAGACCAAACACCACCCTTCAACTCAGTGGAGTCAAATCATAGAATGTGCGCGACTGATAGAGTACCCCTTTAAAACAATAAAGGTCTATGCTTAAAGGAGACTCTTGAAAAGAAGTCATGGAAAATGTAAAAACTCGGGTGAAGAAGTACTATAAAACTGATCTTAAACATATTGTTTTTGACATTTCACCTTTGAACGATCAGCATGAGTTACCAGGAAATCGATCCTTTCCCTCACAAACAAAACAAAATAAAAATGTCAGCTTGTCCTCGAGGGTCATGCTTACATAAGTCTGCACAGGACAACCTGAGATAAAGGAAACGGATGAGTTCTTCTGTCGTTGAGATTAGACCTGATACCTCGTTCTTGAGGGCAGGAACCCAGGAGCTACGCAACAGTGTCGTCTTATTCTCAGAGTGGCGGTTGATTATCATTCTGCCAGTTGTTTTTATAGTACAGCAGTTGGTTACAACCCTTTCACCTTGTTCTCAGGTGCCACAGCTTCAATTATATCCTCCATTTAGCAGTTTGTGTTATTCTTAAAAAAGCAGCAAAAAATGTGGCCGAGGGAACCGTGAGAAAAGTAATATTATGAAGATGAAGAAATGTCCGCCCTCGAGCACTGCTCAGCCTACACGCGTGTTCACACGGATATATCCACCCTCGACGGCGTTCTCTACGTTCCCAACAGTGAACACATCACATACAGAATCACAGCGATCCATTTCCACGCTCTCATAGCTGAGGCATTGTTTGCCCGTGACGCCCGACAATTAGCTGCTTTTCCCATGTGAGACAATTGATTCCCCTAAGCCCACGTTTATTAGATTCCGCCCTGGGTGTATGAATATGGAGGAGGGCTGGTGCTGGGGGCACAATGCCCTGCTCCTGTCCAAGCTCTGCACATCAAGCTTGGTCATGGATCGAAAATTCTGCCCACGGCCACTCCTTCGAGACAACAAGGCTCTTTCAGCTGGCGGGGCAGCCCAAACTCTAGCCTGGCAGTGCAGCTTTGTGTATATGTGTGTACACCTCTGCTGGGAATGCCGGACAGTAAGTTAAGTGTTTATCCAGTAGCTAGTCCAGTAAAGCGAGTATATATAGTATACATTGTATTATAGTGCTACAGTTTTGGAGCCATCTTCGAATTCTGTCCATTTCTTACAGATTACACAGGATTTGAGCCCTGATTGACTTTCTTGTTTTTTAGCTGCAAAGGTTTAGTCACAAAGGATGATCTATGGATGATCCATCTGCTCTAAAAAAAAATCTGCTGAGATCACATTAGAGTGCCTGCAACCTGAAGTGTGACAATGTCTGATATGTCACAACCAAAATCTTGCATCAGTGCATTTACGTGCAGGGGAGCAGTCAAATTTTCTCCTGTAAGCTGATTTCTTTAACACCACTTAAAGGAGAAACCTAGTGTCCGTAATTGATGGTAACGGATTAGATAAATCCAGGTTCCACAGCTGGATTTGTCATGGAGAAAGCAGATTTACTTGCCTGAGTCCTGTTTGTGCATTACTGGATTTCTAATCAGCTTTCTGCATGTACACATGAAGACGGCGAAGGATTTCAGACAGCAGAGGAGCTCAATGAAAAGAGAAGCCACTACACAGGTCATTGTGTCTATGCATTCAAAGGCGAAACACAACAAAGTCTCTCTTAGTCGATATAAGTCGGGTAACCTCATTGAAAATACAACAATTTGTAAAATGACGAAACATTTGCGCTGTTAGAAAAGTCTGTGCAAAATAAGGGCTGTAACCTGATTTATCCAAACCCCTAAGTGCATGCAAACACACTGCATGTATACTGCAGTCACTCTGCCCATTGTTTTCATTGTTTTCTTGTCCCCCCCCCCATTTCCCTCTTTTTCCTGGTTCGGGGCGTACAATCAGCTGTCTGGCCCCCTTTTTTCATCCCCATGTTCCTTGAAAGAGTCAAAGCAGGGCCTCTGTGAGGTATTAAATATCTTTATTAAACTACTGCTTTGGGGGCTCCCCCTCAGCCCCCCTGCCTCCTCCTTTTCTCCTCTGTACACCCCAACTATCCTCACAAACTTGGCCCCTGTCGGCGTCTCTTCAAAGGCTCCTGCCATGCGGCTTCTGCCGGCTACCTGCTGCGCTGCAAGATCATGCACAATAGCCAGCGCTGGTCCCCGCTGTGTTAAACCAGGCAAGCTCCTCTACACTCGGCTGGGCCACATCTGACGGGGGGACTTTGGCCAGGCGGAGTCCTCACGATCAGGGAGTTGAGTGAGACAGAGGGGGAGGGGTGGGGGGGATGAGGATAGCGGGGAGGAGGCAGAGTGGATTTCGTGGGCCAGCTGTGTCATGGTTTAGTGACTGCAATCAAAAGACCAGCTCTGGAATAACCAAGTCGTCTGTTGAGCACGAACATGTGCGTGAAGGTGTTTCATCTTCACACACACACACACACACACACACACACACACACACACACACACACACATACACACACACAGACACACACACACAAATACCCACAGTCTTTAACAGATGGTTGCTACAAATTTGTACCATCACAGGTCGGACACCCCTCTCTTTGGGGTGACTGCACACTGGGGCGCTCCTGACTTGCATTATTCTGAAGCTTTAAACCGTGACTTTGAGTCATTACAGTGACATCACGGGAACTCACATGGTTAGCTGCAACAAAATGTTAGAGCACAGTTATAGTAACACTGAACTGTACCAGAAGATCAGCCAAAACGACAAGCTGATTTCTGAATTCTGAATAAGTCTTTTGTTTCAAGCTATAACAGCACACTTTAGAGTCGCCTCTTATTCCGCACCTGGGCACAAATCCCACTGCTTAATCCGCATCTAGAGCAGCCACACTCGGATTATCTTGGCAATTAGAAATGATTAGTGACTGACACTGATTATAACAAATTTGTGTTTTTAAAAATCAGACAGAAACAATTATTTTGTGTGCATGACAAAGTCTTAAATCATCAACATCAACATGTGAAAAAACACAAGCGTTGGACTGATATTTGTGTGGTGCGCAACCATCTCGTCAGTTTAACTCTCTGAAGTTTTTTCCCCCCGTTGACTGACTGCTCGTAAAACTATACTTTCTAAGTAGCCTCCCCCAACGCTGCCAGTTGCAGTGCACTCTTTGTCCGCCACAATGTGAGGTGAGGAAACAAAGGCGCCATTGCGGACCCTGAGCTTTTTTTTTGGGAGCCTTCTGTCACTCAAACCCATTGTTGACATGTGCGGCACAAGAGTAGCCAGAAAAAAAGGACTGTGGTTGAGCATCGGAGAAAGTGGGTGTGCCACATCTCAGTTTCTCTAGACACAGAGTAGGCTAGACTGGTGCACCCCCGCAAAAGTATAGCCATCCATCGAGCTTTAGTCATGTACTAACAGTGCTAATTCAATCACAGCGCTGTTACTCTTTAGAGCAGGGTCCTACCAACTAACGGCATGGCTTAGCTTTAAATCCAAAGTCTTTAAGTTCCCTTTCAAACACCAGCAATGAGATGCTATTCAGTTTTCCTGCTGCTGGAGTTGATCCTTTTGAGTGAAAAAAATTGAAAAAAGTCTTAATCACTTGAGTCTGTCACCTCTTCTTCAAATGCACTAAGCAAGTGTGTGAAGTCCAGCTGAGTGCAAAAAAAAAAAAATTGTCCACATGTACTGCGAGCAGTGTTGCAGTGGGGTGACTGATGGCTCATTTTTTTTTCTTTTTATCACCACTTGTGATTTCTCCTTCCTCAAACGAGAGCATACATTTTTTATTGATTGACTCTGAGTGATTACTAAATGCAGCAAACACTTCTTTGAGGCGCTCAGTCAGTGGTTGCTATTAGTCACTAAAACAGTGTAGGCCTTTTGTCACACAGTCACCGGCCTCAGTGACACCGGTCAGTTCTTTCTTCAAGAGGTCTTTGTATTCACCCAAAATTGCAATTTCAAGGAGGTTATTTTGAATGTCATGGCTCATCTTTTTTGCATTACTTTGAAGCTCATCAATGCGTCTCGTTACCTTAGGGTCCCCCTTGTGACCGCGCAGTGCAAAACCAATGCCAATGATGACATTCACATGTTCCCAGTTCCTTTAATTAAACTTAGCAAATCGCTCATGGTTGATTTTGTGACCTGATGCATGATGAAACCTTAGCAGCAGGATGGGCTTTAATGGCTTTGTGTTTGATACAGCACTGACCAAGATGCCCCCAGTCTCTCAGCCCTACTTTGCTTAATCTGCATTCCTCAGCGTCAGTGTCAAAGTCAGTGAAAGGCATTTCAACGGTCTATCCTAGCCAAGTTATTGGTTGTATCATTTAACTGACAAACTCCTGCGGACAGATCTGTTGGGCTAACCATTTCTGATTTGTCTTAATTCCGTCTCCGCAGGTGCCGGTCCCGAGAGAGTCGGACTTGCTAAGAGGCAGACGATGGCGGAGAAATATCCTCCGCAGCTGTTGTAAAGGCTTGTGTCTGGCTGGTCATTAATGTGAGGGTGGCACAGGACACCCTGGCACACCCACGGCTACACGCCTACACCACTGGGGTGAAGGGCTCAGAGGACAATGGCGCTTTGTGTGAGGAGAGAGTCGGGACACACCCTCTTTGTCCTTTATCTCTACCTCTGTCTACATCTGTCTGTCCGTCTCAGATTTGTCTACACCTCTCTTCATTTGAATTTTTTTATCCAGTTTTATTATTGCTTTCAAGTGTTTTTTTTTTGTTTTTTTTCTCTTTGTCTGTCCTGCTTTCAACAACACCACAGCCCTGTATTAATGTAGAAGTGTGTGATGTGAGGTAGTGCCTTCTTGAGGGGCTAGTGCTAACATAACATGCTTGCTAGCATCTCTCCCAAGCATCCTTCTATTTAACACTGAATTGTTCCATTTACTGTCCCTAGTCATTGTGTGCTGTGGCTCAACATTTCATTCAGTGAAGACTTATTAAAGGCTAAAAAGGTCTCCAGGCTTGCTAGCTCATTAGCTCTGTCACTTACGGAACAATAAATTCACAGTTCATTCAGAAAACGACCTGACTAACTGTATCTTAACTGCCTTTGTGGACTACTTTGTTTAATATATGTGATGAATACTCCTAGATAGACCTAAGAGAGCTAATAAAACTGGCAGAAGTCTTCATTTATTTTGGACTCTCATGCTCTCTGACATGTGAGCTTACGCCGCTGTAGGCTAACTGTGTTGGACTTTGGGCGAACAAAAGGTTCATTGCAGCCAATCACAGCAACACTATTTTTTTTAAAAAAAATCCATTTGAAATGGTTGTTTGAAAGTGTCTTTTACTAGTAGAGGATCAAATTTTAAGTTTTGCATTTTTCTCCTCTGGTGTTTGTCACAATTTTTTCCAAAGTTCTCTTTCTTTTCTTTTCCCTTTCTTGGTTGTTTGTTGCTTCACTGCATTTGGTTTTCTACCTCTCACTCTACAGTACATGTGCGAACAAGTGGTCGCATTTGTTGCAACATGTAGGTACAGTGAGGTTTCGGCAAATACGGCAGTTAATTTAAAAACAATATTTTACCTACATTTCTTGATGTATTATCACAAAAGCAGTTTACTTTCAACTGAGACAAAAGGATTTGCAATAAAAAAATAAAAAAGAGATATTAAATTGATGGAAACTCACATATTCAGAAATCTGACGATTAACTCCATTAACAAAACTGGACTTGACAGCTGAGTGGAAAATGATCCATTCTGTGTTTCTGGCTTTAACTTCCCTGTTTCTCTACAGTCCTGTAACTGGACCAGTAGGTCAGCGCGAATAATGTTGGGTTTTGTTCGAAGACTGCGGGCAGTCTGGCTGTGTAGGCATCACAATACTGCCCTCTGACCCCGATGACATCATATGACTGGCTCTCGTGCGTCTTTCGCGAACCGAAGAGGTCAAGATTATTCAGTAGACTTTCAAACAAGCAAAGAGTAAGTGTCGAGGAGCGAGAGGCTCGGACAATTATGTGTGTTTGCTCTGAGAGGCACCGCTCTCTGTGCGTATGTGTGGTCAAAGTCGCTGACATTGTATGAGACAGCGAGTGTGTTCGTGTGAAAGAAATGTGTGTGGTGGGGTGTGCATGCATGTTTCAATCTGACTTGTAACACTTGTAAAAGCCCAAAGTGAGTTATTTGTCTCTGATTATTATATGGCACTAATATTACGTCATGCGGTAACATCGCTGGCGGCTGTTAACTTGCAGCTTGTTACCAGAACATTTGTATTACTCGGGGCTGGTGAAATCACAAAAATTTGACATTGCATCAGTCGACTCTGACACAATTTTGTAAGGTTTACTCAGTGTTACTTCTGATAAGAGTGACTCCTCTCTTCTCTTCTCTTCTCCTCTCTCATCACTCTGTTATCTGTTTTTCCACGCCCCTTCATACTCTCTTTAGTTCCCTTTTCTCTTTTAGATGTTACTGCTTCAGATTAGAAATGTTTTCAAGGAAATATGAGAAGACAGCAGCCAGAGAGGGGTGAACTGTGCACTAAAGAAGCTGACTTATCTTCTTTGTTGCCATCATACGCAGCTACAGTGACATTTCTCATGATTTCTCTCTGTGTAGTTAAAATAACATTTCAAAAAAGCAAATAAATCAAAAGCTGTTGACTGATGAATGATATTTGCTTTTGATTGTCAAACCCTGGCATTTACATCGCCCACAATGAAACCTGACTAACGATAGTGCAGTCGTTGTTTCGGATGTGTTGTGCTAATAGTGGCTAACGTGGCCTCAAGATGCTAATCTCAACTAGAGATGAGGAGCAGGCTGCACAGGTCTGGGAGGCTCCATAGTCAAATTGTCTCTTTTGTCATGGGAAGATTCCCCATTGAGTAAAATGCCCAAGGTATCTAAAGCCTTGCTCAGACTGCTAGCCAAAATCTGTTTTTTGGCATATCCAGATTGGTATTAGGCATTTGGTCTGGATGAAATAGAATAAAATGAATAGAATAGATAAATAAAATAAATGAATAGACAAAAAGAAGAAAACAAAAATAATGAAATGTAATTTTTGCAAACTGATCCAAAACCACTATTTTAGGAGGTCTGAACCTCTTTGACTCAGATTTCTGTAAATGAATCTCATTCCGGTCACTCTGATCGCTTATATCGGATTTCAAAGTGTCTTTTGTGCCAGTTGCAACACAACACCCAACGTCAACGTAGAGACCAGAGTCACGCAAGTTAATCAGAGCGACTGAGCCTGAAGACAACACAGAGAGGAACAACCGCCCGAGGAGTCGCGCTGAAATAAACCGTCTGTGACTGTGACTTGACAGCATTATTGTTTGAAGAGCAAGATGATGGATCTCCATTTCTTTTTTCCTTTTCTTTTTGCAGCAGGTAAACATCACCTGAGTCTATGATCACAAACACGCCAGGGATCAAAAGTTGTAGTACAAAACATTTTTTGTTAGTGCATTGGAAAATTGGAGAAACTATTGTTTGATATAAGCAGCCAGCTCCAAAAAGCTTGCTGTTAGATTATCAATTTAGATAGAGAATACAAGATTATGTCAGATAACAAGAAAATTGATCACATAGAACTGTAAGAACAGATTCAATGAATCCAAATTATTTTTTATCATAAGTGGAATGCAATAAGCGCAATACCTTGCAGTGGCAGCATTTACATCGATGCACCATTTGCCTGTTTACCAAAAATAAAAAAAACAACTGGGATAGCTCTAAAAAGCACAGAATCAGAACATTAACAATAAACCAATAACATGAGGATGAGTACAATGACAGAGGAAAGAGTTAAAAAGACAGGAAGGAATCTGTCATATAACAACACCTACTCAATATCTTTATGACAGTAAAGTATTGACTGGAATCAGGTTCTGTTTGTACTGTGACATGTTTTGAAAGCCGAGAGTCGATGTGACTTCAGAAACTCTCACGGCAATCAATCCCTCCGAGCAAATCTCAGCTTTTGTCCCACTGTGTTTGTGTTGCATAAATGAAACGTATATGCTGGATACACGACTCCTGACCTGGAAACATGACACTTTGCTGTTGTTGTTGTTGTTGTTGTTGGTGAACATGAGACCGTATAGTGTCAGAGCAAATGAAAAGGCACCCTGGGTATCTGTGATGGCTTGTCAATGATGCAGTGTGTTAGTTAAGAAGTAAGTCATTTCCTCGACTTGACTTCATTTTATTGCTCATGTTGTTTCCTGGAAAGTCTTTCAACACCTACGACTCAAGTCCATTCAAGAGGCCGAGGAGGAAAAAAGAATCGCTTGAGGTACATGTCGTTGAAATAATTACGCAAAGATTTATTATGCAACTTGTACAGGCAAGTGCCCTTCTCACCCAGTGGGAATGTGAATGGACATGTCAGACTGTCAGACCAAATGTCAAACCAAACTATTTTTCTTGACTTCTTCAAGACGTTCCGATCTTCACTTTCAGTTTTCAGTCTTCACTATCTGGATCACACTGATGGAATCACACAAGTCTGGCTCTCACCATAACCAGAAAATGAGACTTAATCTGTCTTAAGAGTTAAATCTCAGGGTAAATTGTAAGTAGTGGCAAGACACACCAGATGAAATCAGAACATTCACAACAAGAAAATGAGCAGAACATGTGAAAGTGCTGCTAATTAAGTCGCATAAAATGTCTTTTAAAAAAACAATGTTACATCTCAAAGTTTCCAAATCCTCCACTGCTTTTGAATTTCACCTATTTTTGTACTTTTAGTTTCACAGCTTTCACTTGTTTTTTGATATGTGTTGCACACACACACACACACACACACACACACACACACACACACAGAGTTTCTACAAGCTCTGTTTCTGGCCAGAGGCACGAGGAGCTCTCAGAGTGGCTCCTCCTGGCCTCTTGAGTCAACAGGGGCAAAGGGTTAAAGGTCAAAACTGATTGAATGAAGCCCAAGACGAGAAGAGGTGGGTGAGGAGGGGTGGTGGTGAGGGGGCAGAGGAGGAGGAGGGGTGCAGGACACCGGTGGGGGGTGGAGGATGAACAAACAGCAGGGCGGGGGGTGGAGAGATTTTGGCGGGAAAACGGAGACGGACCTGGAAAGTCACCTCTTGCAGACAGACGGTGAGTCAGAGTCTGACACAGCCGACCTGCAGTGTCTGAATCACACTCACATGCTCATACACGAGCACTGAGCTCAGACACAGTATGAAGGCATGCACATGCAGATAAACACAAGCCCAAACATTGTCAGATACACAGCCTCCCTATCACACACACCTAAGGAGCCTACACACTCACACCAAACAATAGGCACACCCCTCGCCGTTGCTCCCCTCCTGCACACACACTGTGAGATGATGTCATCTTTCTTTGCTGCTCCACAAGCATGACTCAACATCTTGTGTGTGTGCTTGCACTTATTTGTGTGTGTGTGTGTGTGTGTAAAGTTGACTCATGGGGTCAAGGTCCGCATTTCAAGCCTGATGTCACCTGTCACTGACTAATCCTATGAAACCATTTGAACAAAATGGGATGGAGGGCGGGAAGGAGGGGGAACTTTGAGGGAAACTTCAGAGGTGTGTGTGTGTTTGCGAGAAACAAAACACTTCCTTTGTCCCCTGCCATTCACACTCTTGCTACACATGCACATTACATCACTCCAGTCTGGTTCAAGTCTTTAATTAGACACACAGACCCACAGTACTTACCATGTTAACCTGAAGAAATACAAACACCTTCCTCTCTGTCTCTTTCACACAACTAATAACGACTCTCCCCTCAGGTATTTAAAAGTGTGCAACCTCCTCTAATCCCGTATTGCGTTGCGCACGCAGTTACAGTCCGCTCACTTCCTTTAAATGAGCAGTGTATAAACACGTTGCCATCACCTCCACTTCGGTTGAAATGATTAGAGCCTGGGGGCCAAATTAAACATCCCCTGGATCCCGGCCTGGGAAATGAACTCATAGCTAAACCCATGACATGGCCCACTAGACATGAAAGCCCTCATAGAGCGGCCCATTCACCAGAACAGGGCAATGGCAGAGTGGCACCGAGCCCGTGCGGATGTGGCAGGAGGGCGTGATGTCAGCGAGGTCTCTGCGTGCTGTGCCAGGCAGCGCGGCGGCCACGGATCAGGCGAGTTGTCCGATGCCAACACAGGTGCGCCGAGGACACACACTAACAGTGACAGCTCAGCAGGGGCCCCCACAGACTTGGAAAACGTGTTGCATATTTCACACATGTACATACAGTAAGTGCTTCTGTGCGCATGGCGATGAGGATGTAATGTACACGATGTACTCTGTATGTAATTATAACTCAGTCTGTGTTTTTGTTACATTCAAGAGTGAAGTGGGAAAGTAGGACCTGAGGCTGCTGGCAGTAGGTACGCCTCGGGCTGCTGCTTTCGAAAAAGAAACATCCAGTGAAATGTAAATAAGTTGATTTAGTCAAGCACTTAAAGCATTTCCATTTTCTGCGCTTATATACCTCTGCTTCACTAAATTTGAGAGGCATATATTATGCTTTCTATTCCACTGGGACAGCACAAGTGACTAGTTACCTCAGAGGTAGTGGTTTTTCAGACTATCCATCCCTGTACCTTCGTATCCGCCTTCCTATGTGCACTTGTGACCAGAGTCTTTCACAGGGCTCGGCCAACATTTCTTACATGGGAGCTGCACTTACAGTACACTGCCACTGAGCTTGCTAACTCTGTAGCACAAAGCAAACAGGCCGTGACCCAAATGTGAGCAGCAGCAGAGACAGATTGACGTTTTACCGTTAGCTGAGTAGCACAGAGCACCTGGGCAAAAGAAGAGAGCCGCGCTGGTTGCAACAGCCTCCCTCGGTGGTTTGTGTTAACACAAAGCATACAGCGCCTGGGCCAAGCTAACGCAGTTTGTCCGGTCTTGGTACGACTAGAAGTGTTATCGTATAGCTCTGGGTTTCCACAAACGGCCACGATTAGTGATTATTAGCCTCTCCTCCATGTTTTTCATGAATGTCCGGACATCAGCAACGTTAACATCATGTTGTAAGTGCAACACATACAGCTACAAGACTTTGCGTCACAGGGTCACAGGGAAATGTAGAATGAGTTCAATATTTTCAATTCAATTATTGACGCTATTTATCGCTTCAACCGCCTCAAAACATTGGCATCGCCTGACCCAATTAGACGCGAAATCCCCGTCTTATCGCATGTTATCATTGACTTTGTATGTGATCTAATCATGGTAAAAATTTGTGTTGCGCTTAGTCTGAACAGGGCATTAGAGCCAAAACACCTTGGTGGGAATACATGGTCCTCTTTGGCCAGGAAGCACCTCAGGACCGCTGAAGAAGAGCTGGAGGACTTGGCTAGTGAGAGGAAGGACATACGGGCTGCCTTGCTTAGACTAGATAAGGACAAGTGATTGAAAATTGATGGATGGTTAACTGTTTTTGCTGCACTTAAGATATATTGCTTATAATCACCCAGCATACTAGATCACCACACACAAGCTCAGTAAGCAAAAATAGCTGTGTGTCAAATAACTGATTTGCTGCCTGATATCACAAAGTGGTTGTGTCAAGGTTTTGTTTCTCAGCTGCCTGTGAGTCTCTGGCTGATGATTCATAAAAAGTTCTTGTTATTCCCATGTGGCAAGCAGCATGGGAAATATGGGGCTATACAACAAAAAAAGCTGGTGACATTAAGCAGCAGCCGCACCGCAGCACAACTGAACATAGTAAATATGGGTTTTCTACAATAGTTCATCTGTAATTAGAGATAAATTATGACTCGAGATATATGGCATCCCATTTAGAGGACGACCAATCGCTGTCCCGATGTAAAGATGTAAGGATCCCACTGTTCCCCAGACGTACTGCGGTTGAAACAAGCTGGATTGTGGAATCCCACACAGACACTACATCATGGTAACCAGAGGGAGGGAGCTTCTCCTCAAACATTGTGATGTGTGTCATAGGAAGTTTCCGAGGATGGGTGTATACATTTTCCTTTTTAGCTCATGATTCACACGTTCACACACTCAGCTGGTGCCTTACTCAGTGATACAGTGATTGTGATTGAGAACGCTGAAGAGGAACTTTTTTCAACACAGGAAACAGCTCTGCCCTTCGTTCGTGTGACTTTCTTAACTCGACTTCATCTCCTCTTTTTTTTTGTCGAGACAGCTGGTCATGAGTTATGGCTTCATTGTGTAACATCAGTGGCTTTCACTGATTTTGTACAACATATTTAGCTGTATAATTATTTCTGTGGCCCTTGTCTGAGAAATTACCTCTGTACTGGCGTCAACAGTGATATCTTCACATGGAGACAATGATACTGATGTGTCAAATATTGAGCATTTTATCCCAGGCGTGTCTGCAAAATGTCTGTGGTTAATTAACATTAACAGACCAGAGCAGACCTCTGGAGGAATAAAAACCAGGAGTCGAGGAAGGCCCAGAATTCGTTTTTTTAAACTTTTAGGATGAAATAAGTGGATTTATCTCCATTGTCACTTCTCAACCTGTAATGTACTGTCATTATTTCTTATTTGACTGCTGAACTGAGGAATGTAATATGAAAATGTACTTTACATTATGAATCTACAGAGAAGAAATGGGAAAAAAGAAATAACACTGCAGGATAACTTAGGACTGTTTGGTCAGTGCTTACTTTGGTCAGAGGCTAAACTGAACACAAACAACATCAGACCCTTGTTGCTCACTACCTTGCAGCTAATGTAGAGTGAGGTATTCCATCTGCTGGGGCAAACAATCCCGTGGTCAAGCTCAAGCAAATCAGGTGAGGTGAAATTACTTGGTTTAACTAACTAGGCACACTTCGACCGCACCCATGCTCCAACTGTTTTTAGAGGCAGCCACTGCCAAGATGGCGACGGTCTGTACCACCCATCTTAAGGTTAATTTCTTGAGGACTGAAGGTCAAGGATAAGCCAGTATCTACTAATACAATTTGACCATTCTCTGTTATTTGCCAGAATCACTTCCTCACCTTAACTTTGTCTTTTTTCCATTCTAATCCATCCAGAGCTCAACCGTTTCACTTTCAACAGTGTTTGGTGCCGGTGGAAATCACCTATCTGTGTCGTTCTAAAGGGCACGACATACTTTATCATTGAATTTCAGAGGTTGAGATTCCAAGGTGCTTTTATTAAGGTCAAGTATTATTATGAGCAACTAGCGACTACTCTCACAGTTTCCAGAGGAAGTGAAAGTAGTAGGCAGAGGTGGAGAATATGTTAAAACCACCGCTCAGCACATCAGTAGTACAGTACATCTTCTCTTCAGATCATCCAGACAAATATCAACAAAGACTCAGTGAGAAAATAATTTGTATTCAGATCCTGTTTGGCTGAAATAGTTTTAACACTCGGTTCAGACGGTTCCACTAACAGGTGTGGTTTGTGAGCTTCGGGGTCAAGAGGTCACACCGTGTGGACATCTGTCTGAGTCGTTTACCTCGCGTTTTTAGCCACATCGCAGTTTTTCTAGTAAAGTGACATGTTTGAAATGCTTGTCCGCCACAGGTAAAAGATCCCTCCAGTGTTATCTCCACAGGTTATCAGTATGGGCTTCAGGTCGCATCAATCGCCACCTGAACGCGCCTACTGCAGCCTTGACACGTATTTATCATTCTCTTAAATAATGGCCGCCTCGGGGCTGCTTTCACTCTCGACTTTTACTCTTTCTGTCTTTGCCGCTTTCCACCCTTTCATCTTGTCTTTCCAAACTCACTCACTCTTTCCTCGCTGTCTTCCTTTCTCTCACTCAAACACACACGCAATGCATGACTGGTTTGTGTGTGAGCGTGCCATTAGCGCAGCTGGGACACAATATGAGGAAGCATTTGACCTTCGACTCATTAACAGGAAAGTGCCTGAACGTGTGAAGCGGCAGCCCCATTAGAAATCTGCATCTGGTGTACACATGCACACATACACACACACACACACACAGGCACACACACACACACACACACACACACACACACACACACACACACACACACACACTTTAAGTGTTTTGTTCTTTTTGATTCAACAGCCCACATTTTGGAGGCATTGCTCGATCCAGAGATGCTTGTTTGTTTGTCTGTTTTTCTTTTAGTGAGAACAATAGGTGGGAGGGTAGAGAAATGGGTGACTATCTTCACCTTGACCACAAGTGTACCCCAACCTAGACTGATAAGTAATGACCTCCTCCCGAACTCCCAGGTTGATGTGACACACAAACACACAACACAAACAACACAATTTATTCTCTGCAATCAGTACATCCTCTTTGTGTGTGTGCGTGCGTGTGTGCGCGCGCGCGTGTGTGTCAGAGAAACTGATTTAGCTCAAGTGTTTCTTCAGGAGCGCTGGTCACCATAACAGAGCGGAAATGGACCTCTACTGCCCCCTTCTGGTGTCTGTAACACACAACACACATGATTTATTTATTTATTAGTTTATTTTAATTTTCTTGACGTTCACCAACTCTTCATTTCAGGACAGGACAAGATACAAAAATCACTTAAGTAAAGTTTTAAATGGCTGGAGGTCTTTGAGTCAGTGCAGAGTAGCTAAACATGCAAAAAATGTACAACTTGTCCTAATGTGAGCATCCAATTAGCATACATTAAGATCTCATTCGCCATTCAAATACACATAATGAATTATTATATACGTGGGTTTATGTGGAGCAGTCCTACATTTAGATTGGATTAGTACTGTATTAGCTGTCCCTGTGACTGTAATCTCATTTGTTCATTTGATCTATGAAATAGATAGGATTTCTATGAAAGTTTATCTTGAGTTATCCAAAGACATTCAATGAAGCAGCATTGCAGAAAATAATTCATAATCATCTTAATCCACCTTAATCTGACCTTAATGTTAGTCTGAGTCTTCAAACATATCTGTGAAGAGATGTGATGAAAATGTCCACAATCTCAATTTATATTATGAAAACTTATATTGGTCTTTATAAAGAAACACAAGGTCACACACCCACACACACACACACACACACACACACACACACACTGAGCTGGATGTCGTTAGCACCGGTAAGCAGAAATTGAGTAACTCATTACAGTAATGCAGACTCAATAGTGCTCAGTGCTCTTTGTAATCACTTCAGCTACAAGACCACACCTTGTAGGTAAAGTGACTGCAGACACACGCACTCACTCACGCTTCAGGAAATGAACCCCATTACCTTCACATGGAGTATGAAAAGTGCTACCAAAACAGCACAGTCACCATTTCATACAGAGTGGCCTTTCACCAATACCATCCACACACAATCAATGCGTGGACACACACACACACACACACATACACACACACAAACAAAGAAGCAGTTCTCTCCAACACGGGTGTGGCTGACCAGCAGAGGTGGGTTGCCAGACTGAGGTGGGTCTGTGTGTGTGTGTGTGTGTGTGTGTGTGTGTGTGTGCGCGCGCGTGTGTGTGTATCCTGCTCACACATGTTGGAACAGATGAGGATCCATGTTAAAATGATGTCGAGACACTGTTATCACCTTTGCAAAGACAGTTCATTTCAACCTGTTCTTTGCATATTGTAATATGAACATAAAAACAGTCTAGACAAAGAACTAAAACAAAACAAAACACTGTCATCCTTCACAAGGTTAGGCAAGCTGCTGCCCCTCCCCCCATCTCTGATCCCATATTTGATATGTGGATACAGGCAACCAGGTCTTCATGTTTCTGCTTTGAGAGGGCTCTGCAAGTATTAAATCCCAAATTTATTAAGAAGCGGTTGTTGAAAATGTTGGTACATTCTCTGATCTTAGATATTGGCATTAACACTTTGGAAAGAGACACAGTAAGTGCATGAGGTGTTGCAGTGAGTCAGGAGGGTTGACTGTAATGCAAGCAAAACCTCCAGCAGGCTAATATCGCCCCCTGCTGGTGAGAGTGTGTAATATGAAACAGTTAAAATTGTCAACCTGAATTAACCATATTGCAGATTTTGGAGAATTTATGAGATTAGTAATCTGTAATTTATTTACAGATGATCAGTAACAGATTCCAGGTGAACTGTTAATCACCTGCTGAAGACATACAATTGTTGCTAAAACAACAAAGAATCCTAATTGTTTTCAGTTTTAGATAAAAAAGAAAAGAAAAGTAGAGAATCTGCCTTTAATCAAACACAGGAAACACTGATAAGCCATTATCTCTGCTTCAAGATAGAAAGTGATTAAGTTCACCACTTACAGCTTAAAGGTTTAGTGTTGGCATGACCAGGAGAAAACACACACAACCTATAATGACTGTGGGACTTTTCTCGCAGTCCAGGAGGGCTGATAGGAGAGGCCTGTATTTGATAACAAACGCAAAGTGACACCAACGTCACCAAACACTGAGATTAAACAGCGGCTGACAGGAAAGAGCCGACACCTGACACACAGAGGGGTGAGGGAAGAGGGAGACAGTGTGTGAGGTGGGAATGCAGATGAGCTTCTGTGTGTGTGTTTGCACGAAAATGACCGAGTCTCAATAAGAGGACTCCAGGTGGGAAACACTGAAGCTAGAACAATGTTAGAAATACAGCATTCTCTTACTAATGTACTAGTAAACAAGTTTTCCTTTTCTCTTATAAGTGGGTTAAATGTCTATGTTCAATGAGAGACGAATCCCATCAGCATATTTCAGTAGATTAGTTTGTGTTTATATAGTTCATAAGATGATACGAGTCCACTGATGTTGCTCAGCAAGATCATTGTGGTTATTACAACATCGCTCTTAGTAACCTCAGCCACGCTGGATGTTTTTTGATGGTTGGTTGGCTGATTTGTTGGTTGGTTGGTTTGTTTGTTGGTTTGTTTGTTGGTTGGTTGGTTTATTGGTTGGTTGGTTTGTCAGCAGGATTACACAAAACTTGGAAAGAGGCTGGGTCTCTGCCCAACCTTAACCTTTAGTGTAGATCCAGAAAAAGGGATGAATCCAGGGTTTCACTCACTCTCTGTAAGATTGATAGATTACTTTACATTTGCGTTGATTTCTCAGGCAATAACGCATGGATCTTGATTTTTTTTTTTTTAATGGCATATTTAGGTAGCTGGTATTTATGAGAGAGTACAACTTGTTGGGCTCCAAATACAAATACAAATGTTGAATTAAATATGTTTTCCTCGAGGGAAGTCTTTTTTTTAGCTGAAGGAGGTGACACACCTCACATCTTGTGACCGTTTTCATCTCCCATTAGCTGGTCTGATAATTTGATTTTGTTTTTTTGTTTTTTCTTGCTTGCTGCAATATGTGTGTAGCAATATGTTCCCTGATCCCAGAAGCTTCTTCCCTCCACAGTCAAATTTTTGCATGTCCTGATTTGCTTATGGAGTGTCTGATAAATAGTTTTAGTCTCACATTTCTGTGTTATGAATATGAAAACCCTTACAGTCTGTCAGTCTTTGTTCTTTAATAAGGTTGACCTCACAAAAATAACAATAAGTTGTTCAATATGTTCCCGTGGCAGTCTAGAATAAATTATGGCAATATGGTCAGTTCACTGGGTCCAACACAATAAGCTCATTAAAATGTACAATACAAACATCAGCACAGCTTTCCAAAGCCACTCAGTGCTCTGTCAGTCATCTGTCATCCATTGTTGTGCTCTTAATCCCACCATTGACAGTCCAGGTTCATTTCCACCATTGGGGACCCAGAATTAATCAGTGGGCTTAAATTAGCCCAGGGCAATTAAAACACCCAGCAAATGGGTAATTAATTGACCTTGGTGGTCATTAAGCAATTCATGGAATCAATAAGGGATCAATGGTCACCAGCGACCTTTCATGCTCGGAGCAGATGGGCAGTGGCCACTTAGCTGAAACCATAGCTGGATAACAGTGGAGATGAACTGATCGTGTTTTATTTACCAGACAGATGGATATGTATAGCCCCCATCCTCCTCCTCCTCCTCCTCCCTGCTCATCCTCAACTCTCCCCCCAAAGGTTTTATTTTTAACCCTGAGGACACAGTGAATTTAAGAGCCTAAGCCACTTGTTTTCTCCCACTTCATCGCAAGTTAATACTTGCAATCATCATCAGTCTTGCATCAAACCCACAGAGGGCAACAGTTGTTGTTTTGATTAGTGCTCTTACTCTAAAAACAAATTGTTAGTTATAGATTTATTAGTCTGTAAACAATTTGCCTGATTAATTGTTTTTCTCTAAAAATTATTCAGTTTTCCATGAAGGAAAAAAACAAAAAACTGTTAAAGTGAATCATGCATTTTGCTTGAAAACTCACCCAAATGATAAAATGACATTTTGTCGATTGATTCTTACATATTCAACTTTCAGCTCAAATTGTCTTTTTGCTGTCTTTACATCATCTAATTGCTTAAATGATTTACCATCTGCGTTCAAATGTGCACACAAGCTCACAGGGTGGAAACAGTTATTATCGTTTGTGATTACAAACGAGTGTCCTTGAAGCAGACTGTCATTCTTAAATGTATTCATGCAATCCAACACTCTTACCTGTAATTATGACATGCAAATATATTTTTAAAAAATGGTTTTATTTCTTGACGAGTGTGAATTACATTTAAATTCTGAAACTGTTTTTTTTTTTATTATTTTGGAGCTTATACATTTTGTATTTTGTAAGAAGGAGATTTGGCTGAGTGTTACATCAGCCTCCCTCTTGAACCGAGGTCTCCTCCTGACCCCAGAGTGGCCAGACTACATGAGGACAAAGGAACTCTGCTCTCTAGTACATCCACCTCCCTCCTCCTCCTCCTCCTCCTCCTCCTCCTCCTCCTCCTTCCCTCCTGGACTTCGACTTCTGCTCATTTAAACACCGCAGACTCCCCCCATCCCTCAAACACACACAACATAACCTCCACCCCACCCCCCACCCCTTACCCCGTCCATCCTACACTGTCTGCTGATTATAGTCAGCCAGTGATGAGTCGTGTCCTGGACCGGCATGTGGAGACCGAGATGCAGATGCCAAAGCTTGGAACTGAGCTTTGGTCCACATACGAAATACCAGAGGGGTAGAAATTTAACTTTTTAATTCTAATTTCTTTTTTTTCTGTGTCATTTTTGACATGTCACATGATCTATTTAATATTTTAAATGTAAAATTGAACTATAATACATTTCAGATACAAATATATCAAATATAGATTTAGTCTTTGGTTGATCATAACTTGATCATAGCTAGCTCTATTTCTTTTTCCAAATCTCTCTTAAAAATACAGTTTCAGATTGGTTTTCTCCTGAATTGCGCATTCTTCCTTTTTTATTTGTTTTATGTTTGATCAATTCTTATCTATCTTGTTTTATTATTGTATAACTGTATGAATTGTACTGTTGTTTATCATTTTTAATTTCTTTGTAAAGTATTTGCCACTTAAGTGCTATATAAATCAAGTTATTCTAATTGTTATATTATAACATTATAATATTATATTAATTGTATATCTTTATTTTTTTCCATCTCACTACGTCCCCATAGAGACGTGGCTGCAAAGGTAGCAGTAGTAGTAGTAGTAGCATACAACATATACAACATGATATCCAGACATTACAATACAACAGAAGAACAGGTATTCAGACACAACGATTTTTAGCTATTCCATGACCATCTTTTTTTAAAGTGAAGTTGGGTGGCGTATGGCGATGTATGTCACTGTTTCCTAAAATAGAATATACTTTTACAGGAAATCTTAAAAAAAAAAAAACCATCATTTTGATTTAAAAATTTCTCCTTTGTCTTAATCAACAGTCATTTTTACAACAAAACTAGAGATGACATGAGGCTGATGGCTTTATTTTATGTTTGTACTTTTGAAGCCATCTTCTCTGAATCTCAGATCTGTAGAGACAAATGTGGAGTAAATTGAAAATATATTAGAGATATTTTAGTCGTGGATTCACACATTTTTGCCATACTAATGGTAATTTATAGGAATATGTCATCAGTTGAGCTGAATGGCTCGTTTATGTGTTTTTAATAGTTTTTGGACAACAACAGAGTTCTTAAACATAGATAAATCCGACTATGGCTTCTTGTTAAGCTTTGTTAATACCTCAGTGCAGACACAGACATGGACAGCTGCAGACGTGCACACTATACATACTACAGTCAGGGTACACCTGCCACACATGCACACTAAAGAACACCATGACGACCCTCGGCAAGGAGAGCCTCTTTGTTTGTCGTGTTTGGCTGAACAAGAAAAAGCCACGGACAAAAAGACCAAAATGGAGTGTGTGAGCACATAACGAGGAGAGGACCAAAGACCGAGAGGATACAGGGATACAAACCGTATGCAAAGTTCTCGCCATCGTAAGGGTGGTTTTTTTTGATGGTTGGTTTGTTTGTCAGCAGGATTACACAAAAACCATTAAACAGATCTCCACGAGACTCGGCAAGAGGGTGGATTTTGACCCAGAATTGACCCCATTAACTTTTGATGCAGATCTGGATAAAAGAACGGATCTAGGATTTTTTTTTTAATTCCTTTTTTAACATCGGGAGAGCATTTTTCAATATTTTCCTTAATGGGCTGTATCTGAGTACAGTTTGGTGCGGATCCAAATACAAATCTGGATTTTTAGAGATTTGGACATTTCTATCGAGGGAAGTCCTTTTTCAGCTGCTATATGGTAACAAATGGAGGTGGGGAGCTGGCAGAGGGATATGCTCTAATGAGTGCAATTCTAAATTTAACAGGATTTGTTGACAAGGAAAATGGAGAAATATTTAAGCCCACAAGCCAATATGATGGTATTTGATGCAAATGCTTGTCAAAGCCAATGAACAGGATCAAAACAGTGTGTGTGTGTGTGTGTGTGTGTGTGTGTGTGTGTGTGTGTGTGCACGTGTGTGTGTTTGCGTGTGCATGTGTTTAAATGCATCACTTTGGGCAGTGATGTCATTGTTGCTTGGTCTACCCCCACCCGACTCAGTACACACACATAAACACACCCTCACCCTCCTCTCTCCCTGGCAGCACCGGCCAGCTGTCTCTCCTGCTGGTCTCAGCTGACGGAGTACGGGGGGACCAGGGGGTTACGAAGGAAGGAGGGTGGGGGTGGGTGGGTCGACAGCTGAGCAGATGCAGAAGCCCCTCCTGGGTTCGCCGAGGACTGGCTCTTTCCCAGCCACCCCGTGCAGCTGCCCAAGGACCAGCTGTCCTGATGATCGCACCAAACAGACCTGGGACTTCCTCTCTGTGGTGGTTGGCTGAGGAAGGAGTGGAGGTGGTGCAGTAGTCGTCGCACTGTATGGACCAGCTGACACTCTGAACAACCCCAACCCCCAGTCGCCATTACTCCAGACCAAAACCATCCCAGACAAAACATGCCTGGAAATGCACTGTCTCCCCTTTGACCTCTGACTCACACGCAACAATGGTCATCAGGGTTAAACTTATACGTCGCAAATTAGACGTTGTCCAGGAGATCAATACATTTGTGTAGAACAAATTAACAGTACCGGTCTAGATGAAAGGCCTCAGTATACTTGATATAAAAAGTTGTAATTAACATAGCTTCTGAATGGGCTCAATCAAATCCTGCTGCCAGTGCCAATTAGCTGCAACCTACTAACTCTCTGAATAGAAAAGCAATGACAAACACATTACCTTGTGCTTTGTATCTTCTGCGAGCCACGGACATGTTGAAAGTTTTCATGTCTTTATGTTGTAACTTTAGATATCTTAAAATTCTCAAGTCTGTGATGTGACAACACAACATGTAGTTTTGTTGACGCAAAAAAATGTCCTGACATCTACTAAGTGCCGTTACACGAGCTGCATTTACATGGGGCCTAACATTTCGATTACAATCGGTATTAAAAGCCCAAACAGCACACAAATGCTCCTATAAATGCTTCAATCAGAACAAAATTTCGAGCGGTTACAGAGGGGTAGTATAAACCTTATTATAAACTTTTTACAAAATAAACATTGTCACGTGCGAATTATACAACCTGATTGTTCTGTCTGCTTTCGTTCTGCGCGTACACACCGCCATGACGTAAACGCTAAGTGACGTACATCTTTTTTTTAATCATCATTTCTATTTCTAATCTGAAATATTGACTACGTGAACATATTCAGCCAATTTATCTGAGTGAACAAAACAATTAATATAAATTTGCACTGTATTACATTTAACAGATGCAGATATGATTGGCACTCACCCACTTGCCAGTGATGCAAAATGATGATGACAAAGTAAGTGAGAAGTAAGTCGGAAATCTCAATTTAATGATTATCAAAGAGTGGAGTGCTGAGTATCATCATTCAGGGAGTGACGAAGAGTGGACGCGGTCTCTCTCTCTTGTGCAGCTGCTTTAAACTCAAAGAAGACTGATGTGACTGACAACTGAAAAACGTGGCAGTGTAGACAAGCTACTTCATTAAAATTTTGCATATCTTGTGCAAGCTTTCAGATATGTTAGCTTTTTTATCACTCCACTGTAATTTGACTCACTTGTAGACTCTGGCTTCGCTCTACCCAAGTTGTAAGTGAATTTATATCAGTGTAAGATAAGTACATTTGTTTGTGCTGTCAGTTATCAGTAAGGGCTAAGGTCAGTGTAAGGCACACATTAACTCCATATGAATGTTTATGTGCTGAAGCACCATTGCCTCCCATTTAAACCATATTTAGGACAGATAACTCAATTCTGTTGCACTTTCTTAAAACTAATCAAAAACTGGTTCAACCATTATAGGCTCGAAGGATAAGTTACAGCACTTAGCTGTCCTTGGTTTGCTTCTTTAGTAAAAATGTAACAATAGATAGGGATAGTATATTATGTAAAAGGAGTTCGACAGTTTGACCTTGTCTATGGTCATATCTACTTTAGTTACACTTTATGAGTCCATTAGCACAGCTGGATAAACAGCGCTTAAGTATCACAGCAAATAAATTACTGTGTAGAGATGTGATGCCTGTCTGACTGCCTGATTCATTTGAATTCAATCACCCCCAATAGGGTGTTTAACATTTCTTTTGTTACCATTTTTTTTTTTTTTTTCAGATTTTACCTGTGACGCACTCAAACAGTTACATGCACTTCTTCTTCATTCTTTAGTGTTATTCTTGTTCATCTGAGTGGGTGATGTTCGGCCAGAAAAAAGAGGTTCTGAGGCACACTGAGACAGGGCACAACATTGTCATGGTATGTCATCTGGTAAGTAGTTCTGCAACAATTAAAAACCTTTTTTTTTTTTTTTTTTTAAATTTAACTTCACAGTCCAATTTTTTGCTTAAGGTTTCATACACTTATAAGCAGAGAAATGAATAGAGTATATACTGCATTCAATAACATTATTGTCTGCACATGTATCCATGTATATACACATATACACGTATATAGTTTTTTGTGGTAGTGTTCAGTGTCTCTGCCTTTCACAATGCAAGTTTGAGGAGGGGTGGAGGGCAGGGCAGAGAGCTGTGTGTGTGTGTGTGTGTGTGTGTGTGTGTGTGTGTGTGTGTGTGTGTGTGTGTGTGTGTGTGTGTGTGTGTGAGAGAGAGAGAGAAAGAGAGAGAGAGAGAGAGGGAGAGAGACGGAGAGAGACGGAGAGAGACGGAGGGAGGCAGGGGCCCCAGATGGATAATGGATGGGAAGTCATGCCACCGGTGGTAGATTACGGGTCAGAGCTGTTGACACGACCGTCCATCCAGCTGACACCAAAATTAAATTACTCTGTAATTTCAAGTAATGAGACTGTAAAATGAAATTAATGTCATGAAACTGTACATCAAAATTAGGCTGTAATTTCATTTTCTATTCAACAGCATTGCCTCTGAAGCCGTTCAGTGACTAGTGGATGCTCTTAGAATAGGAGTCATTATGGGATGTAAGTATGTCAAAAATTCTCTTGATTGTGTGATTTTTGGTCCATAGAATATTTCATAAAGAAAAAAGAAAATTAAAGAAAACAAACAACTATCATTCAAGTATAGTGCTGCTCTCTTTAAATACTATATGGAAGTGGATCAATGGGATGACTTTAAAGCATGAGAACTGTTTGATCATTGACACTGGACCAAACAAAGAGTCATATTGCCGCCCTCTCCTGCTCACTGACAGCCATTTTCCTTTTTTGCTTTGAGGTCTGCAGACCTCTCCCCCCCTTAGAGAAAAGTGCTGCATGTGCCATTGTGATCTGGTTTATCTCTACCCCCTGGGCAATGAAGCCTTCATCTACAGTAGAGAGGATTAGTGTCTGGATCCAGGCAAGAAACCACCCCTAAACACAATTTCAGAGGCAACCCCCAACACACACACACACACACACACACACAGTGGATGCTCCAGCTGCCGCGCACTTTAAAACCAAGAGTCAGAGGGCTGCTGATGTGTGACGACAATGACAGGTGAAGGAGGGAGGGATGGGGACGGCTGCTCACCTTTCTCTGTGGTCACGCTGTTGGTTTAGGGGCTCCCGGGCCAGTGCCCGGGGCCTCCATGATGGATGGGCACAGCTGAGATCATCCTGGTCGGGGGAAACTGATCTAATGAGGGCCAAATGGGGGCACAACCTGACCCTGAGGACGTCCCAACCCCCGACAGCCTTCTGTGAACTCTATATGTTGTATTTACTCACTAGATGTCAGATACCAGTAGGTCAGTGATCTCAGGGGCATACACAGCACATAGAATTTTCAAAAGTTATCAAAAGTAATTTATACTGATCTAATTAAATTTTTTGTTGATTTATAAACCTAGAGTTTCTTCAGTCATGGCTCCAGACAATGACATTTCCTTGACCAATATTTCAGTGATTTGAAGATTTATATGCCCTTTCTTTCTGTTTTTAGAAAAATATGACAATCTCTTCAACTCTGTTTACATGCACACTGGTTTTGCACTGTTATTCAGACCATGACGAGATTCAGATTTTGAAAATTTGAATTTTTTTCTGCACAGTGCATTGGTAACATGTCTAAATCTGAGCTTCTACTTCTCAGTCCGGACACATGTCGTCTTGTATGTCTACGGTCTGCTCTGTGCATCATGGCAGCACTGCACACTAACCAGCTAGCCAGCAGCTTTCAAAAGAAAAGCACACATGTTCATTCAGAAAGAGAAATACACACCTACTGTAAAACATTATGAAGACTTAAATATCTATAATGGTTTGTGTATATGCACAAATAAAGCAACGTCAGCGTTTTCAAGAAGCTGGTTGAAAGGATGATAAAAAAAAAGGTTAGCTGTGTTTGCGTTGTCAAAGAAGTTGCAGTTATGATACATGCAGCTCATCATCTCTTTCAATTTTCCATGTTTTTTAGGTGATAAATGACACACATACATATTAGTGGACTATACATTTTCAAAATTTTCATTTTACATTTTCATTTACATGTAGTCGGTGTGAATCGTTGCATTCTTTCCTTTGCCTTTACTCCATTTGGTGTTTTGGATGCTGCTACTCGGGGGTGCAAATGTTGCATGAAGTGTGAAATTTGGGAGCACTTCAAGACATAAATGTAAACTAAAAATCCTAAAATGTAATGTTATCTTCCACTATTGTCTATTGTAGCTGAGGGATCAATTGAGATTGGCATCTCAATCGTTCTTTAACTTGTCCTTTAGGATGTATTGATTTCAGCTAAACATAACATAAAAAATATATTGATGTAATTGATCTAATACAGCACTCAGAGTAAAACCAATCAATCAGCAGATGGTTGGATGGTTGGTGGACTCCAGTTGGTGGACTCTTCTCTTATCTTCAGCTCAGCCTGGTCAAGGCTTCCCCTGCCAATGGTGACCGTTTTACTGGGTGATAATTACAATCAAAGAAGTCAGATTATGACTCTTTGTTGCCTTGTGTTGCTCCTGTCACCTGATTACAGGACACGGCAGGATCCTGTCAGCTGCCTTCAAGGAGGGAGGTGTGCCAGCGAGAAGTCCTGCTGCTCTGTGACGCTTCTGTTTCAGGACTCAAACGTCATTTCCCATGACTGTGGAGACTGCGGGGTCGGAGTGACAAAATCTTCACCACCAGAAGACGCTGACTCACACCAGAAAGTATCATATCTGTGAGAGATGTGAGAGAATTTACACACAGAGCGCAGCAGTCCCACTTATTTTGACCACAGTAGCACATGACAGCTCTTTTATGATATACCTGAAGCTGCTAAATCACAGACACAGTCTTGACTATGACTTGACTTGATGGAGATCATCCTCTAAGTGCAGCAGGATGTTATCATCTTGACAACAGATTGATATCTGACAGAAGCCTGACCGATGTGATTTTTCCCCAGATGTGGTTAATGATTCATAAATCCTGTCTTGCTACCCAAGTTTGACTTGGAGCACAAAATGCAAAAAAAAAAAGTATACATCCACTCATAAAACCAACACAAGGTAAAAGTAACTGAGACACTTTTTGCTCATTTAACATAAATCCTGATGCTTTCTGTTGACTGTTGCTGCACTTCTTCTGGTGTTGTGCCAATTCTTGTAAACCACTTTGCACCCTTAAGCTTAAAAAATGTTCCATCCACCACCTCAGCTGTCTTACCATGACCCTTTAATGAGGATTGCAATATATTGATTTATATCTTTTTATAATACACAATGTTAGACATTGTTGCGGGATACAAGCAGAGACTGCTGATCCTATAAGTGACAGTCTTGTTTATTTAGTGAATTTAAGCTAATGGTTTAAACCAAAGAGCTAATTATGTATTGATGTTAAAATGCTACATGAGTACAACAAATGAAAAGATAAAACCACAATGAGCTGCTTTTTTTATTCAGATAAAGAGGAGAGACTTACTCTAAATCAAATCTCAAAGGCGCCAAACAAGAAAGGTGGCATCAGGAAATGAAAAGAAAGTGACAGCATTGCATTGAAAGACATGGGGACAACTGTTAAAGTGTCATTAGGACCTCACAGGCAGACAAAGGACATCCAACACCTCAGCTTTCTGTCGACACGTGGGTGCAAGAGCCGGAAGCTGGCTGCCCATGTCATCCAGAGGTGTGCAAACCACACAGAGGAAATTAAAATCCCACTCGCCACCAAATGAGAAAAAGAGGAAAGAAAGAGAGAGTGTTGGTCGTCGTCCTCCTGTCTGATTTCTATTTGTTCTTCCCCTCATTTCAGTTTGACTTAAAGAAAGTATCACATGAACCACCTGGTTTACCAGAGGACAGAGAAAAGGTCTGTTTCACACATACAGCCCAGACTGGCGGTGCAAGTAGTCGTATGACAGTTGCACATAGGTGAGAAGAAGCTCTCAGGCCAGATGTTGGCAGTCGACCCCAGAAGATTACTGAGAGATTAGTCATAGTGCTGTGTTACTGTACAGCCAAAAGGGGCAGTCTGAGGCTTCGCTGTTATGTAGATATCAAAGACGTTGGCAAAGTGTTATAATAGGGAGTAAGCACAGCAGAAACGTCAGACAGGGTGAACCAACATCTTTGACCATTTAGCTTTACAAGTTACAGTTCTGGCAGAAAACTGCAGGAGAAAAAACAAACAAGTTTGCAGACTTAACAGCGCAATTCATCTAAGAAACTTCTCCCACACAAAGTCTACCTAATGCCCGTACCTTTGTAAAATTTGCACACAGTTTGAATCAAGATGTGAAGGACTATTTGGAACATGATTACTTGTAACATTTTTGTTTTGTATTTTCAGCTTGGGACGGGTTGGAATTGTAGGATGTCCAGTCCCACCCATGCTTGTTTTTTGATATCACTGAAAAAAATGTGAAATTCAATATTGAAAAAATCAAGACCAGTGTAACAAGTGCTTCACAACATCCACAAAAATAAAACACACAGGAATAAACAGGCTGGTGCAAGGAATATAACAGCAATAAACCTTAGAACAGGGGGTTGATAAAAACCATAAAAACAATGAGAAGAAAATGTTGAAAAAAACAATTGGTCCATTAAGACAGAGTTGTGCAAGAAAAATACAGTGTAACTCAACAAAAAAAAATAAACATTTCAATTCAAACATATATGAAATATAATTTCAAAAGGGAATAAAAAGAAGATTGAAAAAAAACAAACAGATAACCAAACCTGATAGAGTAAATAGTGAAGGACAGAGGACAGGATAAGAGGCAAAGATGTTGTACAGGCAGGTATTTATGCAATATTTTACTATTACGATATTCTTCTCCTGGGCTCTGTCCCTTAAAATTTGCCTGGCATTTTGATATGTTGCCAGTTTAATCAATGCCCGCCCCAAACTCTAGTAGGAAGAGGTAACAGATGGAGAGACTTTTGCATTCCCGAGCAGTTGGAGAGAACAAGACAGCAGATGCTTTGCTTTTATTTTTTTACGTGTTCACTCCGTCATTTGGAGGTATGGTAGCCCAAGCGGGACAAAGGGCCAAGGCCAAATATCTTGGCTTTGTAGCAACAACAGCTGGGAGGAACAAACTAGGAAGTCGCTCCACTTCATTAAAGACCCAGCGGGAGAGCAGCAGAGCCTTTCTAGCTCTCCTCCCATTCTCTCCATCACTCCACTCCCCTTTCTGTCTGTCATTACACACGACACACGCCTTCCCCGACCGGTAACTGAACATACAGAGAGGCCGTTACCATGTCGAGCGCAACTTTGTACTGTATGTTGTTTTGTTCTCTTACTTTCATCAGTAGTGATACTACTTTTGAATGAAACCACCCTGGAGTTTGTGGCATGTGGTATATCATGACAGAGAACTTCTCTGTGTTCCTGAGCTTTTCCTCGGCAGAGACATGACCATGTAGGTAGAACATGGGAGGGGGTTATCAGGATTTACATTTGTTATTAGGTGGTGACCTCTAGAAAGGAAGAAGTAGGTTAAACAAGCACAGGACTTTCATTCTGGAGGCTGCTGTTTGTGTCCAGGGTGAACCCAAAGGTCAGTGGACTCACTGACATAGCGATGTGGCATTACTTTGGTAGCATAGGTACCAGGGCTGTCAGGATATCAGGTGTTTCACTACATAATTATCTTGGCGAAACAAATTTACAATCATTTCTGATTCATCATCATCATTTCTACAGAAGGATTGAGAACAAATAATGTTGTCTGTCAGATCATGTTTAATTTAGTTTTCTGTGTGTTTTGTCTCGTTTGCAGCAAAAATCAATCACACAGGAGATGGAGAGAGTCTGTAACTGTACATAAAAAACCTGTATCACTAGATTATAAGATACTATCATGGGTGTCTTATGTACACAATATCAGTGTTTCAATATTTTAATAACATGGTTATCGTCATTCTAAGTGCATCACAACACTCACACTTTTCTAAATGTATACGTTTCTGTTACGTATGTTGGTGACGTGCTGCAGTGGTTTAACTGTTTAGGGAATGGTGATATTCTGTTTGTCATACCTCCGCCAAAAAGGTTGTGTTTTTATCTACATTTGGAAGCAGGACTTTCAACTAATTTCCAGAAAAGACCCTATTGATTTTACATTTAATGTTTAATATTGTGACATTGGGTGCTTTTGACATTTTGTTCAGGAAATGATGCTCACATTTGATGAAAAATACATGCTAATATTTTGAGCACCTCAAATTTAATTCTATTGATGTCCATTGTAGGTTGGTGAATGTGATTGTACATAATGAAATATCTGAATGTCCTCACAGTTGTACATCTAGCAGGGAAGTTTAATACTATATACTGTATGATTCTCTGTGTTGTGTGTTTATTTCTGATTTTTAGTTAGAGGTACAGACGAGCTCTCACTATAAGCTCCTCTGATCTGATCCTCCTACAGTGTGAAAGTGTTCTCCAGAGGCTACACTAATCTCCTCCACATCCCTACAGGTTCACAGCCACAGCGACTGAACTGCTGCGTCAGGACGTCACCTTCTGAAAGAAGTGTTTCTCTCATGGTTTAGTACCAGTTTAGTTAGAACTTTTCTTCTTTTCCTCACAACTGAACTGATTTCCTGCAGACATGACCTTCCCACTTCAAGAAAAACACAGTTATCACTAAGAAGCCAGGAGAAGTCCAAAAAACAAACACTGACCAACACACACAAGTCGTGCCCTTTTGGCTTCACTCAAACCATCGGTAATAGTCGCTCACTTCATGATTTCTCGTTTAGTGAGTGATGGACAGATCCCCCCCTCAGCACCACAAAAGAAAACACCTGTTTGAAGCTGCCTAATCCTAGCCAGCGGCCCTGCTCTTTGGGCTCTCAGGGGCCCCGTCTAATCCGCACAAGGGCACCAGGCCAAGGCCAGGACAGATTAGACCCCCATAATCCATCTATCCATCCATGCACACACACCTCCGAGTCTGCCCCCTATAACGAGTGTTTGAATCGGCCCCTTAATCCTCGGACTCGGCGGAGCCCTCCACCCTGCACACAGCCTCCTTCCCCCTCAGCCCAGACCTAATCTTCATGCATCCCCTTCATACCCACTAGCAGACCTGGGCCAGCCCAGCACTCACAGCCCCACCCCACCTCCCTTTCCCTCCCCCGGTGGGGCTGAAAGCCCATTGATTTGTTGATTTCTCTTCCTTTGTCTGCGGCCGACCGAGTGTTAACGGGACATCCAGGGTTCGAGGCCCACTGCCAGGACTTTTGGCATGGGAGATTAAGGTCCTGATCTGGGCATCTGTCACTGCCCAGTCCCCCTTCTCCATTGTGGTTCTGGAAGAGGCTTTTTCCTTCAGTCATTTTCTGTAAAATGTGTTGCTTTAACGAAAATATAAAACAACCAATTCAGCCAACTAATTGTTGGCAGTGTATGTTTCTGCAAACCACGGATATGTTGAAATGTCACATTTCTTTAAGTTACATTTTTACTTTATTCTGTGACAATGCTGTACTCAGGGTCTGGTTAGGTTTAGGTACAAAAACACTTGGTTATGGTCAGAAAAATATAGCGTTTTGGCTAATTTACCTGCTTGGCTTACTGAACACAGCTGGAGATGTCCCGACTTTACGTAAAAAACATCAGTAACTCCACCACAGTTCCCTCCACTTTTGTGATAAGACAGTCAGGTCATAACCATGTCATGTGTGCGTGACACATAGCATTTCATTGTGCACTGTCACTGTTACACATATTTTCTGCTCGCTGTACACAATTGTCAATTGAATCCCTGCATGCTGTTGGTGAGGTACTGTGTACACAGTTTACATGTATGCATGGATGCATATGATGTATATAAACCATCCACCCCAAAATACACATATTTCATTTTATACATAAGTATAAACAAGTATTTCTTTCATTGCCATACCTATTGATATGCTGTATAAACCTATTTTGTATAAACCTACTGTACTATCCTGTTGCATTCATCATTATTTAATCTTTACATTTGACTTATTTGTCAGAATCCTGTTGTCCCTGTTCCTAGCAATATGTATATTTCAGTAAATATACTAAGAGCAATGTAGTCAAATTCCCTGTAGGTGTGTAAACATACCTGGTCAATACATGTATTCAGTTATAATCTTAATCAGTTTGTCTAAGCTTTGATAATGAGAGACAAATCAATACTATAGAATTATTCAGAGCATCAAAATTTCAAAAACGTTATTCAACACTAAGAACAACAAAAATTCACGAATCTGGTTAAATTTATTGAAACAATAATATCTGCTTTGTACTGTATTTGACCCTTACAAGGCAACCCATCATCACTGTTCATTAAACTAAATTATGTATGTGTTTGTTTTTCTTTCAGTGTATAACTATGTTGGCAGGGGTCATTACAGAATAAAGAATGATCTCAATGTTGTACTTCTGATCACATGGCAGCTTGACATCCAATACATCACTATTTTTATTGCAAATGTGACAAGCTGCATCTTATATGAAATCATGAGGCAAATATCAAAATGGCAATATGTGAACTGCAGAGATAAAAATACTTAATAATACCAACATCAGACAACGCATTAAGGTTGTCCTACAATTATTAAGGCAACCATGAGTAGACACAGGAGTTTACACAGACTATGTCTCCATCTAGTGGTGAGAAAGTTTACATGCAAGCTGTAATCCATGGATTTCTTTAGGTCAGGGAAGTTAAATGCAATATTAACTGCATGTTATTTTAATAAACTCAGTCTCACAACAACACATTATAACGATATCTTTTGTATGAGATTGTGAACTACAACAAACCTGAATTTTAGGTATTGTGTTTCAGAAAAAAGTTACCTCTAAGTGATCATTAAACATATTTAAAAAAGGACTTTATGTAATTTGATTGTGTCATACAGTTCTTTGTAATGTTTGCCAATGGTGGCATTAACATACATACTGTCTAAAGATCTTCACTACTTTGTTTCTTTATATACATTTCTGCTCTTGTTTGTTGTCTGTGGTTTCCATTTATTTATTAGTCTTTTAAGTAGGAAGTATGAACTGCATTTTAGACCATGAACTGTCACAGGTGGAGTTACATTAAAAGTGTTGCTTATAGCACCATCAGCTGGTTGAAATACTTCAGGGTGGAAATAAAACTTAACCAGGAAATAATAACTTAAATCCCAAAATATCAGACCATGTGGGATACAATTAAGTACTGAAAAAAATATATAAACATGTTTTGGGTTGTATTGCTTTTATTGAATAAGGCACAAAACAGTGGTGTACAAAAATAAATTGAATTAAAAGCACTTCCCTGCATCAAAGAAAAAAAAAAAAAAGAATTTTTTTGGGCCTCATTTTTTGTGGCAATTACTGTGCAATTACAAATTTTCACTACGGTATATCTGGACAAAGTATAATGTCTCACTAAAAGAATGACCTGAACTGTTAAGTCAGTGACAACTACAATAACTTTTGCTCATCTTTCAACAGCACCACTCACACTTTGTTGACTCATTCACACCCAGGTATAAGCCATTGCGCTGATGGCTGTCATCATCCTTAGACAACAATTGTGCGTATTTAGCTGTCACAGATACAGCATCTACAAGACATGCTTGAGTTTATATATATATATATATATATATATATATATATATATATATATATATATATATATATATATATATATATATATATATATATATATATATATATATATATATATATATATATATATATATATATATATATATATATATATATATATATATATATATATATATATATATATATATATATATATATATATATATATATTTATATATATATATTATATATATATATATTTATTTATTTATTTATTTATTATTATATATATATTGAAATATTCAAATATTTGATTATATTCTTTTGTATGTGGCAAACCTCATGCAAGATAAAATACAAGTTTAAAAGGATTCTAAAATCTTTAAAATGAACATAATATGATTGTCAACAGGTATAATGTGTAAACAACTGCATTGCTAAGTTTGTCAATGTGAATTCTGAGGTAAGCAGAAGTGCCAGGTTTCCAATGCTGAGAATCTTGACTGAACCGACTAATCCGAGATGAGTTTGTCACATGGCAGCAGCCGGCTGACACCGACGCCCTTAGCACATTCATTCTGCAGATATAAAACAAGGATGCAAGGTTAACTCAGTCTCAAATGCTTTATCCATAAAACAAAAGTTGGACATAGGAAAATAGAAAAAAAAAATATATAGGAAAAAAATGCTCACTAATTAAAAAAGGTATCTCTTGTATCTGTAAAAACCTAAAAATGACAACTTGTGGTTATGTTGAGGTGAAGTAACCCCTAAAATCTGTTTTTTTTTTTAAAAGTTGAGGAAATGACTGTGTATGGAGTTAGATTTGTGTCTTTATTACATGCAAGAAAATAAATGATCTGAGAGAAAAAAAAATGTTTGAGAGAAAAAGTTATCACACTGATATTCACACCAATAGCAATATGTAATATTTGAGAATAAAAAAAGTTGAAAGTATTTTTTCATAGAACATAAAGAAATATACATTTAAAAGTTTTAACAAATTCTGAGAAAAAAAAACTCAAAACGTTTTTCTTCTCTCTCAAAACCTAAGTCTTTGCTCTCGATGCAATTTCTTGCTCTTGTGTCAAGATTTTGCTCTTGCGGTGAGAATCATCTTGGGAGGTGTGGTTTGACAATCCCGTTTGGAGAGGGGTCCTTGGACATGTTGGCTAACCAGGAAAAATATTCCGATCACCCTGATCATCAATCCAAGTCACGTACATGTATATACATTTTGACATGGCTTGAACACTACTCCCTAACTAAAGCCCTTCTCCCCCATCATGCAATTTGGAGGGACAGCCAGCAAGGAAGAGTCCTGGTGGTTCTAAACTTCTTCCATTTACAGATGATAGAGGCTACTGTGCTCATGGGGACCTTTAAAGCAGCAGAAATTTTTCTCTACCCTTCCCCAGATCTGTGCATTGAGACAATCCTGTCTCAGAGGTCTACGGACAAGTCCTTCGACTTCATGCTTGTTTTGTGGTCTGACATGCACTGTTAACTGTGGGACCTTATATAGACAGGTGTGTGCCTTTCCAAATCATGTCCAATCAACTTAATTTACCACAGGTGTACTCCAAGCAGTAGAAACATCTCAGGGATGATCAGTGGAAACAGAATGCATCTGAGCTCCATTTTGAACTGATCTCAAAGGTTGTGAATACATATGTACAAGTGATTTCTTTGTTGTTTTTTTTAAATAAATTTGCAAAAATCTCAAACAACCTTTTTTTAAGTTGTCATTATGGGGTACTATGCATAGAATTTTGAGGGAAAAAATGTATAGAATCCATTTTGGAATGAAGCTGTATCCTAACAAAATTTGGAAAAAGTGAAGTGCTGTGAATCCTTTCCGTATGCACTGTAGGTGCTATTAAGAGGATTTTGTTAACCTCTGACAGAGCCAGGCTGACTGTCTCTCTGCCTTCCCCACTCTTTATTCATATTTTGGATACAGAGTGGTATCAATCTTGTCTCGTCTCACTAAACTCTGACATTTGGACATTTGGGTAATACGCTTATTCAATTTCTTGCTCAAACTAGAAGAAGCTCAACAAGGGAAGAAACAAAACTATCACATCTGCTCTGCATGACTTTTTTTTTAGAACTACTCAACTGATCAATAGAAGTGTGTAAAATAAAATGTCAATAAAACCCGTCAACATTATTTGGACCAGTTAACGAAGAGTCTTTGGGTTTTGGACTGTTGGTTTGATAAAATAATAAAAAATAAAGAGCTCTGGGAAATTGTGTTGAGCATTTTTCCGCAAATTTTTAACTTTTCGTGGACATGATTTATCGATTATTTGTGAAATAACAAGCAGATTAGTTGATAAATAAAATATTCTTTAGTTGCAGCAGCAGCTCTCACCATGTAGTTGACGACGTTGACGTGGTAGGGGATCCCGCCCATCTCGTCACACTTCTTCATGTTTGTCCTCTCTGGATCTCCAGCAGCCAAAACAGGAGCGTCGGGGTCAGCCTGTATGACAGACAGCAGCAACAACAAACCACGTTATTTTATTCTATTTCAAAATTATACAACAAAGGGGTTGCAATCATTGATCATCATCTACACATTTTCCCATGAATTAATCTTTTTAACATCGTAGCAGTGCCCCCTACTCACAGGTTCCATTCCTCTGTGGATGGACAGCAGATCTGACATCCTGTCGTTGAACCCTGAGGCAAAGTTCTCCGGGTTGATCGCCACAAAACACTGACCCTGAAAACACAAAATGGGTGATGACGACAGCGTGGAGAACTGACCCAATACAAAAAAGTACAGGGGAGCCATGACATGCTGTAATACGGCATACGTTGGACTTACTGATCCTGCTTGTCTTTTAGATAACAGCAACTGTTTCAACATGTCAAAACTGATTGTTTGCTTTGGCTGACATGTTACCTACTTGGTTTCTGTCCAGCTAATCATCACAGTATTTTAATGCAACCTATTCACATTAATATACATCAATATGGCAGTACAAAATATTTTAAGAAAATGTGCCAGTAACTTTTGACTTAAAAGAGATTTATTTTATATTGTACATTTTAGCAGCTGGGTTACAGGTAGGTCATTTTCAACCTGTGCCATTTCACAGACAGCAAGACAAGAGGACAAAGTGACAACAGCTCACTTTAGGGAGAACAAGGATTAGCACGTCCTGTCTAGAACACAACACACATGCCAAGAAAAACAAACAAAAATGGGAACGTACCAGGTTGGCAACTCTGTCTGTTACTTTCCACGTGCGGACATGATTGCTGTATTGGGCACCAGCCAAGATACCACAGAACACTTCTACCATCATTCCCAGACCGTAGCCTTTGTACCCTCCTGAGGGCAACAACACAGACATCACAACACAAACAAATGTCAGTTGTGTCAAGAGGACGGAGGAAAATAACAAATGCTTTTTATCAGAAGAATATTAAAGAGGAAGAAAATGTGAAACATGACAAAAGCAATAACTAAGAGAATTAAGACTGAGCCCTCTTTTGCGATGCATCATCTCTCCCTGTTCTGGTCTGCTGTCACTTCCTGTTCTCCATGCCCAAAGCATTATCACAAAATGACTAAGATGTCAGCGCAGACAGAGAGCGGTATGCTGTCAATACTATACTTAATAATAAGCTAACAGAAAGGAAGAAAACAAAAAAAAAGCACCTGTGGCTTCACTGCCACCAATTGGCACCAGTCCTCCTCCACTTAGGACTCTCTTGGGGTCGGTGGTTAGCTTGCCCTGGGCGTCACAGCCCCAGCCCTCAGGGATGGGGTCTCCACGCCTCTCATGGAGCTCCACCTGTGCACATCAAACATTGACACTTTGAATAAGCATCATATTATGGATTGCAATTATTCACTGTAGCTTTTTCACTGCAGGCACACTGAATCTGCATCATCAGCAGTCCTGTTTGCTGTGTATGACCTGCTTTGCAGTTCAAATTGGGGGAAGTTCGTATGCACATTTCCAGGTAGCAGATGATAAAAAAAGAGAACAGGACGGCATCCTGACTTGACAAATGAATGGAAAGACATCCTTCTTCAGCTTGTTCTCTTGCACTTTCATGATCTATACACGCACACACACACGCGCGCACACACACACACACACACAGGTGAGATTAATTCTAAGCGACTGCAGCTAGTACAAGGAGTAGATCCCAACAGGGGGAGCCACAACCTTTCAAAGCAGACAAAGCATATCAGATCTCTTCATTCATCCCACAATGAGGGAATTCAGGAAGTGTTTCCATTACGCCTCCCTTTGGAGAAGGATTATGTCTGTAGAATCACCCCTCTGTGACACCTTCACTGTCTCTCAGGTAGCAGATAAAACCACACTTCAATCCTTCCTATTCTTAGCCTTTGCGGCAGGTTTCCTACCTCATGCTACCTGACTGACAACGGTAGAGTAGCAGGCTTTGACATTATACACCTGGACACCTTGGATCTGAAGTCACAAAGTTTCTCAAGTACAGCAGAGCAAGACTGCAACGTAGTGTTAATGATGGCAACACCAAACATATGGCGTGAAAACAAAACAGCCCGGCTGAAATTCCATTAATGCAAAGTTTGTTGGCTTTGAGGAAGTTATGATCTGTATGTCAGGCATCCCTGATGGCTTATCAGCACAAACTTGCTCTCACCTTTCCAAGTGCAACTGCTGACGTGGCCATGTCCAGAACAAAGCTGTCTCCATCTTTAGCGGGTGCTGCCAAACTGATGGGGTTGGTGCCCAATGTGCACTACAAACAGCAGGTACACAGTATTAGAATCAGACACAGAAGTTATTTAACAGTTTATTCTGTTAGATGAATAATAGATTTACCTCCTTACCACGTGTTGGAACCACCAGTGGGGACGTGTTGGTAAAAGACATTCCCTGTGGTAGTTAGATTGTTATCAGACATACAATGAAAACCCATCAAGGAAAACAGCACATTGACCTCCAAGACTGAAGGAAGGACATTTAGTTTAAAATCTTTTAATAATCAAAAATATTTATTTATTTAAAAATCTTAAATAGCTGCAAATATTTAAAATTAGTTGACAGACAGATAAACCTTTCACCCACAATCATGTTTTCCTTCAGAGCTTGTAGCGCGTAGTATCCGGCAATACCGTAATGGTTGGAACCTTTGAGAGAACAATCAAACATTTGAATACCAAAGGCAACAGCGAGTATATTCTATTTATCCAAATCAAATGCATTGCAGTGGTTTTGGGTTCTCTCCTCCCACACTTAACTGCCTGTTACATGAGCACTCTTCTAATCTTTTAATAGAGAAGATAATCCCTTCACGAATGGCGAACATTCAGTCAAATCAAATAAAGACCTGCAACCTGAGCATGTTAGCGTGACACATCAGCTCAGCAAACACTTGTTTATCCGTCATATTAATCATCAGATTTTCGACAGATGTCTTGACGTGCTTGTTTAGCTGCATCACAAGTTTTCCTTTGGGGGTTTGATGAAAGCAGGACTAACCGCGTGCCACCACCCAGCCGATGCCGACTTCTTTGGCCTTCTTAATGGCCAGATTCATGCAGAAGTTTCCCACCACAGGACCCAGGAGGTTCTTCCCATCCACCAGTGCTGTGGCTGCAGTCTCCTTCTCCAGCACTGGCTCCCCGTCCTTTGCACAGATCCCCGACCTGATGTCCTTTACATACATATCTGTAGAAGCACAAGTCATGCTTTAATCCACAAACGCTCACAAGCATGCAGCTACAGTAACCAATTTCCAGTCTTCCACCGACCCATCCTGTTGAGTCCATGGCTGTAGTGGCCCCTGTGGTCCCCCTCCACCAGCACCTCGGCCAGGCTGCGGGCATGATGCTCCTTGGTGCCCACAGCTATCATACACCTCTCGATGAAGCCTTGCACCTCCGCCTTGGAAATCAGACATCTGCAGAAGGGTAAAGTTTGTAATCTGATTACCATATCCTCAATTATACCATTGTAGTAACACATTCAAAAAAGGTGAAGAATGTGTATTTTAGTGGATCATGAAGTATGCCAATATGTTATACCTAATGTCTGTTGTGACATCTGTTCCTTTCATCTGACCTAATCAAAAATTGATTAGCAAACCAAATTTGACTTCACTGACGAAATCAATCATGTCCACACAATCATTGACAGAACAGAACAGACGTGACTTTTGGCCCAAAAAGCAATTGCAGTGCTGCCCAATTATGTTTGACGCCAAAGTCCTGCAGGGCTTAACCCTTTTTTGCCACACATTTTAGACAGGACAGAGAGCCCCTCGCAAATTCAAAGTCCATCTTTGCAACCGTGATTGCAAAACCTTTAACCATACAGATGACATAGGTCATGATGGTAAAAGCTCTGCAGGTATTGCATTGAATTGTAACTGCAAGCAGAGTTTAGCAGAAAAGCTAAAGCAACTGAGAAAAAATTCTGAAGCCTCTCTGTTGATGTAAAGCAAATCAAGTTGAGCTGCAACAACATAAAATTTGGAAGACATCAACTGCTAGTGAAACTGTCACAGTGCTCAAAACACAGTCTCTGTCACAATTAAAGTCATCTGCACTGAAATTGCTATTGGTCAGAGAAGAATGCTGTGCAGAAAATCCCTCTATCAGCAACAGATGCAAATGGTCACATCAGCACTGTAGCAGAGTAAAGATTGTTGTATGTAGAAAAGCTCTGCTGAAAATGAAGCGATACTAACAAGGATTTGCAGATTTTTTTTTAAAAAACTGATCTTTTGGGCACGGATCACAATGATAAAATAATACGACCAGCTAACAGTCAAAGAAGTACCATGATGATTATGCATTATATCTTCAAAAAGTCCTCAACCTTAACCAGTTAACTGTGTTCCTCAAACTTCCTTTTTCCAGATGTAGTTTATTAAATGTTCAACTGACTGATGAAATAACTTTTGATAACAAACATAAGACAGATCAATCATGAAATGCTTTAATTATCACTGATGGTACAGAACACGCGCATCGCGATGAGGTCTCCAAGTTTTGATACTCTTTAACGCTGAACACATTAGGTATCTCTGCCTTCGCCATGGTCTCCCTTTCTCTATTCTCTTCCTTGTTTCCTTCATTATACTTTATTGCACTGCGGGGTTAGAAAACTCGTAATTTCTGGAATGCACCATAAATGGGTCCAGATACTTGCTGTGGGCGAGCTGACTCCGCCTGGTGATTGGATGGTTCTCGGTTTTCTCTCCAAAATAACATTGTGTTCTCTACAAACAGCTGTGCAGAAGAAAACAAAAAAACAATAACTGATGCAAATCATCAAAAAAATAAAACTTCGGCACATCGGAGTGTTGGGATCTGGGTGTTTGCTGAATGATTAACCCTGATTATAATGGTAGACATGAACTGAAGCAACTGGCTAAACTATAGAATCCACTATCCATCTTGCTGTCAGAGCGCGTGGTCATAGCTTTTATCAAGAGTATCTGACGTTGAGGTATGCAACTGTTATACAACTTGTAAGATCACCAGAGAAAAGTAATTGAATTCTTGGACTTAATGCAGACCGACCGATTTCCTTTAAGACGAAACAATGAGCTCCATCCTTACTACAAGCGTGCCGTGAGGACAGCTTGTGTAATCTGAACTGCATCTGTTACTCATAAGAAAAAAACGGCGTAAACAACATTGTGGCACAAACAAGGGTTTAAAACAGGACACTGTGTGCACCCACCAACTCAGGTCCAAACTCCTCCCATCATCAGTGCCCAAATAACATACAGCTTCTTTCAGTCAAATCTGTCTCAGCGAGGCCATAAAGGACCTTCAAGGATTTTGTCTTTAAGCATGAAACTGTACTTACTTTTTTTTAGAGTTAGATGTGAATTTAAAGCAGAGAAGAGAAGATCAATACCACTCTCATGTATATACCATGAATGACACTGAAGCTTGCAGCCAGTTAGCGAATCTTAGCATAAAGACTATGAATGGGGGAAAGCAGCCAACTTTGCTCTGCCCTAAAGTTAGTAAAGCCACTTTCCAGTACCTCTAAAGCTCACTAGCCAACACATCGTATGTGTGTTGTTCTTTTCTCTACAATAACCAAAAAGTAAAACACAAAGTTTGTTGTTTTACTGTTTCCATTTCTTGGTTGGGACCAGTAATCTCAGTTGGGATCAGTAATCTGGCAAAGAAATTATCATATTGGTTTTCATATTTATCAAAACAAGAAGAATATAAAATGTGAATTGGTCCTTAGAGATGATGGTTTGCTAGCCTTATCCAGATATCCAGATATATTTCCCCACAATTCCAAGTTTTTATGCTAAGCTAAGATAACTGCCTCCCGGCGCCAGCTATGAGTTTACCACCTAGATGTGAGTGTGGTCTAAATCTTCTCATTGAACCCTTGCAATGAAAGTAGAAAATGTATAATTCTCAACTTCAATTGTGCGTTATTTAAAAAAACAAAAACAAAAAAAAAAACAAGGGTCTCATTGAAGACACACATTGAAGCCCTAATGAATTCCAGAATGGAGTCAGTTTATGAGCTGTGGGTATGGGGTGGGTACCAGCTGAGACTTATCCGTCTTATGCAAGAGGGGCATAAAGACTGTGTGGCACTGTAGGTGACAGAGAAATTACAAGGGAAAAATTTGACGAGGGCTCCACGATAGAAGTGTGACTTTAATGCACCGGCAGGCTTAGTAGGTTTGTTTAGGTGCTGAATACAGTGAATGCTTTAACATATGTCATCACAAACACAGCTAAAATGTAGTGGCGAGTTCTCCTTCCTCTTCTTCTTCAAAAAAATGCAGCCCAAGAGAAACTGGCTTTGGTTGAATTCTCTCTGGACTATGTATTCTGGGGTCAGGGGTCAAAGGGGAGGCTGGCCCTCCCTTCATTAGCTGATATATAATAGGACACTGTAGGCAAAAGATGGCCTCCTAAAGGTTGATTGCATGAAAAATACAAAGAAAACAGTCTGATTAGGCATGGGACGATATGAAATTCATGTCACGATTATCCTTGCCAAAATAAATTTGGTACACAATAATATCCTCATAATCATAAAAATAGGCAACTACCAAGCTGACAAAACAGAGACACCACAAGACACCAACAGCGTTATGCTATTGGCTCTCAAACCTTCTTAGAAGCTGGAACCAATGGTCAGAATTCTGAGATGTAAATAAAAAACAAACATTTTGGACCCGACATTTAAAAAAAACAAAAAACAAAAAGAATGAATGAATGCATGCATGAATTAATAAATGACTTCAATCATCTGGCTGATGATTTTAAGTTTTCCTGGAGATAATCCTTACTCCATTTTCTTTCTTAAGAGCACTAGATCTACTGGCAACCCACACCTTCTTGCCTCCAAAAACACTGATGGACATTGTAGCCAAAAAACAACATATTTGTTCCATCTGACCTCAGAGCTTCCCTCCAGAAAGTTTTTATCTATTTGTCCATGTGGTCAGCAGCAAACTGCAGTGGTCCTTTGAGGTGCTGTGCCTGAAGTAGGAGTACAGCACAGCAGCCTCTTAGCCCAATAGCGATGCAAAACACGGTCGACTGTGGACACTGACACCTGTCTTCCAGCAGCTTCTAATTTATTGCAGACTTGCTTTTTTGTTGTTTTTGGTTGACTCTTGATCATCCTGACCAGTTTTCTTTCAGCGGCAGATGACAGTTTGCGTTTTCTTTTTGATCGGGGCAGTGACACGACTGTGCCATGCAGTTTATACTTCTTAGGACCTTTAACTTCTTTGAAATGGCTCCAAATGACTTTCCTGACATACTCAAATCAATGATGTGCACTTTCAGCTCAATCCTGAGCTCGCTAGACTGTCCCATTACTGCATTTGTGGCTGAGTCTAAAGGGTATATCAAACAAGCCCTATTTAAATGTGTCCAGAAAAAAAAGTCACCAGCTGCTATCAATCATTATCACTCAGAGGAAGGAGGACACGCTACAAAGAAAACTGATTCATACAACTTTCTACCTCATCAAAACTGGTCATTCAAATTGTTGCACGTATATTTCTGTGACACAGTATTTTGTGTTCCTCTCATTCCATCACACAACAATGAGTGCTGTAGAAATCACTGAGATATGTTTTACATTTTGGCCACGACTCTGTGTCAACATGAGAAGAGAAATGTCCTCTTTATCCACAGCAGGGTCTATCAGCTAAAGTTACTGATCAGATTCTTCAAAGCAGAAGCCTCAGCCATGCACATTATTCCCAAGCAGGTCAAACTTAGCGAGGGAGCTGTTGCTAACTTTCTCCACTTTCCTTTTGGGCAGACACCACACACACAATTTGATGACCAATGAGTGTAAACAAGAGGAAAGCAATCACAACTTAGTATAGACAAATCTAAAGCTTGAAAAAAGAAAAAAAAAAAAGAGTCTACACAGTCTTTAAGGAGGGTTTGGATCTCAGGATGGTAATTGTCCTGACGTTCCACTACGTCTAGAAAAGTTTTTCGTCCTGGCCTGCCAAGCAGCTCATTCACACCCTAATGCACTCTACTGTCCTCCATCCTGTTTTAATCAGAGCCCACACCGGATCCCTACCTGCTCATGGTGACTGCTCTGCTTCGTGCTCCTACGGGTCACTACTATCACTCCTGGCTTTGATGCTGGTGATCTGCCGCTGTCAGTGAACTACAGAGACCCAGCCAAATTGCTCTTCAAGCCCAGGAGAGTTTGGAAACGCCCAGTGTTGTCAAGGTGTCCTGCCTGTTGTCTCTCTGTGGGCGGGTTGGAGGAGAGGCTTCTGTTGGGGGAGGGAGTCTTCTCTGCTGGCTCGTCGACACCCATCAGGCCTGTTCCTGGCTTGACAAGGTTGTGGTGCTCCAGGCGTTGTGCAAACGTTCCATTTTGTGGCTGCAGTGTTTAACATGATAGGTATGGCACCTTTGGAAAGCACAGCTTGTACTGGCGGGTTATGGCCCCAGAGGAATTTGGCCCCTACTTTAGATCATCTTTAGCTTACTCAGCTTATTAATGAATATCTGTATGATATCCCTGTTATATACTTTTCTCATATTTGGGATGTGGTGCAACTGCATTGATTAGACCATGCTCAAGTAAAAACGCTAAAGATTTGCCAACATTTTGCAGCCAGCTTCCTCTCAAACGATGCAAAAACGTCTCGTGGGACAATTCATCATCCTGCACAACAACAGGACAACAGGACTGTCTCACATCTGAACCACATTCATGAGGGATTTCATATATCAAGAGTTGCTGGCTGCAGAATATGTAAGAAAAAAGATGATTGTATCTTTTGCCTCTGTGGATGAAGCTCCTTGTAGTTATAAAGCCAAAAGCGGTGGTGCGTGTCTCGAAAGGGGACACATAGCCTCAGGCTAAGGTGTAGCCACTTCCGGGGAAAGAAGAGCAGGGAAAGAAATGAATCACTGGTTCAGCTCTGTCTTTGATTAAATGTTCTGGAGTAATTCCTTTCGTAGTGACTAATGTGGGAGTTGCCACTTCTTATCAATTTTATTTGCCCCAACAAGCAAACTGAGTGGGTTTTGTCTTGCGAAATGACAGCAGGAAGAGCAGCGAAAACACAAGATAGACGGTTGAATCAGACTTGAAACTGAACACCTACTGAAGACATGGATGACATTTCGGTTGATTATAGTGATCATTTCACCTGCTTTACCTTATTTCTTTACTTATTTTCTTATACTTGATGTTAAAGTGGCTAAAGATGTACAAAGGGTGCAGGCCAAGTTTGTAAGAAGTTCACAGACTTAATATCTTAAAGGTATAGGATTTAGGATATACAATCATATCTTATAAGGAGCCTCGTATATCTACAGAGGGAGCAGGTCATCTTCCACAGAGCGGAACATGTTGCAGCACCGCGTTTCTTCCAACACAAGCTTATACATAAATGACTGAATGGGTCAATTGTCAACATCTCCTAAATCGTCACACATCATTGTTCCCAAAAGAGACAGATGTATCAGACCCTTCTTGTGAGGTTGCAGTCTGTTGAGACTGAGGCAAGGAAACTACTCAGTTAGGTTTGGGAAAACATTGTGGTAAAGGCTAAAATCATTAGGTTACTGCTATACTTCAATACGTCAGTAAGTCAGAAGATCTCACCATTGAATTCTGTTTTTTTTCAATGGACACAAACAGCTGTCTCAATCTGAATCAAACTCCTGTCCTCGTTTAACCTTGTTTGACGCATCTACGACCCCCTCCCTGTACATACTTTTCACTCTTTATATATGGGTAGGAATAAGCTGCTTTTTTTCAACCTTTACATCTGTTTTTTTGTTTTGTTTTGTTTTGTTTTGTGTGTTGTCATCATAATATTGTTGAAGTGCCATGTGAATGAACTAAACAATGGAAAAAAAGTCTCAATGTGTTAAGTCAGTGTGGCACTTAAGACACATTATTATTATTATTATTATTATTATTATTATTATTATTATTATTATTATTATTATTATTATTATTATTATTATTATTATCATCATCTCATTTGATGGTTGTTTTCCATTTAAAAAGGCTGGTTTGATGAAGTCAGGAGTGCTTGGGAAAGTCAAGCAGACCACTAGGGGTCAGGCCCTCCCTAGACTTGGAAGTGTGGCATCTGATCAAGATGCAGGGTGATAATGACTTACCATTTTCTATGCAGTTTCAGTACACTTTAACTAGCTATGGAACAGCCTGTACTTCAGTGTCCTTTAACCCAACAAATAAAGCTCTGGCAAAACTAAACTTTCCACTGAGTGAAGAAAAGGATGGCAGTGGTACAGTTTTTGGAGATTGTTAATATGTAGGTATGTCTTTGATAATATAATTTGGACTTAACTTGTCCCTGGGGCATTCGTCTGAGAACAAAGGGCGTGGAAACCAGTTGCACCACAATACCACCTACCCTTCAGTGAGATTATTAAACTCCTCAAACTCTTCTGATTTCTAATACTTCACCAAAGGTATGGATGATTTTAGTGCTGCAGCCACCTCCTGTGTGGCCATTGAGGAAAACTTGCAACTAATGAAACGACAAAAAAATGTGTTCGTTGGTTCAACAACCTGTTTCTTATTAAACATGAAGAGCTGGGATCCTGTCAGTAATGAGGGAGGAGCCCAGAGGCAACTTGTGTTACAAGGTGATTATCACAGAGCCGTCACATGACTAGTTCAGACACGAAAAATGCAGATTGTAGTTTACAGTTTCTGCTCCACGAGCTGTATGTATCTAGAACCAGAAGATGATTAGCCTTCATTTATGTGGCAGTGAACTTGTTCTAATGAATACTGACAGTAGCACCTACCTGACATATAAATACATTGGGTTTCACAAATAATCCACTTTTGTAAATATCAACATATCTGAACAAATTTTGTTCAAACTGAGTCTTAGAGGCTCAAAGTTAGCGACAAATGAATGTTTCAGGAAGGATTAGAGTGTCTGTGCATCTGTCTGGGGTGTCCCTCTGTGCATACAAGCATGTGTGAACCTGTGTGTGTGTGTGTGTGTGTGTGTGTGCGTGTGTGCGTGTGTGTGTGTGTGTGTGTGTGTGTGTGTGTGTGTGTGCGCGTGTGCGCGTGTGTGCGTGTGTGCGTGTGTGTGCGTGTGTGTGTGTGTGCATGTACGCGTGTGTGCATAGTACAATGTATGTACATTATAGTTGCTTGATTACGTCTGTGTGTTACCAAATTGCCATGAAGTTTGCGGTGGATGCTCTTGGCTTTCTCCCTCGAGTATAATTCCCAATAATTTTGGCGACCTCATGACTTTTGCTCCAGTGCCACATCAGGGCAACATTTTCTAGTACATGGCCATGAGATGTTTTCAGTGTTGTGCCTTTAGATGTTTAGGTAAGATATGTCTTGTTTTGTGTTGAGGGTTCCCACTCTCTATGTGTTGTGTTCTGTATCTGTTCCTGTTCCTGTTTAGTTTCTACAGCGCCTGTGTTTCATTAGTTAATTAGCCTCTTGTGTATTTAGTCCGTGTTTTCCATTCTTCAGTGGTCACACTGTCTGTGTTTGCTTCTCATGTATTCACCAGTATGCTTGTGTTTTCCCATTCCTTAGCAGTTTGCTCTAGTTTTTATTTTGCTCCCTTTGGTTTAGCTTCAGCTCGCTTTCTTCTGTTTGGTAGCCTGCATTCAGCTTTACACTATTTAAGCTTGCTTTATGTTTCTACAACTTCCCTGCCATCCTGGTGTTGTGCATTTGGGTCCTCTGTTTAACTGTAATAGCTGATAATCCACCAAAGATGAAGCCTTTTCACTTTGAACACTCCAGGAGCTTTCCTCCTGCACCACTGCGCCATCTTGTGTGCAATTTAGCTTTGCACACAAGATACAGATACTTCAGCTAACAGGCATACAAGGAAACTCTCCATTATCAGTATAATTAAATTCTGTCAAAGACATAACAGTGGAGTGCAATCATTTTATGTGTACCTCAAGGGCTGATCTATTCAACCACCTTATTCGAAATGCTCGATTTGATCGATAGGATGGAAGTGCCAAGGCCCCGGACATCTGCATTTCCTTTGTCTGACCTGTAGAGCCCAAAATTAAAAATGTGTGAAAACAATGCACTGTTCTATTTCTTATTTTTGACCTGCAATTAGTTTTCCCCATTGAAAGAAAAGTGACAAACAAGACGAAAGTGTGGCAAAAACCTGGAAAAGCACCTTTTTTAGTCTTAGAAGTACATTGTGCATTTCACTCTGAAATTTCCCCCCGCTTAAACCCATTAAAACTTTTGCATGAACAAACCTTTTTTCTGTGCTAGGCCATATATATAAATAATAAATGGGCCAATTATCCTACTTAAAAAATAACCATGGGGCCAGAATGTGTTTGTAACCAGCTGCCAGTTGAGTAGGTCTGCTCCAGGGACTTCTTGGCTTTTTTGGAGAATTACACTGTGAAAAGTTGTAATGGGTATATAAAAACAAGGCCAACTACATGGGAGCAGCCACCCTCATGGTTGAGGCAAGAAGGTGGTCATCATAGGGTCGGTTGTAGTCAGGAACTTGCTTTTTGCTGATTTAGTTTCCCAAAAAGCACTTCTTATGAGCAGTGAGTCCTGTGATACTAATCAGAATCAAGAATGATATATTGTGTGAGTTAGTGAGACGTAGAAAACTGAAGACACACACCAATACAAGATGATGAATTCATCAGGAAACAACATTAGGTAAATGTTAGAAGAAGAATATGTTGCATTTGACCAGAAAGTTCAGGTTAGGGTAAATGTTAGGCACGATTGGTGTAGTTGAGGTTAGAGGGTTTAGAGTGACTGTTGAACCTGACTTGAACAACAGGACAAGTGTATGTGGTCCTCCTTCACGCCTTCCTCCTGCCTCCCCAGGCCTCTGCTGTACCAAACAGCTCCCAGAAAGCACAGCGAGAAGCTTGCGCCCGCCCTCCCCTGGCGAGGCCAGCCGCTAGCCTGTAATTCTCCACGCCTTAGACATCTGTAAGCATTTCTCTCCAACCACAGGGGCAAAATAGAAAGTTGGAAGCTAGAGGCTGTGATTTGGGTGAGTCTATATAAAGTTGCAAGCAAAGGAGAGGCTGCTAATATGATGGGAGTCCAGAGGGTGGGAGGTCCAGAGCACCCAAGTCTTCAAAGACCAGGACCAGGCAGCAGGAGGACAAATGGCGCCTGGGAGGGTTTTTTCACAAGGACATTTAGATTTAGTGTCTGTATTGCTCAATGACATCTCAGTGGGTGTATTTTGAAATGCCACATGCGAGTACAAACTTGACCTGATCCTTTCTTGATTTGCATGTCTGCTCTCCACCTGTCTTTATCCCTGCATACTGTATGTCTTAAACCAGCTGTGTCAGACAAAGCTCATTCAGCTAAAATCCTAAAACTGTACTTATTCACGGTCTGCACATGGCAACTTAACTATTGCATACCGGACAACCCAGAACTTGAAAATATCTGACCTTCCACTAGAAAAAGCCGGAATTCCTGCCTGTTAACTTGAGGCAAATCCATCTACCCTATTTTCATGTGGGAGCAGTGCTCTGATGTCACACAACAATGGCAGCACTCATGGGGACAGGGTAGGATGTATTTGTATTAGGCTAGTGAGCAGAACATTTAGATTTGTTACCAAGTGTGAAAGCACAGTAAAAGAAAATGTTTATGTATTCAAAGAGAGTGAACTGTCAAGGCTTCAGTTGTGTGTACATTTGAAAAAGAGTCCATTTTGTTTCGGTCAGCTAAGTTTTTTGTTAACTCTTTTAGCATAGTGCACCTGGAGAGATTAGAGGGCAGACTATGGAAATTTCGACTTGGATTTTACGATCTCCGACAGTGATTTGGAACACAACCGAAGTCCCTGAAAGCAAAGCAATAGTATAACATTACTGACATTTCAGAAGCCCCGTTTTAAAGCTATGTTAATCATCACATGTTATATCTGTGGATACTGATTCCAATTTCAGTCAAATTCAGTCTTTCAAATGCAGCGTCTCATCAAAGGAAACACCTGCCACTTGTCTGGTGCATTATTTTACACAGAGTTTTATGGAAACTGAACTTTGCATGACATACATCTGTGATGATGTTCCTAAAGGGAGGACCCAACAGTGCTGCAGAAGTCTAGCAGAACTCCTACAAATATCCATACACTGGCGACCAAGACCTTTCTAGGGTTTTAACCAACAAGCAAAGGACTAATATAAAAATGACATGTCTTTCCCGAAGCATGCGCCCTTTAATCTGTAATGATTCTCCAGACTGGGAGCAGATTGAGTGGAAATGAGCCGTCTCGTGCCCCTGCAGGCTTCCACATTGCTGCTTTCCCCTCTGTAGTGGTCTGCCTGGGCGGCCCTGCCTTACAACTGAGGGCACACACTTACACAGCCTCCTAAAATGGCATGTTCTGTATATAGGTGGTACAGCAGCAGGCTCACAGCTGGGATGAGTTGTTGAGCTTCCAACATGCCATGTCCGTTCCCTCAGAACCCTTCCTAGAATGAAACATCTGTGCATCTGCACGTGCAGCAACAAAACATCTTCTCATCCCTGTGTTCATTAGCTAAGAGGAGATCTGACAAAGACATGCAAATTGTTGGTAGATTTCTGATGAATTAAGTAAAAGTTGGACTGCTTAATCAGTCCAAATATCATTAAAATTGCTATAGAAGCCACAACATTTTTTGATAAAGGTCAAAACAGCGTCACGATGTAGCTCTGCAGAGATGTCCTGGCCTACAGATCTTGGTATCCAGTCGCAAGAAAACATGTTTGTTCAATACATACCCCGGCAAATGTCACATCATCAGGATTTTAATAGTTTCTTTTAAAGGAATAGGAAAATTGTGATATAAATTAATCATATCCCCTTTTTTTGCATATTTTGCATAATACCTATCAAAATCGTCACATTAAAAAAATTAAAAATCATTTGGAGAAAATAAAGGCTTGTTTGTCCTTCAGAGTTAGGTATCTAGTTTATTTAGCTCACTCACAAATTGTCAGCAACAATATGATGTAAAATTAAAAAAAAAAAAAAAACACAGCAAAATACTTAATAAGGCAAAAAAATAGATGCATGGCTGAATGTTAAAAAAAAGCTGTAAAGCTGCAAGAGGAAAAATATGTGACTAACAATGGGAGGTGAACGTTGATTGTCCTTTGACAAGTGACTTCTCATCATCGTGATGTACAGACTTTGGCTCCACAGTCCTCTGTTCTCTCTGCTCTTTCTCCTCTTGATATACTGACTAGAGATATTTCAGCTGTCATTATAATTTCCATCCCACATAAATACAATAAATAACTAATGACCCAGAGTAGCTGCTTGCTCTATCTCTCAACCTGGATTTAGTTCCTAGTCTGTCTTGTTCCCTTCTTTTCTACTTTAGGCTGTTCAGTCTTTGATCAACTTCACATCTCTACTGACCCTGTCTGGGAGACTGGCAGGAAGTCCCACTAATACTGACATTAGAATTATGGATGCACTGATAGCATGTACTCATGTTTGCTTTTACTGAACAACATAAGCTTTGATCATTAGTTACAGGTCACTGGTCCAAAAGTTACACGCGTTTATCTATCGTTTATCTTTGTGTGTATATCATTTGAATTCCTTGTTTTAGACTTTTAATGGCGTAATATCTGATACCAGTGCATCCCAAAGACGACACTCGTATAACACACAAACAAAGGTTTACTTTTCTTTCTTGTCAATTAGGATTGTTTTGGTGCTGAGCAGATTTTAGGACCTGATTTCCATTCAAAATTAGACTTTTATCTTTATCCCTCACCTTCGACTGGCAAAATTTCTTTGGAACCATTATGTCAGTCCTTATCTGCTGCAACCTGCTTTTTTTTTTAAATTTCTCTCCCTTCTACTCCATCTACCAGCTGAACAGTTTCATGAAGTTTTGGAAGCCATCCTCTCCGAAGAAGTCGAAGGAGCCCTGGGATGAGCCGAGGTGGATGAGAAGGAGGACGAGCAGGACGATGGCCAGAAGTGGAATGAGGAGGTTCCAGCCGGCTGCCAGGATGTTGTACCACTTGGCCTTGTCTGAACACTCCTGGGCCATCTGCAGGTTTCCCTGAGTCTTCTGGTCCCTGGCCTACAGAGACACATACAAACACACTCTCATTTTAGCACATGCAGCCGTTGAAGAAAGCAACAGTGTGGTTTCAAGACTGCTTCAATACATAAAAAATTTTGTCTTTAGCTGATTTGTGCACACGAAGAAATGAAATGCTTGGCTAATGTCTACACTGACGTATACTGTAAATTGTGAGAGGAGAAGGGCAGCAGAGGCGTAATATAATGTTCATGCGTGTTTTTGTTCACAACCCGTTCGTGGCTGCCTGTCTAATTATTCCCAGTTTTTCCACACAGAGCACAGATTCAAGTTTCTGCAAGGGTGGAGTGATATGAAATCCTTGAACTGCTTTTTGGAACAGACAAGCCTGAGTCTTTCCCCAGCACTCTCTAATTTCCCATGAGTACTTGCCCATTAGGAGGATGCCAATTACGCCATTTTTAACTCCTCAGACGAGCAGCCAGTCACTGTCTCTAATTTGAGTACTGAGCCAATTCTGGGCCTGTGATTCAGAGCTGCGCCCTATGCATACATATGAAAGATTTTAAAAGAAGATCTAAATAAAGAGTGTGCACACCCTTTTGTGGTCAGTTTTTCAGAAACCCTTTTGTTCAGGTGGACACACAGTTGGTTCCGGTGTTGCTTTGCACATCTTATTTATCTTTGAGTCGTCTTTTTAACAAGAAAAGCTTTTGTTTTGATTTACGTTCCTGTTTCTCCACAGCTCCATTCCTGTGGTAAAGGGCACACTGACTTTCTTAAGCATGTGCCACCTGACCACGGGCAATAATATGTCCAAACACCGTTTGATTATATAGATTTCATCATTTTTGGTTAAGTTAAGATTTTCCTCATCCTTGCATCGCTCTACCTGTTGTGCAAGTCTGGCAGTCTAAATCCAGCAATGCCAAATTCTCATTTACCTTGGCAGAGAAGTAATGACTAAGTCATTCTTGTCCTTTTATAAAAGTAGATTTCCTCAATTCCCAGTGCGGCATATGCCACAACATGACCACTGTTTTAACCATTGTCCATTGTCTTTGCCAGCTCGGCCCACATTTAGCCTATTTCTGCATTATTTGGATCAGCAGAGAGGTATTCTTGCTACAGATTAAGTTGCACCAGACTGTTGCTTTCACAACTATCCCCTTCTCACAAAGTACACTCCAGTGTTTCTTCCTTTGGTGTGTTCAAAAACAATAATCTCTTTAAACATCTGTTAATATAACCGATTAAGAAAGGCTTTTAAAAAAAGTTCATATACCAGTGTCCAAAAAAAAACATTTTTCAATAGCAGAGAACAATGGCTGTGCCCTTGTGTTGCTTGACTGAACAGAACGGTCCAGTCATTGCCTGGTTATCTTGGCTGAGGCATAAAACTGTCTTTGAATAAACAAATGTTCTTACTTTTGACACCTCAGTTTATTTCTTGGGTGTTTCATGAAAATGGTCAAAACTAAAAAAACACGAGAGAGCATGTGATCTCACCTTGATGGAGTAGATGAGAGCCATGAATCCCAGGCAGCAGAAGTTAACATACAAGGTGTTGCACAGCGACCAGACGAGATAGTCCTTGGGAGGATTCTTGCCAGTGTTGCCCATGTTCACCACCGTGGATCCAGCCGGCTTACGGGCAGACTTACAGTTGGTGAGCGGTGTGCAGTCCGAGGGGAAGTTGTATGAATGGTTGTCCATGGTTAAAGTTTAGACAGGAGAACTAGCTAGCCTTCCAGATGCCCGTTTACAATCCTTCTTTTAAAGTAGTGCCGCCCCCCCCGACCCTGTGCAAGAGGCTTATAAAGGCCAATGAAGAGGGAGGTGACAGGGAGAGGACGCATGGGCAAGGTCCTTTCATATACAGCAGGTCTGTCATTATGTGGTCCGGCCCAAGAGACTGAAATAGAGATAGAGAGACAGAAAGCTGTATGAGAGAGGAGATGAGAAAGAGATGGCAAACAGATGCATGGGACGGTGCAGTCTCTTCCACCAAAGCACCCACCGCCTCAGCTTTCAGAGGTCGTAGTGGTCTGGGGTAGGTGGTTGAGTTGGTAGCAGTGGACAGTCGAGACGGGGTTGTGCTGTTCAAAAACCTTGAAGGTATTGAGGAGGAGTTCATAAAAGAGCTGTCTGCCAGAGGCCTTGAGAGACGAGTTTGTGATGTGGCTACTCAGGGAGGGGGTGCAAAAAGGTCATAGGTTTTGATGTCCACAGCTACAAGACCTAAAATAAAAGTTCTCGCTAAGATCACCAAGTCTGGACATAGTTTTAGTTGAAACTGAAGTTTATTTCTTGAAATTATTGTTATGAAGTAAATGTTGACTGCACAATGTTGTGGATTCAGAATAATGACAAAATCAGTGTTTAGATTGGTTCCTATAAATCTTGGTTTCATGATGCTATTTTGTTTGACACCAGGGACAAAATCGCCCCAGAAAAAATCCAGGCTGACTGGTGATCCAGTCAGTAGGGTTAGTAGCAGACACACTGGGCTCTGGGAAACGATAATAACCGGCATTTTTTCCACTAACTGTGGCGTTCCATCTCCCCTTTTCCATCGCATTGGCCGGACAACACCACTGTTGTTGGAATCATCTGCCCCCTCAAAGAAGCTGGCAGTTTGGGCACAGGCAAATATCTCAATGCGAGCAAATGTTAATACTGCTAATGCTAGCTAATATTAAAGTTGCTAAGGCTAGCTAGCTGACCTTAGGGTTGCACAGTAGAACTCAGACAACAACCAATACTGTTGATTGCTGAGGAAACACAGATAGCACATGATACCAGCATTGGAAGATGAAAAATGTTTAATCTAGAAGGTAAAGTTGAAGACAATAAGACATCTCAAGGCTTTCTCTCCACAGGGCAGGATTTGCTCAGCATTATATTTTCACATGCTTTAGATTCATTCAGTTACTCACACTGGAGTTTCCAAGTGCAACCGCAGTCTGCTGTTGGTGGCCACTGAGTATCCCCACGGCAGTAAATAGGGTTTAGTGTCTTGTGAAAGGGGACAAAAAGAATTACTCATGTTCTAACAGATTTTCATGCCAGCACAGTGGGGACTGACTGACGTTCACGTTAACATAAAAAAAAAATATATATATATATATATATATATATATATATATATATATATATATATATATATATATATATAAAGAAATAAAAACACTTTATCAACAAGCTGCTGAATTGACTGAAGTCTAAAATGAGCATTGGTACATTACAGTTGGAAATGCTCATGTTTAAATACAGAACAACAATGCCCTCTGCTGGCCACTTACAGAAGTGTGACTATGGAGACAAACACAGTTGGACATGACACAGAGCAGTTGGTGAGCCACAATGAATGATACATTCTCCTCATGGCCGCATTGTTGGAAAACTTTAAGTAGAGAATCCAGTGCAAAAGGTAGGAGGCCCAATCTGACATGTCGCCTCTGTGATGGTCCATCATCTGATGGCATTTTGTGCCCGCCTCATTTAATGTAATGTTTAGGTCATCTATCTCAGCAACCAAGAAGTGCCGCCAAAAAAATTCTTTCTCTGATTTTTCAGGTTTGTGGAGTTCTACATCTTCACACTCTCTTTTTCCTCCCTCTTGCCCAGATCTTATTGTACGGCTCCCTCCTATCAATCACTGTCATATGTGTACTCACAATGGCATTGCATTTCTGTCTCTACACAAATAGTTATATTAAATATTAAAATGCACAGTCTAGATAGCAATTGTAACCAAGATTAACACGGTTCTAAACCAAAGAAAGGGGTTCAAAAGATAATTAACATCAAGAATAATGCCAAGTTTATTGTAGCCTCAGTTTATCAGTCTTTGCTCATGTACAGTACACATTCTCTATATGAAATTACATTTGGGTATTATTTAGACTAAATCTTGGTTGATGGTAATTACCTATATTTCCGTATCATTCTGCACACCAGCCCTACTATTTACTAAATCAAGCAGTTCTGAATCAAACAGATTCAAAAGGAGATTCCTGTCCCTTTTGGTTAAGCAGTCAAACCAACTCAGGTGTCAGTAAAAATGAATAGAGGAATTAAAGTATTTTGTTGCTGTACACTTTATTTAGCTGCTTAATGCTTGAAGATGTACTTCCTGTAGAGTATTTCATTTATGGCTTACTTAAGTTCTTTTTCATACAGAAATCTGTGCAACAATAATAACAAAGTCATGCTGCTAATGCAATTATACTTGAATAATAATGATAACTGTTAAACTCCCTGTCTTTCTTCCCAACTACATTTACACATTACTGTCATCTAAGATGAGACAAACATGGGACATGTGTCCAACTTTTTAACGAAGAAAGACTGGAAGGGGATCTATGACCCTTCTAATTTTGACAAACGATGTAAGCATTCAGGGAGCATTCTTGTGTCAGTCGCCAAACACCATGTTCTGACAGCATGGTGCAGCCTGTATCCCCAATGGATCTGTCTGGTTGCCCTGCTCCCCATTTGGTGAAGGTCAGGGGCCGGTTTTTCATATCAGTCTCAAATTTCCCCTCTGTTTTGTTAATGTTGACACTGATCCAGGCCATCTTGTGAACATCCCCAAACACCTGAGTCAGTATGTTGTTCTCCTCCTCGTTCTGGGGCAGAGCCAGCTCTAAGCTTTGTTGGGAGCAGAAGTCGACAGCCCTGGAGAAAGAACCCCTCTCCTTGTAGGACACAAAGTACTTCTGACCAACTCTTCGGACAAAGTCGTACTTAATAGCTGAAAATAGAAAACAACACGCAGCCAATTAGTAAAAAAAGAAAAAGAGCAAGTGAACAAATGTGTTTTCCATAAACCATAAACTGTATTATTGTCTCGTCATTGACAAATAATATACATTTTCCTGCATATAAGGTAAGATACCAGTCTAAGTCTGCATATTAATGCTACGTCTCATGCAGATCCAATGATCAAGAAAAACTGTTAAAGATAGAATTTTTACTATTCTTTTGGCCATTCCAAACAGAATGATTGCTATCCATCGGAGAGTTGTCGTAAATCACCACCCACTTGCATTCAGTTCGTCTGACACTCCCTCTTCAATAGGATACTTACCGAATTGTAACTTAACAATGCTCCTCTGAGTGGTTTGAACATCCTGTCGAGCAGGAGCGAAGGGATCTGGATTAAAGAGGGCAAATTCAGTTACCAAGGCTGCAATAATTTGGAGCCCACAAATGGGCTATCACTACAATTTAAAGGATTTCCCTTTCCTTCATGATAACATACTTTGAGTATTTAATGCAGAAGACATTGCACTGGTTTGCGTTACACTCTGCCACCATGAACATTTACTTTTGCTCAGGATGTTTCGCAAAGAAGATATTAATTTACCTCTTTTATCATTCGAGGTGTTCAGTGCTGAAGTGATAAAATCATTAGCTGATTTCTTCACTTACTTAGGGGTACACATTGATCCGATCAAGCCACTTATTCCATATTATATTTTGGATTTTTTTCACACCAAATATGTCGGACCAACTCGGGCAGACTTTTATAAACACATGCAAATGTCATCCAATATTTTTCAAATTGAGTCGTGGGTTTCAATCTATTACTCATCATCATAAATCTTGAGAGAAGAGCTAGATCAAGTGGATATGCAGTATATATGATTTTGTCAAACGGTGTGGTTCAAGGTGCTTTTTAACAACCTTAAATAAAGGGGAAACATAAAAGGCATTACAAAGGTTGTATTTTGGCAGAGCTGGAAGCAATGTGCACGTGTTCATCTTTGTGTACACAACTTATGGTGTCTATGTCAGCCCTGTTCATAGACAACTAGTGTAAAATGTCCTTGCACAGGAGGAACGACTTTCTACAAAAAAAAGGAATGTGGCATTTACTTGTCTGATTAAAATAATGCTGTGAAGTCTATATTGTATGTTCTATACACTGTGTACCTCTGCCACACATAATGACTGCTCCAGGTGGTCCAGGTGGTCCCGCAGTTCCAGGTCCTCCACGATTTCCTTTCATTCCAGACTCACCTGAAAAGCAGGTAAAAAGGAAGACTGAAAATACCACAATAGAAAAATATGAACAAGAAGGATGGATGGATGATAATCACAGAGACTACTTCATAAATCAAATTCATTAATCTAAGACATTTAAGTTTGATGTAAAGATGGCAGTCAAATTTGTTTTGCCTGATGGTAGACAACACATCAAAATACATTTTACCCAGCTTCTAAAACGCATTAAAGGGCTCACTGAGGTACATGGTAATGTATGCATGTATGAGCCTATATGTGGCCCTTCATTAAAAGTTGAGCTATAACACAAATAAAAATGGTTCATCTTTGCGCAGAATGATTTTGCTTGACATGGAATCCTTCATCAGCCCATCTTCATGAAAAAACCCCCACCATATACTGTTGCTCAACTGGGGAAACAGCTTATTGGGACTCATCATGATGTTTGCTGTGGCTGTGGTAATTATTTATGGGCAGTAAAGTAGAAAGTCAGGTAAAGTTATATAAAGAGAAACAAAGTTGGCATAAGGAGGTTGACAGGGTGGATGGTTGTGATACACAAGCACATGACCTTCATCCAGGAGACTGCTCTTCATGTCCAGTTTGAAACCAAAGTCAACAGTATGTTATTTTGACATACTTGACATACTACTACATACTAGTGTAGGGAACTTAAGTGATGTTAAGTTATGTACATAATAACTTACATTCCTTTGTAAGTAAAGTTGCAAAAATAATGTTATAATGTATGAGTATAATCCATACCACAATGTTTTCCCAAACCTAACCAGGTAGCTTTAGTGCCTAAACCCAAACTGCAAGGATGTGACAAAGGTCTGGTGTGCCTGTCGCTGGTACGCTTCAAACTTTATGTGGTTTTGGGAGTAACTGACAATCAACCTATTGAGAATGAGGATGTATTGCTTTCTTTCTTTTTCAGGTATGTTGTATGCAAAGTAGTACGTCTGATGTTAAGATGGTCTTCAGTCAGCTCAGCAGACACAAGTCTTAGGGTGACATGTGAAGGGTGGCAGGCAAAAAACCCTTCACTGCTGCTACACCACTGCACTTTTCTTTGTGGAAAAATGTGGCGGCTCATCGCCCTGAGGACTCACCAGTGGAGGAAATAATTTCCCAACTGAAAACCACTTTTGCTGTCTCAGTTCCCTCTCATGACCAGGGATGAGCAAGTACACTGTTATCTAAATCTGTATTTGTCCAGCCAGCAAAGTGATATGTATCTGTAGCCATACTTGAGGAGGTGTAAAAAAGTGAAACCAACCGTGTAAACCTGGCGGACCTATAAGACCCGCTGCTCCAGGAAAACCTCTTGGCCCCATTGGCCCAGCTGGACCAGGATCCCCTTTGTCTCCCTTTGGACCAGGAGGACCTTGAAGCTGACTGCAGCCAATTGAAGCCATCAGACAGATGAAGCAGAATCGGAGACAGAACCTCATCTTCTCAATGCAGAATTGAAATCTACATGAAATAAATTTGATGATGTTTCCATTTACAAGCTCAATCTGAAATGGTTTTATCATATTGTACAACTTGATTAATACAAAGTGTGGGAAACAAAAGTTGTTAATGTCACAGGTTAGACAGTAGTAATAGTTGCCAGTCATTGCAAATTATATGTTTCCAGAAGTTTCCAACACTTTTCTATGCAGATACAGACTAATGTTGCTTAGAATGTGTCAGTGACATTGATCTAGTAGAACCAGTTCTGATCAACAGAAAGAAACTCACCACATAGAGGAGAAGGGATCTGGATGTGCTGCTTCTTTGCTGCTTTCAAGCAGAAGTGGCAAAGAAAAATAGTTCAAAGTCTGATTATGTGAGAAAACCAGAGGAAATGAAAAGCAGGTGGAACATCTTTTAAAGGACACATGACACAGAAAATAGAACCAGCGCTTCCATCTGGCTGTAGTGGCAACAGATTACTTCTGCATGCCTTTCTCGTCAAACAGATGAAATCAGTTTCTTTATTGTTTTTAGACCTTTTTTGCTGGACCATGCCAGTTTAGCATCTGTGATAATTCCTTTTTTATAGCAGCCACAGTTGATGTATCAGTGAATTTATAGAGCAGACTTTTCCAAACATGTTTCTTTTTTCATTTATCCAGGCCAAGTGTGTAGAGTATCCTTTTATTCACGACTTGTACCACTAATACCGTTAGTGATCTTCCAGAATTGCAGCTGATTATCACTACAACCCGACTCACTCACTGGGACTATATACACGATGTACAACATTAAAAACCTCCATCCTCAAGATGTGCTTATGAATTTACAGTCCTGGATAGAGAGGATAGTTGATTTCAGGCCGCTGTGGATTTTCACAGTTCAGTTTCAGGATGTTTTGCTCTTCCTGTGAGATCTTAATATGGAATGAATGAAATGCAACCATTTCAATGCTGTACACTTTATTGTGACATATGATTTCAGAAGATCTCTGCTTCAGTAATAATGTCATGCTGATGATGCAATCCTTAATAGGGACTTACTACCACCACAGTGGTGGTTTTGGGAAAACATCTATTGACTGGTTCCTTGTAATCCCCGGTGAAACAAGGACACTTTTAATGTCAATATTTTCAATTTGCTTAATGTTAGCACAATGAGAAAATGCATGGGGATTACATTTCTTAAACAAGAGTGAAAACATTATTTTTTATCTGATGTCACTTTCTGAAGAAAAAAAAGATGACGAAGAAGAAAATACCTGAAAAGGCCATGGATACCAGACCTTTTAATAAGTGACACATGATGTCAGTTATAAAAGTGTCTGTAAATAGTGTGTGTAAATAGCAAAAAGCCATTGGTTTAACTGATGAAAACAGCTACTATATGTCTTTAACGGCTTTTTTGCAAATACAAGTATTTCATCAGATGAAGTAGACAAAACTTTACTTTGAAACACAACTTGCAAGGGATATGATAACTTTCTATAACTGACAAATGATGTAAGCATTCAGGGAGCATTCTTGTGTCAGTCGCCAAACACCATGTTCTGACAGCATGGTGCAGCCTGTATCCCCAATGGATCTGTCTGGCTGCCCTGCTCCCCATTTGGTGAAGGTCAGAGGTTGGTCTTTCATATCGGTTTCAAAATTCCCTTCTGCTTTGTTAATGTTGACGTTGATCCAGGCCATCTTGTGAACATCCCCAAAGAACTGTGTCAGTATGTTGTTCTCCTCCTCATTCTGGGGCAGAGCCAGCTCCAAGCCTTGTTGGGAGCAGAAGTCGACAGCCCTGGAGAAAGAACCCCTCTCCTTGTAGGACACAAAATACTTCTGACCAACACTTTGGACAAAGTCGTAGTTAATAGCTGAAAAAAGATAACAATTCAAAATTTGATTTTGTATGACAAAATGATCTTTACTCAAGGTCCACTCATTTGTCGTTTTTTTGGGGGGGGCGGGGGATCAAAGCACTACCCGATGACAAGGGGTCCCATATTGCAGGGGTCAGATCTTGTTTCTGATATTGGATATCCACTCACTTACAGTCTACACCCCTTGGTGATATCGCACCTTCACATACACATGTACCTTTCACACCTAGGTGAGACACTACTCTTTAGAGAATCAGCAGGTCTATTACACGCTTTGGCATCAGACCGGGCTGAAGTACGTGTGTTCTTGGATTCCCATCTGTATCATAATACTACAGCGAATAAAAATAACGACAACTTTCTGTCCTCATCTAAATGAGATGAATGGAGTCCTGTATGGCAGCATTTCACTGAAACTATTGTGCTCATTGCTTCTTTCTCAAACATGCAATTTATACACATAGAACACACAACATGCATAACAAGTAACCTAACAAAGCATTATCTCTTGAGGAGTTGTAATTAATATTCATACGCATGCACTCACTTGGATAGATACTTACCAAACTCTAACTTTTCAGTGCTTTCCTTTAAAGTTTGAAGCTCCTGGCCAATCGCGTTATTGAGACCTGGATCAAACCGTTTACATTACTAAAGTTTCACATTAGAGTTACAAGTGTGTCTGATAATATCATCAGTGTAGAATGAGGAGACACAAATTGTAACCTCAAACTTTAGTAAGTTTTATCAAACTATGGGTTCATAGTTAAGGATAAGTTTACCCAAAAGATAAAATTAAGCCATTAACTTCTCACTTACATGCCAATGGAAAGTCAGTTAAAGATTTGTATTCCACAAAACATTTCTGGAGCTCAATGCAGAATTCTCCTAAACAACTGAAATAGATGGGGACTTTATTTCGAAAGCCAAAAAGCAACCACCAAAACAAGCATTTACAAGCACCCACTTGAGAGAGTACTGTATACTCTAACCCTTTCACAGTTGGTTTTTGTTTTGTTGTTTTTTGTTTTTTTCATATTTAAAAAGTCCCCGTCGACTTCACTTGTTAAAGAGAATGCAACAATAATGTTTTGCTATGAAGCTTCAGAAATGTTGTGTCGATGGCAAAACTTCACCTGACATTCCAACGGCGTGCATGTGAGAAGATAATGACTACATTATCATTTTTGGGTTTGGGCTAAGATGTGGAGTTTTCCTGAGCAAGAAAATAAAGGTTTTTGTACATCTGCCAGCAACTTCTTAACTGGTGATAACAATTCTGTAAAGAATCCATATATTTTCTAATGAAAAAAATAATAACCTCGACTACACAGATCATGCGCAGTTGGTCCAGGCTCTCCTGGTGGTCCAGGCGGTCCAGAAAGTCCTTCATCTCCAAGTGGTCCATGAGCTCCACGTCTCCCTGTATAGCAGATAAAGAGACATCAAGCATCACTTAAAGTGCTTTGGCTCAATGAGCAGCTCATTGAAGATGAAACGCTCGGTGGAAAATAACATTTTGGATAAATAAAAACAGACACAGTGATACCACAGGCTATGTCAAAGAGTTTATCCATTTAAAGCATGAAATTATTTACATATTTAAAACTGGTCCAAGAAGTAAGACCAAAATACTTTAGGCCAGTCCTCAACGAGAAAATAAATTCCTGACTAGGTTTACATGCCAATCCACACATCACACAACAATCCTATAGGTGGCGCTGAGGTAAGACAGACCAAAATAGATTAAGCCAGTTCTCTGTGAAACTGCTCACATTTGGTAGTACCATCCGTCCTCAGTGATCTGATCACAAGTAGGCAGTTCTAAGCCTCTTGTGATCATATCTCACTCCTCTGCTCTACATGTATATACCTACAGCACTGGAACAAACTGCTACACAAAGATCTTCATGTAGAACATTTGCCGAATCAAACAGCAGGCCGAAATAGTTAAACATTTGTTGTAAACTGCATCTCAAAAAGTTAATAAACTTTCTCCCAACACAACAAGTCTAAAAATTCAGCACTCTTTTAAGGGAGTCTGGGGACTTCATCCTCAATATGTGTAATTTATTAATTACTGTTACGTGCCCAGCAGGGGCAGAGGGCTGGTTTTCTTTTTCCTCTCTTCTCTTTCTCTCCCTCCCCTAGTTTTCCTTCAGGTGCTAACAAGGTGATGGGCTGCACCTAAGAGGCCATGAAGCCACAGCGCCCTTTGGTGTTATTTTTTTGGTGTGGCCAATCACCTGACTGGAGGCCCAATAAAAGGGGCCTGATGGAGGAACTCATGCTGTCGCTCTCTTTTTGCATTTGGTTCTCATGTTATACAAATTCTCTGGCAATTCTTTGGATTTTTAAAGGTATGTGATGGGAGAAGGTAGTTAGGTAAGTTAGGGTGCCCTATATGTGTCATCACGTGGTAAACTCTATCTAAAAACACTAGTTTAGCGGAGGATGGATTCCATTTGTGTATCATTTTGATAGTTGTTTTGAACACTTTTTTTTTTAGAGAAGACATGTTTTTGTTTTGGACCAAGAATTGATGTTGGCTTTGTTTCATTTTATTGGTTACATCGCTTTTGCACTCCATCTCCCTCCTTCCCTCCCCCACATTTTGTAAACCAAGTTATGAGTAAAGTTCATCCTCAAGCTTTTTTTTAATTATTATTATTTTTATTTTTTTTTAACTGTGAACTTTGTCTTGTTCGACTCCTTGGTTTTTCGTGCTGCTGTTCCTGTTCACCCTGGACACACGCAAAGGCATTGTATTTATACATTAGACATGTTCCTGACAACATGTAATTTATTTAATTCAATTTGGTGTGACAAGTGAAATCAGTTGAAACAGTGAGTTCCAACAGTTGTTTGGAGGCACAATGGACTTTGGACACTAAAGCAGATAGGGTGGATGGAAAAGGGAGGTGCCAGAATTCAGACAAAAGATAAAGGGAGTCAGGTCAGTATTGAGAAGTGTTGGTGAAAAGATAATGAAAACCAATGTTACCCACCTGGAACACCTGCGGGTCCAAGTGGGCCCACATACCCCATTATTCCAGGTCTCCCAGGTGGCCCAGGATCCCCTCTGTCACCTTTTGGACCAGGAGGGCCTGGATGCTGACAGTAGCCAAGAGGTGCCATCAGGCAGAGGATGTAGAATAGGAGACGCACCCTCATCATCTAAATGTAGAACTAAACTTTAGGTTAAATCAGTGACAGAATGTAACCAGGTATATTCACTCATGTGCTTTATTTATGTGCAAGTTTGAGGTACTTGTACATAATCTGAATATTTTCATTTTACGCTACTTTATACTCTACTTTTACTTCACTACATTTTGGAGTCAAATATTAGACACTTGGTGTTCTGCTAAGTACTACTAATGGATGACTTTTACATTTTACACATCTTTTCTCAGAGTGTATTTTTTTGTACTCTTTACAAGACTGCATGAAATATAATTAATTAGTTTTCTATATACAGGCTGCATCAGAAATATTGTTTTAGCATCATTCTCATTAATTAGGTCATAGTATATCAATAGTTTCCAGCTTGTACAATAGGCACAAATAAAACAAACCAATAAATTCAACCAAACTCTCTATCCAATTGCATAAAGTTCTTCATTTAGTAAGGTATTAATGTTAATCAAGCCTGAAACAGCATCAGAAAACAGAAACAAACTCACTATTGCAGAGTAACTGCTGGATGTGCTGCTTCTTTGCTGCTTCCAAACAGAAATAGCTGAGGAAACAGTTCAAAGTCAAAAACATGAGAGACCAAGTACAGTGGTAATGAAAAGCAGGTGAAAACTCTGAATATGGGACATGAAACAGAAGAGACAAAAAGTTCCAAAGCCTTCCACTTTTTAACCAGTGAATGTCAAAGCAGTGCCACAATCTCCTGTTAATACTCACTGACCATATTAACTGGAGAGCAGACGGCTTTATTGCTCCTGGGGATCAACAACATTTCCTCAACAATAAATAATTCTGCATTTTCTCACTCATACACAGGCTTTCTCAGGCTGAAGTGCAGGGGGCTGCATTAACAAAGGGAATAGTAAAAAGCTAAATAGTAAATGACTGTGAAAGATATGATAACAATAGCAGTGTTTTCTTGATTGTTTTCATGCCCCAGATTAATTAATAGTTATCTTGTTGCCAAGGGCAGTATTTATGGGCAAAGATTGGTCAGTAAACTTAATTATTAATCTTCTTAGCTTACTTACGGTTTAAAGACTAAAACATCTGGAAACAAGCTCTGTTAAAAGAAAGGTACAAAAAGTAAGGACACATGTCACATGTACTTTTCACAGTTCAGTTTCAGGATGGTTTGCTCTTCCTGTGAGATCTTACATATTGAATGAATGAAATGAAATCCACCACTTACCGTTCTCTATGCAGATACAGACTAATGTTGCTTAGAATGTGTCACTGACATTGATCTAGTAGAACCAGTTCTGATAAACAGAAAGAAACTCACCACATAGAGGAGAAGGGATCTGGATGTGCAACTTCTTTGCTGCTTTCAAAGAAAAGTGGCAAAGAAAAAAAGTTCAAAGTCTGATTATGTGAGAAATCCAGAGGAAATGAAAAGCAGGTGGAACATCTTTTAAAGGACTCATGACACAGAAAATAGAAACAGCACTTCCATCTGGCTGTAGTGGCCACAGATTACTTCTGCATGCCTTTCTCGTCAAACAGATGAAATCAGTTTCTTTATTGTTTTTAGACCTTTTTTGCTGGACCATGCTAGTTTAGCATCTGTGATATTTCCTTTTTCATAGCAGCCACATTTGATGTATTAATGAATATAGAGTAGTTTATAGAGTAGACTTTTCCAAACATGTTTTTTATTTAATTCATCCAGGCCAAAGTGTGTAGAGTATCCTTTTATTTATACCCTCACAGTGATGTTCCAGAATTGCAGCTGATTACCACTACAACCCGAGAAAAGAGGGTTTTAATGACACACTCACTGGGACTACATCCATGATGCACAACATTAAAAACCTCCATCCTCAAGATGTGCTTATGAATTTACAGGCCTGGGTAGAGAGGATAGTTGATTTCAGGCTGCTGTGGATTTTCACAGTTCAGTTTCAGGATGTTTTGCTCTTCCTGTGAGATCTTAATATGGAATGAATGAAATGCAACCATTTCAATGCTGTACACTTTATTGTGACATATGATTTCAGAAGATCTCTGCTTCAGTAATAATGTCATGCTGATGATGTAATCCTTAATAGGGACTTACTACCACCACAGTGGTGGTTTTGGGAAAACATCTAATGACTGGTTCCTTGTAATCCCCGGTGAAATAAGGACACTTTTAATGTCAATATTTTCAATTTGCTTAATGTTAGCACAATGAGAAAATGCAGAATGAAGACATTATTTTTTATCTGATGTCACTATCCGAATAAAAAAAAAAATGAAGAACTAAAAGAATACCAGAAAAGGCAATGGATACCAGACCTTTTAATAAGTGACACATGATGTCAGTTACAGAGTGCCTCATATGTGTGTAAATAGCAAAAAGCTATTGGTTTAACTATCAAAACAGCTAATAAATGTCTTTAAGGGCTTTTTTTTTCAAATACAAGCATTTTATCAGATGAAGTGGACAAAAACTTTACTTTGAAACACAACTTGCAAGGGATATGATAACTTTCTATAACTGACAAACGATGTAAGCATTCAGGGAGCATTCTTGTGTCAGTCGCCAAACACCATGTTCTGACAGCATGGTGCAGCCTGTATCCCCAATGGATCTGTCTGGCTGCCCTGCTCCCCATTTGGTGAAGGTCAGAGGTTGGTCTTTCATATCGGTTTCAAAATTCCCTTCTGCTTTGTTAATGTTGACGCTGATCCAGGCCATCTTGTGAACATCCCCAAAGAACTGTGTCAGTATGTTGTTCTCCTCCTCATTCTGGGGCAGAGCCAGCTCCAAGCCTTGTTGGGAGCAGAAGTCGACAGCCCTGGAGAAAGAACCCCTCTCCTTGTAGGACACAAAATACTTCCGACCAACTCTTCGGACAAAGTCGTAGTTAATAGCTGAAAAAAGATAACAACATGAAATTGGATTTTGTGTGACAAAATGATCTTTACCCAAGGTCCATAGATGTGTTTTTTGGGGGGAGATCAAAGCACTACTCGATGACAAGGGGTCCAATCTGTTGTTTGTTTGTTTTTCGTTTGGCCTTTTATGGCTTTTATTGATAGTTCAGATGAAGATGTGACAGGAAATAGGATAAGAGGGAGGGGGAGTGACACGCAGCAAAGGGACCCAGGCCGGGAGTCAAACCTGGGTCCGCTGTAACAAGGACAAAGCCTCTGTACATGGGATGCCTGCTCTATCAACTGAGCTAAACAGCACCCCCAGATCGGATTTCTGACATCAGATATCCACTCACTACAGTCAATCGCCCCCCTGGTGAAATTGCATCTTCACATACATGTAGCAACCTGATAAATATCAGTTAAATTTATTTTCAAAAGGTGTGGTTATTTCAAATTAATACAATGCTTGAATAATATTCAGTTCTCAATGTTAAGTTCATGTTAATGAGGTTAACGTGAACACAATAAGAAGTTAAAATGCATAAATGATTTACACTTAAATATGTGCCTTTGAAATATATTTTATGGCTTGCTATGTATGTTAAAAATATGTGATTATTAAAAGTGATTATTGTAATAACATTTGAGAGAGAATGACCTTGACCTGTCTGGGAAGAGGAAGGGAAGAAGGGAGGGTGCGCAGAAGAGTGAGGGAACAATGGCACACAGAAAGACTCAGGAGACAGACCGTGTGAGAATAGTTACAGACTGCTGTATCTATCGTGTTATTGTTCTTCACGCTGGACTGTGACCTGTTTGCTGGGTGACAAGCAATCAAGCATGTGAGTTTGAAAGTGTTTGCTGCAGAGAGAGCCTGTACTTTTCACAACAACATGAAGCTAGCTGAGTTGGCTTAGCTGTTGTCATTGTGGATGTCGGAGTCGACGCAGACCTGCAGAGCTTCAGCTAATGTCACGGGGCTGTGTCAGTTGCTGAGGACGGAAAAATCCATATTTGTGTTTACATTTAAGTGTATTATTTATTACACATTTTCTACACTATTACACTTTATTTACACTGAGATGTCTCTTTTGCCACATGATAACCTATTTGAGTTTTAAGGAGATTAATGCTTTATTCATTGATACATAAATTGATTCCATATTTCACAAGCCAGTAGTGGGAAGGTTACATAGACATGTATGTTTCACACCTAGGTGAGATGCTACTCTTTAGAGAATCAGCTGGTGTTAAATACACTTTGGTGTCAGGCTAAGCTGAAGTACATGTGTTCTTGGATTCCCCATCTGTAACACTACATACTACAGGGATTAAAATTAATGACAACTTTCTGTCCTCATCTAAATGCAATGAATGGAGTCCTGTATGGCAGCATTTCACTGAAACTATTATGGTCATTGCTTCTTTCTCAAATATTCAATTTACAGACGTAGAATAACATGTAGAACAAGCAATTTAACAAAGCATTATCTTTTGACGAGTTGTAATTAATCACGATACGCATGCACTCACTTGGATAGATACTTACCAAGTTCCAACTTTGCAGTTCTTTCCTTTAAAGTTTGAAGCTCCTGGCCAGTCTCTCCAAAGAGACCTGGATTAAACGAATCCACATTAGAGTTACAGGTTTGTAGGGCTGGGCGATACGGCTAAAACTGTTATCACAAGATGTTTTTTTTATATTGATGTCGATTATCATTGTGATATATAGCATATTTTAACAAGGACAGAACCCAAAACAAACCAGAAGGTTAATTATGTTTTTTTAAAATAAATTGATTCATTGTCAGATCCTACATGACAGTTATTCAACACAACCAACCAACCAAATGGCTTCATGTTAAACACTGAAGAAATAAAATGATAAATATGTACAACAGATTGCTCGTTTCAAACATGTCTCAAACATTTTAGAGGAAGCATACTGAACTGAACATTGATTAAAGAAAATAATAAAAGGTTAAATGTTGAGGATGATTATGCTACTGTAATCTGTGAATTTTGCATATTCTGGAACTTGCAGGTAATTGTTCAGATCAGCTTCATCAGCCTCCTGTTCTTTAAGACCTGATGTGGTTCGGACATGCGACCAGACCACACATCATCTCTGAGCTGCACTTCCACCTTGACCCTCCACTGTGCAAACAGCTGAGGGACTGATGTTTGGAAAAAACATTTTTCAACCAGGTGGAGTGTAGTTAGAATCTATGACAGTCATTAGCTTTTTGAAGCACTGTTTTTAATCTATGCTGATAGGCATCATATCTTGAGTGGTACAGTATGTAATTGCACTGGTTATGTCTTTGTATCGATTTGGTTTCTTCTCATATGGGGCAATGGCTGAAAAAAACAGTGTTGTCGAAGTGAAGTTTGACTAGTAGAAGCAGTGAGGCTGGTCTGTTGGCTACTTGCTGACGCTAGCATGATAGCACACAGTCATGGTCTCAAAGTTCTGTTTGGGTCAGTACATTTTGAGATACTGAACAGGTTGGTGGTCGCCGACACATTTTGCACCTAATGCTGGTCTGTCCTTTTTCAGACTTCAGGTAGGAGAACTATTTACAAATCACCAAAGTGGCATGGCATTTCTTTGGTACAATCAATTTGTCTTTGTTAGTTTCTTCGCACTCGGTTTCTCTAGTCAGACTGCTCATTTTCTCGGCTCGACACATTCTCATGTATGTGTGTCTCACAACCACTCAGAAGTCAGAATGAGTGGTTGTGAGTGGAAGCTCCACAAACATGCATCAACCACATGCATTTGTTTCTCTGCTGTGCGATGGGCTGTTGGTGTAGTGTTTTCTAGGGAGAGGAAAACTCACTTAACTCATCATGGGGGATGAGCAGATAATGACTGAAACATTTTTTTTTTTCATTTTTGGGTTTGGGCTATGTGATGCTGTATACAAATGCTCGTCTGTGTCCTGTTTTACCTAAAAAACAGAGTTTCCCTGAGTAAGAACATAGATACAAAAGAATTTGCTGAGTTTTCTGTACTTCTGCTTGCTGTATTGTAATAAATGACAACCACCAACTACCTAACTGATGAAAACAATTATGTAAAGAATCTATATATTTTGTTTGAAAAAAAAAAGAATAACAATAGTAATAATACCTTGACTACACAGAACATGCGCAGTTTGTCCAGGTGGTCCAGGCTGTCCAGGCTGTCCAGGACGTCCAATTAGTCCACGTGGTCCAGCTTTGCCATGTCTCCCTGTATAGCAGGTTAAGAGACATCAAGCATTATTTAAAGTGCATTTGCTCCATGAGCAGCTCAATGAAGATAAAATGCTCAGTGGAGGGAGTGACACACAGCAAAGGGCCCCAGGCCACGAGTCAAACCCCAGTCTGCTGCAGTGAGTACAAAGCCTCTGTACATGGGACGCTTGCTCTACCAACTGAGCTAAATGGCGTCCCGCACAATGCACAGAAGCCGACAGGGTGCACTTTAAACATGATAACTGACAGGCTGGTGCAGCGATGCCTTGATAAACTGTTTTTACAAGGAAAGCAGCATCATAATTTTATTTTTTATTATCAAATGCATCCTCAAACAGGGATGTTCACACATGTACTTAGAGCTTTCCACTTGTGACTGGACCACCCAGTGTGCAAGTTGATACCAAATGTGAGCAGGTTCTAGGTTTCATGCTAATTCCCATGTGGTGGGGTAGACTCCTCTTAGTAAGGAGCAAGGGTAGTGTTGGTGAATGCAACCTCGGCCCAACAAATTCACTTATCAGCGCCAAGCTATAAGGCGCCTGTGTGTCATTGTTTTATTTGTGCTTCCTGCTCTGTCTCTGCGGTGGTTGGCAGTAATGGTGTCCCAGTGGCCGTGAGGAATACCTGTTTACCTTTAGCAGATCATTTTCTGTGTAAAGCTGGTGCATGAGGGGTGAGTAGGCTGAGTTTTAAAATGTATTTTAACATGCAGTGAGCCTTGCTCATTTTACTGCTGTTTTGCCCACATTTAGTTTGCATTCTGAAATTGTTTTGCCTTTTAGCTTTGTGTTTTAAACCAAGTAGACTACCTTGCTTTACTTTGTTTTTCTACCTTGGTTATTTGATTACTTGTTGTTCACTTAATTCACCTAAGAGTTTTTGTCATTTGCACCCTTTTGTTTTCCCCCTCAGCAGTTCCAACCCTTGTCTGTTTTATATTGATTATTTTGATTGTTTAAAATAAAACTTTTAATTTACTTTTATATTCACGTCTCTGCAAGCTTCAAAGATTCTTTGGGGTTGAAAGTCACCAAGTGGCCTTGTTTGGCATCACCTTGAGTTTTTCCTCCACTCAGTGCCCCTCGCAAAATGCACATCACATAAATGGGTGGTGCTTAATGAAAGCTCCTTGACTTTTTCGAAAGGGACGTGCCAGAATTCAGACAAAAGATAAATGGAGTCAGGTCAGTAGTGAGAAGTGTTGGTGAAAAGATAATGAAATCAGCGGTACCCACCTGGTGTGCCTGGATGTCCAGGTGGGCCCGGAAACCCAGGTATTCCAGGTCTCCCAGGTGGCCCAGGATCCCCTCTGTCACCTTTTGGACCAGGAGGACCTGGATGCTGACAGTAGCCAAGAGGTGCCAACAGGCAGAGGATGTAGAATAGGAGACGCACCCTCATCATCTAAATGTAGAACTAAACTTTAGGTTAAATCAGTGACAGAATGTAACCAGTATATTCACTCGTGCTTTTTTTTTTTTTTTTTTTAGGTACTTGTACATAATTTGAATATTTTCATTGTATGCTACTTTATGCTCTGCCTTTACTCCACTACATTTGTGAGTCAAATATTAGACATATAGTGCTCTGCTATGTGCTACTTGTATGGATGATTTTGACTTTCCAAAGTAATCTTTTCTCAGAATATATGTATAATTGTTGGTGCTCTTTACAAAACTTCATGATATGTTGTCATTAAATGCATGATATGTATTTACTGTTCTATGTACAGGCTGCATCAGAAATATTGTTTTAGCATAATTTACATTAATTGGGTCACAGTATATCAATAGTTTCCAGCATGTTGTTAAATATGCTCAAAACAAATCAATAAATTCAACCGACCTTTCTATGCAATTACATTAAGTTCTACATCAAGTGATGTATTACTGTTAATCAAGCCTGAAACAGCATCAGAAAACAGAAACAAACTCACTTATGAACGCGGAGTAACTGCTGGATGTGCTGCTTCTTTGCTGCTTCCAAACAGAAATAGCTGAGGAAACAGTTCAAAGTCAAAAACATGAGAGACCAAGTACAGTGGTAATGAAAAGCAGGTGAAAACTCTGAATATGGGATATGAAACAGAAAACAAAAAGTCCCAAATCCTTCCACTTTTTAACCAGTGAATGTCCACAATCTCCTGTTATTACTCACTGACCATATTAACTGGAGAGCAGACGGCTTTATTGCTCCTGGGAATCAACAACATTTCCTCAAGAATAAATAATTCTGCATTTTCTCACTCATACACAGGCTTTCTCAGGCTGAAGTGCAGGGGGCTGCATTAACAAAGGGAATAGTGAAGAGCTAAATCGTAAAAGTATGTCTATAATGATATGAATATGATATAAAAATAGCAGTGTTTTTTCTGGATCATTTTCATGTGCCAGATTTAAAATACAATTAGTAGTCATCTTGTTGCCAAGGGTAATATTTATAGGCAAAGGTTGGTCAGCAACCTTAATTCTTCTGGAATTTATTAAAGTCATTATTAGTGTGAATGCTGAATGTTTTTTTTTTGATTGTACTTTTTGAAAGTGTACTTTGTTGTTAGTATATCTTAAATCTTATAGAAGTTTAGTTTTTTTAAGTGTATTAAATTCAACATACTTAGAGTGGTAATTCAGTGTACTTGTGGGAAGTATCATTTTTGGAAATAAATTGTTAGTATACTTTTTGAAAGTGTACTATGATCTCATTTTATTATAAGTGTTGCTTCTGTACACTTTATATAGTGCACTCTAAAACAAGTGTGATTTTAGTGGCATATCAGAGTACTTAAAAAATATCATGAAATATGTTAAAATACAAAAATGTATAGTGGTAATTCAGTATACGTTTTGTAAGTACACTTATTTGTAATACGGAGTTAGTATAACTTTTGAAAGTGTACACTGATTTCATTTAATCAGTAGTGTGACCTTAGCACACTGTAAACAAAGTGCACTACAATGTAAGTGTACTTTTATTAGCATATCAAAGTACTTAAATATGCTAAAATGCAAATGCTCTTAGTGGAAATGTATTCATTTACCGTAGCCTACTACTAGAACGTGTATTTACATTGTCAGGGTGATTTATGAAAGGATAATATGATAAAATGCTGCAGTGTGGACTGAGCAAGTATATTTTGTTCACGTATTTTTTCATTAGGCTCCACATCTTGTTGATCTACACTGACACCAGAAGACTGGCCAACTCTTGGATTTATATAAGCATCTTGGGTGTATTTAACACAGTTGCCTCATGTTTTAAAGTTAAACTTAACTATATAGTGTAGAAACCACATAATATGTAGAGAGGGTACATGAATTTGTTCAGATCATGTTGGGACGAAGTGAGTCAATAAAGTAGCGATGGTAATTATCGCGATACCGCACGTAATCTCGTTTTGCGGGCTTTACAGGTAGAAGAGGCAACCCTCACATCCAAGGGCTGGCCGTACGCCATGCCACTATTCGGTTGGTAAGTCAGGATTTTCCCATTAAATATTGTCGAAATCTCAGCAAAATGTAGTTTAATGTATTGAGAGTCACTACATAACGTTAACGTTAAATACCGTGAGCTTATTTGCTTGTGCTATTCTATCACCATATTTCATTTCAATTTGTTTTTTGAGCGGGAGCCTTTCATGTTACATTCAAATTAAGTTTGCGGTGCTCCTCACTGTTCGGTTTTAATTGGTTTGCCAACCACCTGACTGTTCAGTTAGATTGCGTGTTAACTGCACCATGACTATATTGTTAGTGAGATTTGGCCATCAAGCGGCCTCTGCCAATGTCATCAGCGGCATTAAGCTGTTTCCTGTTTAGCTGCAGAGTGACAGACAATCTCAAGTCACATGGATGCAAACAGCGCGGAGAAAAGCGAAACTCGCCTTTTTCATGGCCAAATAGGTCACTTGTGTTTTCAGTGCATGCTTTTGTCAACATTTTTTTTGATGTCAACCAAAGCTGGACCAAAAACAACAAAACAAAAAGGAACGTAATTGGGAAGGGAGTTGTGGGGGTGGGTGGAGACTTTGACTCAACAGTTTTCATAAACAGAGGAAAAACAGTCAAGAGCAGAGCAGGTCGACTAGTGATCGGAAGGTGACTGGTTCAAATCCCAGCTCCGGGCAGGGCTGAGCTGCATGTCGAAGTGTCCTTGAGCGAGATACTGAACCCCACATTGCTCACTAGTGAGGGCCCTGCGATGAACTGGCGACTTATCCAGGGAGTACCCTGCCCTCGCCCTGAGACAAGGCTGGGATTGGCTCCAGCAGCGACACCCCGCAACCCCATGGAAAGGGATAAGCGGTTCGGACAATGACATGACATGACATGACCTTATTTTAGAAAGTACAGAAACAGCACACAAGTCTGGCATTCAGCTAATATGTAAATAGGTCAGAACCCAGAAGTGGCAAAGATGCATCTCGCAAGCCCCAATGCAACACTCATGCCTTTGGAAAGAAAACTATAATACTTAAAAACTAAAGCACTAAAATTTGATGCAAACACAAAACTATTATTTTATTCATACCCTGGTTCTTTTCATTGATTAAGCTATATGTGTGTGTGTGTGTGTGTGTGTGTGTGTGTGTGTGTGTGTGTGTGTGTGTGTGTGTGTAAATATGTATATGTATGTGTGTGTTTATATGTATATATGTAATATATATGTATATATGTATATGGGTATATATGTATATATCTATATGTATATATATATATATATATATATATATATATATATATGTGTGTGTGTGTGTGTGTGTGTATATGTATATGTATATGTATATATATATATATATATATATATATATATATATATATATAAAGCTTAATCAATGAAATATGTATGTGTGTGTGTTATGCATCTGTCACTTTCATATTATTATTTTAGCCTTATACTCTAGGTTTTACTTTTGGGTGAAAGACTTCATTATAGCATTGGTTGATCAATTAATGTCATAACATAAGCTCATGGATGGTCTGTGCACACCCAACTCACTTGAGCCCCTCGGTACTAATGTGTGGGAGAAAAGCAGCTCTCAAAGTGTGCCAGGCTGTCTGCTCTCTAGTAAAAAACTACTTTGGAAGTGTTGACTTAAAGTTCAGAAAGAATTGAGTCACTGAGTCATATTACTGGGGCTCATTTGCTTGTTTTAGAACTCAAAAGAGCTGAAATAAAACATACACTGGCTCCACACAGCTTTCCTAGTGTAAACTAAGTCGTGTCAAGTGTAACATTATCGTGTAGTTCATTAAATTCAAGCCAGTGAAATATGCTCGCACTTAGTAAACAGCCCACCTTTGGTGTAACCTTTAGAAATTGATCTTGATTAATTTTCTAGGTTTATTAACCCCCAGTGAAATGAATTATCTGCCCTTACATGGTAACACTGTGAAAAGGTAGCTGTTGACGATCATACAGTACATGTACATCTCAAAGAGTTATTGAATAGACAAATTATTTACATATTTATTTTATTTGTTGAAGTATGAATCTGTTCTAAAATAACTGAGACACAGGTTTTGTAGATAGTATATTTCAGTTTAATAAGAATGTCTGACATTCAAGACTTACTGCAGAGAACAGTAAAGGAGACATTAATGACTCCATTGTTTGCATTTCGGACTTTTGCAGCACACATGAAAATGTATTTATTTTCTGCTCAAAGATTTAAGTAAACAGGTATACAAAGTTATGAATTCTGCCATGAGCATAAAGCAGAGAAACAAGCCAGGAGACAACTTCCAGTCACCAATTGTAACTGTTGCCGGATCTGTTGATGGATGTTTACATCCTCTGCACCTGTACGGCTACAACAATAATTACAATCATTACAATGAGGATTGTGATGGAAAACAGGACAGTGGCCACGATGTTGAGGCAGCGGGCAGTGGAGGCGTAGTGTCTGGCACCCTCCAGATCTCCAGCCACCTTGCGGTCTCTAGCCTGGGAGGACCAAATCACAACCATTTTTTTAAAGAAATGAATGCACAACATCAGGGGAATTATGAATTGATCACTGATCACTGATCACAGGCCCAATCTCATAATTTCTCGAAAGCTCATCTCCTTTTTCTCTTTTCACAGGTATAGTTTTTGAATGTTCTACCTTTAATTCTTCATCTTCAAGCATGTGCCTGTCCTTTTTCATAACTTTTGTATGTTTTTTAAGGAATAAAAACATCTAAAATCATAGACAACAATATTCATCATCCCTCTAACTGTCCTTTCAAAATTCCTATCATGGTCTTGTTGAGGGCTGTGCCTATGTCATTATTCACGTTTTAGTCTTCTCCAAAACCAAACAGCATATCAATGCTGACATTTTCATTAAGACTGAGAAGGCTGAAATAGTAAGTCTAAATAATGTTGGCGTAATGCTTGATGCAAATCATAAGTATCAGTCACATGTCAAAAGGCGGTAGAACTTGGCGAAATTTCAGAGACAGTCTATTTTGAAGGATGCTGCCAAGACATTTACAGTCACTATGATTCTTTCCCATATGCCCTATTGCATGAAAGGTTGGATACATGCTGGGAAAATGTAATATCACCACTGTAGGATTTTAGAGAAGCATCATCTTCTGAGCTTTGAGAACTTGAAACTATTTTCAAATGCGTGTCTTCTGTATAGAATCATGAATGGTTCGGCACCTTCTCCATTATGTCATTTTTCTTAGTCTTTGCCCCATAAAATCCACTTGTGCAATTTGTGCTGTGTATGTTATATCACATTTTTTTCCAGTGATTTCCTATAACTATGTGAAGTTTTCTTTAAAACCTGCCATGGGACTGCAGATCACAGTTCTTAGCTAACTCGGTGCAATGCATCCAATGGCAACATGTATGTTTAATATTGTATGTGGGCCCTCTACAAATAAAGATGAATTCAATTACAGTGCCACAAACCATTTGGCCATTTAGCCCACAAACTCACCTTGATCGAGAAGATGAGAGCCGCCAGTCCGAGGCAGAGGGGGTTCGCGTAGATAAAGCAGCAGAGGGACCAGATGATGTGGTCCTTGGGGGGCTCAGAGCTGGTGTTCACAGTTGTGTACTGAACCACTGCAGGTCCTCCAGGCTGTCCAGAGAACCCATCATACCTCCCCTGCAAGGGAACAGCCTCACCCGGGTAACCTGAAGGATTCATCATTGCTATCTTAACTGTAATTTGGAGTGCACGCTGCAGAAAGGCAATCAAGATCTCAAATGTGGTGTGGTGAGTGGTGTGTGTTGATTTCCTTTTGAGGTGTCTTTGTTTTATTGAGGGGTGGAGGGGCCCGTGACATCTGCTTTCTTAACCCTTTGATGCAAAACATGGGTCAAAAGTGACCCGGCTGAGTTTTTATTTTCTATATCTTTGCAGTGAATTACTTTCATCATTCAGTATTCAAGGAATTCTTCAATTAAGCTTGTTTTTGATCATCATACATCTTTATTTTATTTTTTTCTTTCTTACTTTTTGAATAAATACCCCTTTTGTATCAATACCCCTCTAATGCACAACATGGGTCAAAAATGACCCATATTCATTTTCTATGCTATTCCATCTATTGCTGAATGTTTCTATGATATGTCTTTGAAAAAAAAAGATAAATTTATCATTTATTATTCCAAATATGCAGTAAATGTTTTGTTTTTGTTTGGCACAAATCATCAGTTTTCTTTTTTCTTCCTTACTTTATGAACAAGCACAGCTTTTGTATTTCTACATCAACTTCACCCACATGGGTCAGAAATGACCCACATAAATTTGCTATATCATTTGGTGCCAACTGTGCTTGTGACATTTGCTCCCTGTGTAAGTACTATCAATATATTTCAATTGTTCTAATATTACCTTTGAAAATATTTGATGACAACTGTAAAAGATAACTGTACATAACAGGTTTAGGTTACCTTGAGAGTGAGATTTTCTATTTTAGTTAGCTAATTTTACCATAGTTAGTTACTATTAGTTAGTCCAGCTAACTAGATAAATTTCAGACACTCGAAATCGCTTAAAAAAACGTGTCTCCTTCAAATACGGCTTAATTACTTACTTACTTACTTATATACTTATATTACTTAATCTGTCACTAGGGCAAAAACATGTATCTTTTGCTCTGAAAAGCTAAAAATTGCAAGAAAAGGCTCCTGACTAAAACTAATGACAGAACAACTGAAATCATGATGTCGAGGCCGTTTGTTCTGAATCTGAGTTGGAAACTTCTCATGATGATTAACCAGAATATTTGCCACAGGGTCAAGCTGGTGTTGTGGGTGTGTCTGTGTAACCAGCTCTCCTACATGAAGACTCATCTGATGATAGACGACTCGTCTGATGAGTCCTCAGATGAGGAAACTGTAGACTGAGTAAAAATGGGTCTTACTAAAATGAGAATCCCCCCCACTCATGGCAGAACAAGAAGCCATAATATCCTGAGGAGCTGCCCAGGCCCAGGTGGCCTGTTATGTGTTAAGTTGTATTTTATTTTGTTAGGTCACATTTCACCAGTGTACAGTTCAGTTCAATAGCCGCGTAATCTGTTATCAGAGGTATGTGTCACGGTTGTGTTGTTTAGTTTCTGTTTTATTTTCTAGTAGTTGTTCTCTTGTGTTCTGTTTCATGTTTACTTCCTGTCTTTGGACACCTGTCCTTTTGTGCCACACCTGTGTCTTGTTGTATCGTTTGTTGATCCCTGCCTCCTAGTATCCTACCCACCAATCTGTGTTCTCCTCACTCTCCCTCACACCTGTCCCCCCCCCCCGTGGATTTTTCCTGTACTCTTTTTTAGTTTATATAACAGATGCTTTGTTCAAACTGTCTCGGCCTATGATCTCTGCATTTGGGTCCACCCACTTCATCACCCCCAAAACCTGACAGAATGTGTATGTGTTACAAAATGACAGTGTTGCAAATATTATGTACAGTAAGTAAATAGGTGTTTGGCCCCACTGATGAATTACTTGAAACAAATTATTATTATTATTATTATTATTATTATTATTATTATTATTATTATTACAGTATTAAGTTTTTTTAAATTATAAATCACACTTGGATGAATGGGTCATTTTTGACCCATGTGTGTAAATTTTATGTAGTAATATAAAAACAATTTTTGTACATAAAGTATGAAAGGAAAAATGGAAAGATTGATCAGTAGTAATCAAGAACATGATCTTTAAAGAATACTTGGAATGATAAATCATAAAATGAATTAATTTCAAAAGATCCAGGAAGCAGGAAGCCGATCACACCGCAATGGAAGGCTCAGTAGGGTGACCTCAAGTAGTCATCAATGTCAGCTTAACTGTTGTTTGGAGAGCAGGCTGGTGTGCAAGTGTGCAAGAACTTCTGGTAAATGTCACTTTAAACGCCGAACCACATTTGAATTTTCTGTGGTTTGGCACAGATCGGATTTATCTACTGAAAGCTAGTGCAGCATAACCAAGCTTACCACACAAACATGAAGAGTGCATAAGTAAAGACTGTCATTTTTGTGTTTGAACTGTTTAAACTAGCACACTTTCATTTTGCAGCTAAATTATAGAATGTAGTACATACCATATTATGTAGTATGGATGTGGGACACATCATCACATCTTGTTATGATGATGGGGGGTGGGGGGAGTACAGATAAAGCGCCATGTCTTTGCAGGAAACCCCCTAATGTCAAATTACAAATGTTTTGCTGCGATTTCATCAAAATGAGACAGTTTAATTTAGTATGCAGTCCGCTCGGTCGCATTTTGATTTCACTTCACAAACTTTAAACGATCCATGAAGATAGCAACATGCTCGAAAAGAAAAGAATAAATGAAGACAAACTAAAGCTGCTGCTCCTAAGCAGTGATTATATTTTAATTAGTACAGGCACTAAATACACAACTTGTGTATAAGAAGTTTACAACTGGAACATTACAAAACAAAACAAAAAAACGTTACATTCAGATCAAGAACTTTTTAAGAAGTTACAAACAAAAACAGCTTACATGGACAGCTCATGGTGGACAGTGATAAATGTGACTGGTGCATCCTGTTGAGGATCTTTGGGATTTCCTCCAGACTTGAATTTTACTTCTCACCAAACTTTGTTAGAATTTGTGACGTGACATTTAACCTCAACAAAACCACAATGTCAGAAAGGCATAACTTATTATATATAATAAGTAGATTCAATGCCAGTTTACGTCATCATCTAATCAGTTACTTATGACAGTGAAATCCTCTACAGATACCAAATACCAAATGGAGAAATTCATAACAGATTCTTTCAGTTTAAGTTATGTGTATTTGGAAGTTTGAGGATATGAAAAGGCACTATGAGGTTTTAACTGTGGTGAAAATAAAAAAAAAATTGAAGCTTGACCCCCACACGGAAACAACTAATAGTGAGACTAATAAAGTGTATCTCATGATCATTTCTGTTAATATCACATTAGTAAACTGTTTTCAGAATTACTGTCTGTGGTGCATTTAAATTTTTTGATGGTGCAGTCAAACATGAGGAACACTAGCCACAGCTGATCATTGCCCATAGTGAAAACAAAAACATGGGTATTGGTAAAGTGACAAGCCAATTCTTCATAAGAAATCAAGGTATTTTACCAGCTTGAACCCAAATTCAAGACTCATGCAGTTGGTATTTGAATGCTGACAGAGGACATTTTAAAAACAGTTGGATTTGTTTTCTTAAAACTTAAGCTTAAGCAAATTGTTGGATCATCACAACATAGTAGTGCACACACACAACCTGAGGAATTATTGGACACAACCATCACTCATCACAGCACTTAACAGCAGTTTGGAATAAGTGATTGATTGCAATAACATGAAAATAGAACAAAATACTTTTAAATAACTTTGAAGGCTTTAAGTGGTAAAGCACTCAAATTTGGCATGATTCTGGTATTAACAATCAGTCGCCGATAGACCTTACATGCCGCGGTGGTCAATGCATTTTGATATTTTCAAAATGGCTGTTCAGTCAAGACAAATTTGCACTGTGGGGTTTCATCAGACATCAGTAGCCTGCCAAACATTGCTAGCTTTGACGATATTCAAATCAACTGTTTGGTTTGCCTTAATTAAAAATGACCTTAACCCAACCTAAACACTACACGGTTAGCATTTCAGTCTCATCGCAGTCTGTAATTGGAAAGATAAGTCCATTCTTGTTACTGATAGTAGACGTTGATAATCAGTTAGTGCATTTGCTCTTACACGAATGAGGGGGCTGCCCCAGTGGACATTAAAGGCATCACATCTTGGAGGACGCAGAAATGGCAGAGGCTCCTGGACGGCTGTAAACGCGGACATTTGTGCTCTGAAAAAGACAAAGTGGAAGGGACAAAGCAAGAGCGAGAGAGATTGTATTAGTTTTTATAATGTTCAGTGTATGCCCGCCAGCATAGTGAAAACCCCACCCTGATTTTAACACTGTTCCTATGAGCAAATTCTTACATTTCAGCATTTCATCCCACATGTTTTCAACATTACGCATTGATACTATTTGAGAAAATGCTGAGTTTCCCCTCTGGGGAACATGTCTGTCTGTGCCAAATTTTGTGGTAATCCATCCAATAGTTGGATATTTAACAGTCAATCAAAATTGAGAAATGTCAAATTCATAATGGTGTGAGGGAAAGTTATTACAGAATCACAAGAGCCATTAAGATTTGTTTTCTGTGGACGAGTGGATAGATGGAAGTATGGCTGGATGGACTGACCACAATGGCACCTTACCTTTACCTTTTTGGCCTCTGCATTGTACTTGTTGAGAAGGGCTTGGACCCTGTTTCCATAATCTGGATGGACAGCCTTCAAGTTCTCAACCTGCACGAAGAAGCCAGACAATCAAACTTAAAGCAACATTATGTAGAAATTCTTTGTTAATCTGTTAAAAGACACATTTTATTATTCATCAACTAATGGTTGTATTTTTAGTTATGTGTTGGACAACAGTTTAGAATTAAAGCAAATTTTTCATGGGCTTTAACGTTCTGTGTGAAGTGAAACTCCAGCCTGACCACCATGCCAAGTGTTGTGCAAACACTGAGCAGTGAAACTTTCACTTCTAACAAAAGGCACAGGGGTTTTTGGTGGTCGGTTTTGGATAGCTTTTGTGGGTGTGAAGGCGGGGACAAGAGAGGCATGACGGTAAAGACATCCTGGGGCAAGACAGTTAGGATGTTAACCCCCGTCCATGTGTCTGTAGGAAACATAGACATCTTGACAAGATGTCAAAACATTTTTTAACATCTTGCTAAAGCTGAGTTGATTTTAAAATGTTTAAACATTTAGCATATTCATTTTAAAAGTTTCTTTATCTGTAGTGCACTCGGATCCTACCTTTGAATATTAAAGACTTGGCTTCCGGTTCACACACATAACCATGTTTCCTGACTACTGGCCCACTGGGTACTCAAAAGGGTACATTCTGTGGTTTAATCACATGGTTTAACACATATCTCTGCCAAACCAGTTTTCATCCATGTTTCTTTTTAGAACTTTTTTCCCCCTTTTTGCAATTAAGTTTTAGTTAAAAAACAAAATAAAATATCCACTGATTAATAATGTACATCCCATTTTAAGATAACTCTTGACACTGCTCATTTAAATTAAAAATTCCACTTTTTTTTATTAAAGCATTACAGCATAAAAGGCAAATTCAATTAAGTCTGTTGGTAAGGCAAGGTAAGGTTATGTGGACTCACCATGCGTTTCTGGATGAAGAGCTGAGCTCCCTTCAGGGCACCTGCCATGTTCTGGCAAAGTCTCTGGCGCTCCTCTTCGTTCAGCACCTGGGTGTAGAAGGCACGGACCTGCAAGAAATCAACAAATAAATAATCAAAATGACATGTTTAACTACATTTTATATAGAAATAAAAAGAACATTATGCAATCTGTGATCCTATATCGACAGACCAATCAGTCCCCTCTGGCATTCTGTAATAGCAATAAAAATATAACCTACTGCCCCCATTTTCCCAGACATCTGAACAATAAATTCTTTGCATTACTGCAAATTTAATGAGGTGATTGACTATTGATTATCATCAGCATCAGACTGTATGCTAAAGCAATGTTGACTGACTTAACTTAAGTGACTGAAGTTGCTTTATCTGTCTGGCGCTGGGCAGGAAATGTACAGTGAAAACAGATAGTGGAGGAGCTTTATGAGAACCGCCACTGCAGGGCCAGAAAAACAGATCAAAGAGACTGATACTCTGCTGCAGGGAACTGGAGAGCCAAACAACAATTCTGTTGGTTTGACACCACGAGTAACACATTTCACATACCAGCAAATATTTGATCCAATATAGACATAAACATATCAATTAGTGCAGCTTTAGAGAAATATTAAAGGTGCACTATGTAGCTTTTTTAGTAACAGTTCAAGTAACTTCCTGATGGGCAATACTGTCTTTTTGTTCTCACCCTAAAAAAAACAAGTCTATTTTGCTCAACTGTTGACAAACTCAAATGTAAAATGATTTAAAAGTCATGTTAGGTCTGATATTCCTTGTACAACTCTGTGAGTTGGCCTGATAAGCACATGCACTGCCAGGAAGTGTGTGAATACTCAAATAAAAAACACACCTATTTAGCTCTTGTGGGCACAAAAGACTTGGCTGTCATCTTTACCTGTGTGACATTATCTTCGTCTTCGCTGTTGTAACGTGCCACATCTGCAGACACCTTGAACTTGGACTCCACAAACTGAGGCTGGGTCTCTGGGGCACTGAAGCTGTTGGGATAGTAGTTTGGAGCTCCACCTAGAGGTCAGACAGACCAAACCCTGGTGAGTTGGCTTTACTTACAGTGAGTAAATCTGATCTGTAAATACAATGAAAACACAACGCCAAACAAATGGATCACTATGGTTTCAAATACAGCATGCTGTAAATGCTGTATAGTCTGCTTTAGTTAGTTGAATCAAATGCATTTTGGATGAACTTGAAAGATTTAAAAACACTCATATAACTGTTCTTTTTACTATTTTGTAATACAAATATGCTGAAAGTGGCTCATTTTGGATAGGTCAAAAAATCCAAGACCATGACAGTTAGTAGAATATGATTGGTACTGCTGCAGTCATTTACATTTTTTGTTTAATAAAACTTTTTCTTTTTTTTTTTAAAACCCAACCATTCTGCCTTTCTTGTTGAAATGATACTTACTTTGACAGGTCGATACTGTGTTATTCCGTGATTGTAATGATTAGTCTTGATTTTCTCAGACAAAATTACTTTCATGGAATCATACGTGTTCATTATCACCTCAACAATTTAAACTTTAGATGGGGTTGCTCTTCCCCTACTTAAGAACACTATGGGAATCACCAGTATTGCAAAAACTAGATAGCTGTGGATATACATTTATATGAATTGTTGAGCCATGTGTCTTGCTTGGACAGTTAACCATTTTGGTCCATTCTCGTTATTGTAAGCACAAAGAAACACAGAAACAGGCACACAGGCCGGACTGTGACATACCTTGGTTGTCAAACATGCACATTGGACCATCACGCTGGTAGTTGCTCACACGGGCCCTGAAGGGGCAGTTGACGGGGAGCTGCAGGTAGTTGGCTCCCAGACGGTGACGATGTGTGTCTGGGTAGGAGAATAGACGACCCTAGAAAAACATACGGCAGAGCATTGTTACAAAGTAGGTCTCTGTACAGTCAGAGAGACAGAACACACTACGCATGTTTTCAGCCACTTTTTTCCCAAGCATTTAGTCCATCTTATGTTGTATTGGAACAGAATTAAAACATTTAAACCTCACCATATAACCACACTGAGATGCCTGAACATACTGACTGAATATATGAAACAAATGTTTTTTTAATGTAATTTATGGTATGCATGCATATTTGCAATTGAGCTATTAACCGTTTTCAATTTAATCTGATTGGAAAAAAAACATGAGAGAAAGTCAGTGGTGTTACCTGCAGCATCTTGTCGGGGCTTGGCTCAATGCCCGGTGGCATGTTGCTAGGGTCAAAGGCCAGCTGCTCCACCTCTGCAAAGTAGTTGACTGGGTTCCTGTTCAGCACCATTTTGCCCACTGGGATCAGTGGGTATTCTTTATGTGACCAAACCTACATGGGAAAACACTTTTAGCTGAAACATAACTCACTCAACTGCGAGGTAGATACAACGACACACCCAAACTTGTCATCTAATGATTTTCTTAACATCAGCTCAATTCATATATGTATAAATGTTTAGTACAAGAATTCTAACAATTCTAATAATTCTAATAATTAACACTCCAAAGTGACATAAACAAGTCTTCCAAGATCGTAAACTCTACACTTTCTATAAACTATGCTAAGATAAATGCCATTTTGTCAAAATGGCTTGAACACTGTTATTTTTATCGTCATCAGGCCACTGCAATGGAGTGCTAAAAATATTTTTTTCCAGGTTGGATAAATGTACAGCTCCTTTAACTAACTCCACTGATCAGTTGCCAAGGTTTGGTGAAAGAAAAAAAAAACTTTTAGATGAGTTATTTTCCTATTAAGTGATGGAAAATGAAACAGTGTAGGGATGTAGTACCTTGGTAAGATCAAAGGGGTTGAACTGGAACTTCTCAGCCTGCTCAAAGGTCATGACCTGGATGTAGAAGGTCCAGGATGGGAAGTTGCCATTGGCAATGGCGTTGAACAAGTCTCCGATGGCATAATCTGGATTGGTGGAGGCCAGCCGGTCTGCTTCCTCCACTGTCAGATTCTTTATTCCTTGATCAGTCTGAAAGACATGCACAAAAGAAATAATTAAGCAAAAAATGGCAAAAACCCAGAAGGTGGATCTATAAGTGGATTAAGGGTTCAAACAAACCTTGTAGTGGAACTTGCAGTAGAAACGCTCACCATTGGCATTGACCAGTTTGAAGGTGTGGGAGCCATAGCCGTTCATGTGACGAAAGCCATCAGGTAAACCTCGATCACTGAACAAGAAAGACACCTGCAAGGAGGATAAAAGACAAAATACACAAGATTAATAGTCCTGCAAATTTTTCTGTACCAACTAGTATTCATGTAAACCACCAAACATCTACAGCAAGTATAAATACAATGAGGTAAATCATTGCAAGAGCAACAGTACACTGCAACACTACTTGAGAATATTTTGACAATTGTAATCATGTAATCATGAAATTTTACTGTCAAATGCCATCAGCTACCTGATGCAGACTCTCAGGCCTCAGGCTCCAGAAGTCCCACACCATGTCGGGGTCTTTCATGTGGGTTTGGGGATTGCGCTTCTGGGAGTGAATGAAGGACGGGAACTGCACAGTGTAAAGAAGGGACGTCAGCGTGATGTTTTGCATTTGAGTCGTGTTAATCAAATAAGTGGTTATTAAATGTGTTAAGGTTTGGTTTCCATGTTTCCATGTTCCAAGTTTGCTTATGTAGTGAACTAATGAACAGCTTATTAATGATGGAACTACAATCTGTTCCTATCATTTATTTACATGTTTGAGAAAATAAAATATCAGACTGTTGCTCAATAAAATGTGTGGCCCTTCATAAATTAATTATTGCAAAGCCACTCCATGCTCATACATCACCTGCAGTACACCCACTCACCAGCAGGGCATCCCTGATGAAGAAAATGGGGGTGTTGTTGCCCGTCAGGTCCCAGTTGCCCTCCTCAGTGTAAAACTTGACTGCAAAGCCTCGGGGGTCTCTCACAGTGTCTGCTGAGCCTGATTCCCCAGCTGAATTACAATAGGAGATAACATTTCACTTGTAAATTAGTAAGGTAACAGGTCAGAATGCATAATTTAAATTAAGGCTTCATTGATTAGTCGATTAATCCATACGCCAATCCACAGGAACATAACTGCTGACTATTTTGATCATTATTTAAGCCACTTTTTAAGCACTTCTTAAATATGAGGCTGATGCTTTTGTTTGTCCTACATTGAAATATTTTGAATATCTTTCGGGTGAAGATTACTGGTCAGATAAAGCTAGACAACTTTTATAGATCAGATAATAAATTGAGAAATATCAGTAATCAGTAGATAAATAGACACTGAAAATAATTGTTAGAGTATTTTGCAGCTATTCTGACCAATGAGGCTTAAAATTCAACATCAGAGCTGCAACTGAGTTTGAGGAGTGTGGATCTGTCTTTAGCGATCTTGGTTGAAAAAATAAGTGCAATTTTCCAAAACACACTTGTAAGTGTGCTGTAAGTCTGAATGGCACCATGCAACTTCTAGTGCCACCAAAATTATTCTCATGAAACATTCAAGCCAATGACTGTGTCACACTAAAATACTGGAGTCACAACCTATCTGCTGAAGAGAGATATCCAGCGTTGTACCTACTAAGTGTCCTGCTTTCTTTCACAAAAAATGTTATTATTTCTGCCCAAAAATATGAATCAAACTGTTACAAGTCATTATTTTGAGATCTTTGAGAAGTACTCCTAAAAAATAAACTTTTATTTAAATATTTAAGATAATATTTCTAGATTATTTTGTGAAAGTGCTCTGAAATTTCTGTCACACCACACAATTTCCTATAAACCAATTTCTTTGTGTAACGCATAATCCAACAGTGTGTGAGGACACAAATCCAGGGGAGGAAATAATATTTTAAACGGATTCTCTGCTCAAAACAATCCTATACACTTTTGGTTTTTCAAAAGGATATTCCGTAAACAATATGTTGAGAAACAAAACTTAACACATCACATGGTTTTTCTTACCCACAGTGGAGAAGCGGACAGCGATAGGTGTAGTCTTGCCGACATGCTCAAACAATTTGGCCTTACTGTAGCGAGTGATGTCATGAGTCACCTCAAAGTAACCAAACGCCCCTGCATCGTGAAGGAAAGGTGTTAAAATGGGTCTTTGTTTTGTTCACATATTCATATCTGCATAGTCATGTCTGGTTAAAACATCTGTAGTTGCCTGCTCAGACTAGTGTTATATCACCATGCACTGGAAAGAATGCAGCTCCCCCCAGAGAAGGCCAACAAACATAGTTTGCTCAATATCAGCCAACAAGTCTCTGACCTTGATCTCAAAAGCTTGCAAAGATTATGTTGATTAAGGTTCTCAGTCATCCAGGTCAAGTTAAATCTAGTCCTGTTGCCTACGATACAGCAACTAGACTTGCAAGGATTAGCATTTCATTGGACCTAATCCACAAACAAGAACAGGAAGTGTTTGCATTTTTCCTATTTTTTTGGTCATTTGGTTCTATTTACTTTGCACAAGTAAATCTACCAACTGACCAACTGACCAACTGTGCACCTAAGTTTGAGCTATGTTTGATAGAACTGGTCTGAATTTTTTTCAATGCTTTTATCAAAATGTTAGAAATCAGTCTGGCCATTATGCTCACTCAGAACTCAACCGCATTTCTCGTCAATGTGTTTTTTTGTCTGAAATGTAGTTTAAAGCTTAGATTAGCTTTGATCAATATAAATGCAACAGCAGAACCCTTTAATGTGTAATGTCAGCATGATACAGATGGCATAGAGGTGACACCGAATCAGCTACACAGAAGAGACAGACTCCTCCACAACCCTCACCTCCCCCTTTGGCATGCACCACTCTTTCTGGGATTCGTTCACGGTCAAAATGGGCCATCTCATCTGTGAAGACCACATCCTGAACCAGCAGAGGACCTCTTGGCCCTGCAGTCTGCAGGTTCAGCTTGTCCCCAACGGGATGGCCAGCCCCTGTGGTCAGTGTGTCTGGCCGCTGTGTAAACAGAATCCAGAAAACCACGTTCAATTACACAAGATCTCCATGTTAGGCCAAGTACTTTGGCCTACTGTGCACAATCTAATCTTATGTAACACAATCTAAATTTCAAATCATGTTGCAAACGGAGCATACTAAAATTTTACTATAACAGCTACTTATAATTATTTCATTTTTGATATATTTGTTGATTTTTTTCTCAAATGATTGATGACTTGTTTATGTGTAAATGACTGTTAGAAGGTGAAAGTGCCCCAGGCGAAATCTTCAAGGGTCTTGTTTTATAAGCAAACCCAACAATCCTCAAAATAGTTAAGACAAAACAAAATAAAACAGAGAAGAAGCAATCAGGCTTCAACTCTGAGTAAGAACTAGGCAATATTAGCAATTTTCGATTTAAACAATAGGAAAAAAAGAATTACAATTGCCCCAAATTCATTTCCATCTATAAACTAATCTAACTGTACCATTTAGAAATCTCTTCATCTACAGTGCTAAGATAGTCTGTAACAAATGAGTTGACTGTCAGTTTGCGGAATGGGAGCACACAACTGGATGCATATTTCTGCAAATGGTCCGACACAGGGCCATTTAAAGTGCTGCATCTAAAGTACCAACACAATAAAACTTGAACAAGCTACTGAAATGAACCTGTCCCCCCTTCATAATTTTTACAGCTGTAAAAGATTTTCTTAATGGTGCCCAACTGATATCAGCTGATGCAGACACCAATAGGAGGTAAAGAAAAAATCTGATACACGTATATTAGCCGATATGCACAATTTTTTGCAGTGATTCCCTCAAATGAGTTTATTGGACACTTGTGACAGAGATATGTACTGGGGGGCACGATTTACAAATCAACAATAAACTATGTGGTCTAAAATGACAGCACTGCCCTGAAACAGTAAACAAAGCAGGAATCTTTTTCTGCCTTATTATTTCTGAAAGAAAATTTGTCAAAAGATGTCAAATTTGTGGACATCGAGCTCTACTTTATTATCACAAAACTCAGCCTGGAAACCTGCACTGGTATTCAGACAGCATTAAGTAAAACAGAATGAGACAAGTAATGTTACAAAATCTAAATAACCATGCAGTGGTTGGTGTTGGAGAGACTTAGTCTACAATAAGGGTTACTTTATGTGATGGCAGCTATTTACTCTGATATGCCGTGGTTATATAACCCACAGGGGTGAAGTTCAACTACAAACATGCCTCTGGGCAATGACCTACTCCATATCCTCACACACTACATAAGGCCTACTCTCATAAACGCTGCGTGTTTATTTTGTGACCAAAAATGAATGCTAGCTATGACTTACGTCTTTAGCATGTAACGTTAGCTAGTTATCAACTGTTTGGATGTTTGCGAGTGAGCCCTTTGCTATAATAACTAAAAACGGTCCCATGACGCGCATTTTACTGTACTTAGCATCTTGCTTTTATTTGCATGTCTTCCAAGTCTGGTTTAAATGTTGAACGACAACTAGCTCGTCCGACAAGCTAGCTTTTAGCTTTTGCCGTTGACGTCGTCTCTTGGCCTTAATCGACCTCTCACCCATTTCCCCCCACCCCCAAGTCAGGCTGCGTTGCGCACCAAAAACACTGCTTCAAATTCCGAGCATCCACAGACCTGCACGCCTCTGTTCTCCTTCCATATCTTCATTTGATCGGTGGTTTTATCTCTGTTGTCAGCCATCTCGACAGGTCAGCGCTGCTGGACGTCCGGACCGCACACAGTTCGGTAGATGCTACGAGGAAAAGCGTTATCTTCTGAATCCAATGTCTGAAATTCTCCCTAGACTTTGCACAATGTGACTCCGCCCCCTCCTGCGCCCCTCTCTTCTGATTGGCTGAGAGGAGAAACTGACCTACTTTTGATATTAGAGGAGGAAGTACTAGACCAGATCCTTTAGTGTACTTACATAATATAGCCCCTACATCAGGGGTCACCAACACGGTGCCCAGGGGCACCAGGTAGCCCCCAAAGACCACATGAGAAGCCCTCAGGCCTGTTCTAAAAATGCAAATTGAATAGTGATATTATCTGTTTCCCACCTTGTTAAGTCATTGTTGATAATTATTGTGAGAAATAATTAACGTGATCAGTGTCTCCACATAGAGTATCATTAATCTTTAATAATTATATATAACTAAAGGCAAACTGAGAAAATGTGTTATTTCAGAAGAGTGTATCAAACTGGTAGCCCTTCGTATGACTCAGTGCCCATGAAGTAGCTCTCAGTTTCAAAAAGGTTGGTGACCCCTGCCCTACATGTTTCTGCTTTATCTTATGCTATTTCTTATACAAATTCGTGTATAATCATAGTGATGGAATATAGGTAAGTTCATCTACTCTACTCAAGTGATGTACTTGGGTATTTCCACTCCACCACATTTTAGAAGCAAATATTGTACTTTCACTGCACTTTCTTTGCAGAATACATACTGCATCAGTGCCAGAGTAGTGCTCTTTTTTTAGATGTATTTAGTCTAGCAGAAAACACTGCAATAATCTGCAAAAACCTGGATATCATTTAGTGCACATTATATGAGTACATTATATAATTTACTTTTACCTCTACTCTACTAATTTATATCCAGAAAACCACTTGAATCCATCTAATATCAGCTACTAAGACTTTTACTCAAGTATTCATATGGGTGACTTTCAGTTTTACCAAAGTAATATATCTTTACTTTAGCTCAGGTATGACCTTTGGGTACTTTTTACAACACTGTTTGTACATATTTCTAAGAATATAATCGATTATAATATAATTGTTGTTTCTTTCACTTGCTTTGCTAATGTAAAGAATGCTACAGTTCTGTTGGCTCATTTTTCACAGCACAGTTTCAATTTGAAAAAGTCTGACATGCTAATTCTCACAGTGTTTTTCACAGAAGAACCATATCTCAGTGTAATAGAATCCCTTTGCACATGATTGTGACCTATACTTTCCACCTGCAATTCATCAAGATGACTTGTTTATCGAAAAACAGAGCAGTGTGAGAGATCTTTCTTTCTCCCCCCTCTCAGATTTCAGCAAGTCCAGGTCTCTCCAACAAGACAAACAAGTGGTCAGACAGTTACTGTTGAATTGCTTTTATTTCAAACAGCATTCACACAATACACTGTATTCTTGAGGCACATCGACATCAAGTGCTAAATAATTCATGCATGGTCAATGTAGGCTACACCTTTTTTGAATCAAATGCAAATGCTGATTGTAAATGAAACTATTGCTTTGTTATTTGGCACAGTAGGAAATATTGTGTTACATGACCACAGGTGTGTTATTTTTGGATTGATTTTCTGAGTGAGGTGAGGAATACAGGTAGACCTTGAGGAAACTATGAGTTTGTTCTGTTTGAAAAACAAAAAAAAATCACAATGCATAAGGCTGAAGATGCTTTTAGCAGGTATTTCACATGATAATTCACATTCAGAAGTTACAACAAAACAGCACATTTGCACAATGTTGTAAAGAATATCTCAGGCAGATACGTCACTTTGACGTTTGGGCTTTTTACAAGACCCTCATCACATTACTTCACCTTTATCCAAAAATCTTTTCAGCAGCAACACCATTCAGTCTTCAAACTGCCATGTGGCTGCTCTTGTTTAAACCAGGTACATCTCCAGCGCTAATGAGATAGTCTGCAGGTGTCCCACGTTAACATGAAAGGAAATGTTAACCCATTAAAAGGGGTTAGTATACTTCACATCACAAGTTAAATTCCCAGAGGTTTTTTGATAGTAATTCATTGATCAGCAATGATATTGGTGTTAAATACAGTGTTCTTTAAATGAAGTTTGACGTTTACTAAAATGTGATACCATGAAAAACATCATTTGCACCCAAAAATCAGGTGGGGAAGTGGTAATGAATGTTGAAGCACACTATTTACACTGTTAATTATGCGTATGCAACTTGTATTGCATTAATTATGGTAAAAATAGAACAATGCAATATGACATTTATATGCTATTTACATCTGATTTGGCCACCCTGTAACAACTGCTACAAATTACAATTATTTCACCTGGATAAGAGTACCTGGATTTTTTTTTCAAAAGCACAATAAATACAGAACATACCAAAACCTCTATTATTTATCAACCTTACTGTTAACAGATTACACAAGCAAATCCAATAGAGCTAGCTCAACTCGGCTCTAAAACCGCTACGAAATCAATCAAGTAGATGGAATCGATGACTGGTTTGAAAGGACAAATGAGCGTTTTCCTGAAAGAGAAGTGATTTCACCCCTCAATCCAGTCAGTTATTCCCTAGACAGCTAGAACAGGCTACAACCAGAGTAGGCACCATGCAGAGAGTGGGCCACATCTGACAAGGCCGGGCTCGTTTTGTTACTCAGAACTCTCTTCAAAGTCCAAAACTTACATTTTCTGATCAATACTTTCTAACTATGCAATGGTTGCTCTGAGAGCTCAACACACTGCAAAATAATAATTAAAAAACACATACAAACAGAGAAAACACAAGTAAATTAAGAAAATATTTCTACCAATCTGAAAAATTGTCAAACCATGCACAGCATTCATACAAAAAGCAGCAAAGTGAGGAAAACACAACCAAATACAAAGACAACAACAAGAATCAGTTTCTGGGGGAAGGTAAAAAGTAATGCACACAGCTGAGACACACTTTTGTCCTGCACATAGATCTAAAAATTAAAAGGCCCTGCATACACAAAAAGATACAACTTAGCTTGTTAACGCATTTGGATATGGTTTGTGTATTTCCTGCACATTTAAGCATTTGGTCATGTTCTCATTATCACTTTGTGATTTCTTAACCTTCAAAGAGAGGGAGAACTGTTTTGGGGGCACCTGCCTCTCCTGAATTTAGTTTGTTTCTCCTACTCTATTCTAGCATTCAGCATCAAGTCTCATACGTTATCATTTTTTTCAGGAGAACCGCAAGTGTCAGTCGGGCTCATTAAACGTTTTATCATTTGTTTTATCTGAGAATGGATGAATCTATTTAATTTATTTTAATGTAGGTGTTCAAAGGAGTTCAGAGGGTTGTGAAATCATAACAGAGGACATTGAAGCAAAGGTTGCTTTTTTCAGAGAAATACATTATTAACAAAACTGGCTTAGTTGTAACCCTTTGGACATGAGCCCAAACCAGACGTATGTGATGACACTGAACTGACAGCTTTACTGTGTTGTTAAAGCATATGGATAGGATCACCTGTTATTATAGTTATTAAACAGTTTGGAACAATAACTATTATTGGTCTCTGCTGGCTGTCTAGGTCTTAAAGTGTTCATTTGCTTGTATTTTGTCTATTTGCAGGCCTTTTCCTGAAGTGACAACAGACAAGTTGTTTACTTTAACTTGTCATTCTGAAGCAAATATTAATTGCACAATGCGATGGCTGTAGACCAATGGTATTTAGATTGGTTCAGGCTGGCAGTCTTTCATGGCTTCATTATAGACTGAATTAATAATTAAACTCATATTCTCCTCTCTGTTGATGGTAGTTGTTCAGGTAGCTACTCTGACAAAAAAGGGCATTCCAGTTGTATTTGCAACAGCTGTGCCAACAATAGTCTTACTTGGAAATGTTATGGGTAGTCTGTTTCCAGTTTAATTTACACTGCTGAGCTCTTAGGGCCACCATAATATGCATTGCATCCTCCTAAATGCCACCCTCCTCAATAATGCAACCGAGCCAGAATGAAGCCGAACACTAAAGACATAATTGATCCATGGATCAATGATACACCCTGTTCATGGTCAAACACTGGCTTTCAGGTTCACTCCCCCTTACATGAAGATAAGGTGTTTACTCCAATTTGTTACTCGGCAGCAGAGCGACACATACCGCACACACACACACACTCACACACACACACACACACTATCCTCCTGTGGGCTAAAAACTCTTATCTTGCTGAAACAGCGTAACATATTGGCACCAAATAAGGGGAGAGGTGAAAGGAACGTGAAGAAGCAAGTGTTTTACTTAAAACAGGTCAGGTATGTACGAAAGCAAAGAGGGCTAGATCCTGCGCAGAGGGTGCCACATGGACACAGGCTTCCTCAGAGTGGCCAACATCTGGTTCCAGTGGGTGATCCCCATCCCGCTGGCCTCTGGGCCGATGATCACATGACCCAGGTTCTCGCCCCTGCCATCGTCCGTGGTCTCTGCCACCGTCACCCTCAGGGACAGTTCCTGCAAACAGTGTAATGTGGTTACACAAGCTGCTGTGTGAGCATGACTCAGCACTCTTCATTTACAGCGCGGGCCCTCCAAATCAGTTCAATCAATATTTGTTACAACAGCATGTTCAATGTTTTACTGTTTTTGGCATTTGAACCTCGTCACTTTTTTTTTTAACTCACATTTGATTTTATCACTGTTTGGTTCATTTTGTAAATGGTGGAAGAAATAATTTGTTTGTGCTTTAAAACATTTTTTTGGACTGATCCATGCATTTAAAAGGTCCAGTTTATAGCACAGGGAGATTTTAATGATGCTGTCGTGGTTATGTTTGCACTGTATGTGGCTCTAGGGATAAAAATGTCAGCCTGTAAGCTGACTTTGTAAAGTCACTATGGGGTCTACATTTGTGGTTTTCAGGGAAATGTCTTGACAACTTTTAGACTGATTGTTGTGACATTAGATACAGGCATTTATATCCCATGTGACTTTTTCTCAAGCGCCATCATCAGTTCAAAATCTGACCTTTTCCAGGACTACGGTTCACAAATCAGTACCTGCCAATGCAGGGACAGTCCCATCACCCTTAGCTTTGCTTTGTGTTTAGTTCTAATGAGCAAACGTTAGCATGTTGATATGCCAAACTAAGATGGTGAACATGGTAAGAAAGAACATAAACGTGCTTGCTTAACAGCATCATGTTCGCATTATCACTGCGAGTATGTCTGCATGCTGAAATTAGCATTTAGCTCAAAGCCCTGCATGCTGTGGCAACAGCCTCAAAGAGTATCAAAGAGTAATTATCAGCTGCGTGAACACAACTCTTCTGTTTGTTGCTTTTAATAATATAAGTACTGTTGTTAAATTTACTACATGTAATGCTGGTTTATCATTCTGTTTTAGTTATTACAGTTTATCTTTCTTATCTTTTCCCTTGACCTGAATACCGATTCCTCAACTGAGGTGTGTTTGGGTCACAGTCTTGAGTGTCACCTGCAGGACAAGGGACGGCACGGAGAAGATCATGGCTTCATTAAAGATGGGGTTCGTGTCGTCCCTTTTGGTGGAAGTCTTCTTCTTGCTGATCTTCCTGCCGTCTTGCAGGAGATAGACTTTGACAAACGGATCTGATAATGATAAGGAATTAGTATGATTATGACCGCATTTTAGGCTTCCAAAACCCAAACCACACATGTAGGAACACACAGACACTCCTGCACATATTTGAATGGGCATACGCTAATTTTGTCATTAAAGAACAATAACTTAGAAGCTCAGTCCTGTACACACAATTAGCTCTGTGGATGATGATGACAATGTTTCAGTAGGGGACCTTAATTACTCCAATGTTACATATCTGCGATGAACAAGACATTTAAGCTCCATCTGCCTTTCTGGATGAGAGTAAATGTGTCTCCTGGGAGTTGACATTAAGAGTCTGTTATTTCTGAGTCAGTTGGTATCGTGTACTATCATGGAATACAATTGATATTAAAATATGTGCACATATTGGCAATTAGAAAAACAGACACCCTCATGCAGCACCCGTACACACACAGTAATAAAACATAAACAGCAAAGAAACAAAACCATCTCTGACCCGCAGTGGTCTTGCTGTTGGTCCACACCAGGTTCTTGCACTTGGCCACGACCACGGTGAGGCGCTCTGCTGTTGGCAAATAGCTGAGAGACAACAGAATCTCCCCAACGGCATCCACAGCCTGCGGAGTCACACCAGAGCAGGACAGGCAATAAAATATTATACTATTATATATTATATTATTATATTATATATTATATTATTAGATATTATATTACATGGCACTATCAAGACATTACAGCAACTTTCCAAATTGAGCTGTATAAAGCAATCACAGAATGTTAAAGGTGCAAAATTTAAGAATTGCCAAACAAAATTGGGGTAGCATACAGTATCACCAGAGTAACAGCTAAATGCTACTAACTGTAGTGGCCATTGGCTAGTAAGCTTAGTTAGCCATGCAGCTAGCAGTCATATTAACTGACTCTGCCTGGAATGGGAGCTCAAAGCACCGAGAGAGTGTTGATGTTGTTTTAAATCAGACTATCCCATCCTTTTTCCTCACCTTATGTTGATAATTTAAGTAAATTGTTTTAGTGGCATATTTGTAAATTTAATTTAATTTCAATCTAAGAATAAATTTAGTTCATCATTCAAAGACCGAATAAGGAAAAAAGGATTAGACTAATCAAAGCATCTTTTCATTACTTTTGAGTTTTATTGTCCATCATTTAAATGCAAATGTAATTAGTTACATATAATGGATTTTCACAATTGCTAAATGCATCAATTGATCACGATCAAACATCGTAACAGCCTGTGATTATTCCAGCAGCACAGTCCTGGCTCCACACCCGTGCATGCTCTTCCTGACACAGATGATATGAAACAGACTACAAAATTCATTTTGTTGTCCTATTTTAATGATTTAATGATATGTGCTGTAGTTTGGTAGTTGTTTCTATTTGTCAGCAAGATTACACAAAAACTACTGAACAGATTTCAACAAAAGTTTGATAGAGGATGGGTCATAGCCAGGAACAGACCTTGTTAATATTTGGTCCCGATCCAGATTAAGGGAGGGATTGAGATCTGGATTTTGCTCACTGTAATTCACATTTTTAAAAAATTTTTTGTCAATTTGTCAGGGAATAATGCATGGACCTTGATGAAAAAAATAGGCATATTTAGGCGGTTGGTATCCGTTAGTGGCACTTTTGCTACTTGCAGTATGTTTTGCTAATGATTTTGAGATTTCGAATGAAGGCCTTTCAGAATCCACCAACCTTAGACACCTGAAATACCACACATGTACATGCAGTGACTGATTCAGCCAGTCATAAACAGATTTTTTGGGGATATAATGATATAATGGAGCATAAAATCATGTAATTATGTATTTTTTCATCTGATTGCATTAGTAATAATATATCATAGCAGATAATCTGTAAATCTTCAAGTAATTCACTTTGATTCTTGATGATCGAACACGACATGTAGTTCTGCTGAATGTCCAGCAGAGGTTCTCAAACACCACCATGCTTTCTTAAACATTAAATACAGTATACAGTATTAAGATACTTTAGTTCATTGTGGGAGGCCGTGCATGTCACACTGGAAATGTGCCTAAAATCCTGTATTTCATCTTATTATATCAAATAACAGGCTATGACACTTCACATGTATTGTAACTCACCTTATTAACATCTTGTAGGTAGAGCCAGGCATTGAATGGCCTGATGGTCAGGTCCAGGTCTGACAGCTTGAGGTCTGCTACCCCGGCGCTGATGTTTCTTTCATCAGCATCGATACCAAAAGCAGCAAAACGCAGGCTGTACTCCTCCAGCATGGACAAGTCCGCAGGGATGGAGTAGCGTTCATCAAAAATCACGGTGAATGCATTTGTCTGGACCTGTGAGGAAAGGAAAGGAAAGGAAAGTCAACACACAGGATGATCACATCACTTTGAATGTACAGTACGTCACGTCGTTCGGCCTTTGTCTTTTAGTGAAAGCTATAACAAGAGACAGAGTTTGGTGACACCATGAAGTAGTGTGGGATTGTGGGAGTTGTTGTCTTCATTCTTAAACAGCCACCGTCTGACACAACTCATAAATGTTGATGGAAGAGGTCACACATTCAAGTTTTATCCATGAAACTTTTAGTTTTGTTCATCAACTTGCATAGGTCTTGTTGCTTTTAGACAATCTAAAATGTTACAGATTACGCCTTTAAGTATGTCGATTGCACCTTTTGACGATTACAAATATACTGACAATAAAAACATTGTTATTGCGATCAAATCAATCAAAGACAAAACTCTGACCTTACAAGAAAAGCTGTAGTGTGGACTGTAACGTCTGTTTTTCCTGACTCACTCGACTTTAAGACTCAGGCTGTCAACCACAAAATGACTGAACACTTTCTTAACATTAGATGATTACTGACTGAACTCTGAAAAACCTCAGGTCCCCACAGACTTAATGGATCACAGTTTTTTTTTCTCTGTCTGTCTTACTGTTTTGAAAGCCAAAAATGTCACATAAAGACCTCAGACAAAGTGACAACATAGGTTTAAAAAAACCCAAAAAACTATTTTCTATCTACTTGAAGATCTATTGGTAGGAGAATAGTGAAATCTAATTATGTTGGTGCAATTTCAGAAATATGCTGAAGAAGTGTTTACAGTAAAAAACATTTTAAAATGCGGAAGAGCTGCCATAAGTCTAAAGATCTTTTTCTAACCCTCAACAACTGATTTATGTGCTTAAAGCTAACTAAACCATAACAGTGTGAAATTAAATTGTGAAGAAATGTCAAGTGTAAACATAAATAAATGTTGGATTTTCAGAAAGGTACCATTCCAACGTGAGTTTATTTTATTTTTCATTTTGTTATTGGCAGCCAAAACCCTTCTAGGACAGTTTGAAGATAGTTTGGCCTGGCTACCAGAGCACACCACGCCTAATCCAGATCTTAGTGAGATACTCAGTTGCCACAACCAGAGTTCCCAGCATTTCTTGTGCAGCTAGAGATGATTTCAGGAGATCCGATGATAAAGCATGCGCTGAAATGACGTTGTGCAAGGCGGGCAGAAGTTACCAGGCAACTACTCAACGTGGAGGGGAGAGTGGATTTAATAATAGCCCTGGTCTTCACACCACTGTTTGATCCTGAGGTGTGAAATGCAACGAGAAGGATTCCTGCTCAATATCTCTGGAATTACAGCGTGGCTGTCCAGCTGAATAAAACTAAAGCGTCTGTTGTGCGAGGCCAGCAGGACTTGTTTTTTTTTGATAAATCAATAACTCACCGTACGTTGAATTCACAATAAAAAGGATTGTGAATTCGGAGCACGGGGTCTACAGAGCAGCTCGCGGGCCCGACCTTAGATTGTGTGTTATGTCAAGCAGCTGAATAGCATCACAGCCACACATACAGACAAAAAGCATCCAAAGCGGACAGTATCTCTCTGCCACCCCAACACAGGCCTGCACTCCATCCACAACATGAGGCCGCCTGTCTGCACTGTTTAGCTCATCGCTTCAGGGGCAACAGTAGACTTGTGTGTGGTTGAAATGAGGCAATAAAAGCTCAGAGGGAGGCGTGTGTGTGTGTGTGTGTGTGTGTGTGTGTGTGTGTGTGTGTGTGTGTGTGTGTGTGTGTGTGTGTGTGTGTGTGTGTGTGTGTGTGTGTATGTGTGCGCGCGAGCTACAGAAAGAGAGAGGCCCAAGCATTATTACAGTTCCAACAGGAGCAAGAAGCAGTGACAGCAAAAAAAATGGAGAGACGAGGGGAAAAATAGATGACATAGGGAGTGATGGACAGGTGAAACAACAAGAGAGGTGCAGGAGATGAAAATGAGCGAGGGAAACCAACAAAAGAGAAAGAGAGAGGGAGAGAGAGGCTGTCTTGACCATGAGGGCGAGTGGAGCTGATGTCAGCATTTCCTTTGCTCCTCACCGCTCCTCGACATTAAAGAGAGGGAGCCGATAAAGCCGCCGCATCAGTGGCTGCTCGCATTATTATCGCACCCGGCCTGAGCACATTAATACACTGAATAACAACGTGCTCAAGTGAAGGGAGTCCCTGTGGCTCCGCTCGCCGTCGCCCATCAGCCAGCACAAACTGTACAGAACCACGGTCACATGAGGTGTGATGCTGATGACTCACGGCCAGGCTTAGTCAATTCTTTTCTGGCAACGACTCGCTAAGAGCAGAAGGCGAGTGGCAGGTGGAGCAGATGGAGGAATGTAGTCCTGTTCCTTTCCTGACAGGCTGGTCAGTCCACATTAGATTTAAGCTTTTTATTAAAGTGTTTAAGGGGAGAATGCCGGGAGAAGGTAACAATCAAGACAAAAAAAGGAAAATAAATGCGTTAATGATGAAAATAAAATACTCATGAGACAATAAGAGAACATTTTAACTTACTATCTCAGTTTTCAAGTCATAATAAATTGCATTATGCTTCAGAAGAGACATATTTATAATGAGAATGAAATAATCGAGATTTTTGAAGAGACCAATTTTAGGAAAATTCACCCAGTAATGAAAGTTTCGTAGTCCACAAAACATTTCTGGAGCCTCACAGCAACAGCGTTGCAGCATAGTCCTAAACACCTGAAGTAGATGGGGACTCATTTTAAATCGCAACAAAACAAGTGAAAACAATAATCCAAGTCCCTGGAAGGCCCAGAGATCCCACATTGATTTATAGAGATGTTAATTACACCCCCTTTTTCTTCACTGGAGCTGTCAAGCTAAAAGCTTCAGCACGCACCTCACAGTTTATAAAGTAGGGACACAAGTTACACAACCATGGATTGAAACATCAAATGGCATAATGTGCAGAATGATTAAACAGATTAAGATAATGGAGTGTTTTAAGAACATGTGTTTAAAGGGCAGATTTAATAACAGTGGTGGAAAGTAAATATGCAGTGTTTTACTTAAATAGTGTAACTTTGTAATTCTACTCTGAAATATTGTTCTTTTGACTAAACTGGTGACCAACATTTTAACCTCAGTGAACAGAAAATCAATTCTCACTGTAAGGATAGCTCATTATAAAAAAAACCTGATGGCACATGACATCATCGTTATAACATAAATTTGCAGGTAAACAGGCTACATTTCAACCTGAGTGATATAAAAGTCAGTCACATCTACTCGTGATGAAGCGTAAGGATGTGAAATCACCCCTCCAGACTACATCCAGCTCCCAGGGGGATTGCCACTCAAGCAAATGAAATGGGCTCTTCCGACAGACAGGAAAGGATTGGCTTGTCGGGCTTCAGGATCAAGCCTCTCATCCCGTGGGACGAATCACTGTCTGTCTAAAATTCAGCCAGGGCTGAAATCTTCAACACAGTTCAACTGAGCCAAAGCCGCCTCAGAGCGAAAAGGCTTCACACACTACAGCCTTGCTGCTCTCTCACAACGTCAGGAGCGACTTTTATCTTCAGTCCTCTGCCCGGGTTCAGTCTTCACGTCTTAACTGATAATTAGCCATCTCAGAAACCATTCCTTTCATTTATTTCCCCTCAGTCCGGATTCTCTGCTCTATTAGCAGCCTAGTGGCAATTATGCTGAACGTCTGCTGTCTGCTTTTTGTACAATAATGAAAGCTAACGAGGAACTGGTTCATCTTTAATGATCACATGTTTGAAACAGTGAAAAGTTTGCATTAACTTTACATAAGAATAGCCACACATCTACACACTATAGTGCTGAGGTGAGGATCTGCTTATGATCTATCCAAAACCTTTTGGACCGTTGGTGTGACATTTGGCCTTGCAACGACTGTTATAGACAGCAGTGACAGTCTGTCAGAATACAGTGTGTGTATTCTTGAGGTATAACAGAAGTCCTCATAAAACATTTGCAAAGCTGATAATTTGAACAACTTTACTTCCCCGCAGATGCCGCACATATCAATAGGAAACTGACTTCAAGGCAGCACAGGACAAAAACAGGTTGGATAAATAAAGAATAACATGTAATTTAACTCCCTTGTTTAATTATTTCTGATTATTTTTTAAAATGTAAATACTTTATCAAACATGTTTTAGGGTGATTCCAAACTAAAACCAAACTCAACACTTCTACATAACTAACTTTTAACTCATATGGGCACATCTCTGTCCAACAAGTGCGTCCAAGTATAAACCCGCTATGATGTAACTTATTCGGTTGTGGACTATTGTTTTGAAGCCTCAAATTTGGCATTTTGGCTGTCGTCTCTTTGGGTTTTGGAGCCAGAAATGACCTATTTGGACGAAGGGTGGAGCTGCAGGATTCGCATTGCTACGCCTCTATCATGATTGGATCTGACTGAGAACCGGAGGACACATTGTGGAAGCAGCTTGTCAATCACAATGTAGCCATGTCCTAAAGCATATCTTTAATATTTGACTCTAAATGGGACCATAATTTATAAAAATGAACATCATGCTGTTGTGAAGAGGAACTAAAACTAGGAAATGAGCCATACACTCAATAGTAAACTGTTTACTGAGGTCCACAAAAAGCTATCAAGTTACAATTTTAGTGTTTCCAAGCTCAAGTCCAAGTAGCTCACCCACATCTTATCACTTAAGTGTTTTTTCTTTTGATCATTCTGAAAGCTAAACATGCTCAAATAACCCCCAAAAGACAAGAAAACTACAGCTTCCTTACCCTTGTGATTCCCACATTGAGCTCCTCTGGCCCCAGTGAGACTCTGATGAAACAGCCGGGGAAGTCTCCCTCCTCCCTTTCCAGCAGATCTTTGCCCTGGTGCAGAGTGATGTGGAGCATTCCCGTCCCCTGGCCTAAGTGCCTGGATGGCTCAAAGTCGAGCGTCACCTCCAGCTGGCCGACCGTGAAGTCGTGGCCAAAGTTGTTTGCGATGGAAGAGATGGAGCTGAGCGAGTCGGTGGAGATGGATCGGTTAAGCTGGGCCATGCCAGTCGGGTCCAGCTCCCTGCTCATCAGCTCCAGGTGGCCCAGCTCCCTGAAACCGTCCGGGGTGTCGCCCAGGGCCAGGCTGGGTTTGCGGCTGGAGGTGGTGGAAGTCCGCCGGTGGTTGTTGGCAGCCACACGCTTCAGAGAGGAGCAAAGGATCAAGAACATTTTAGAAATTTGTTTCAAAGTGAACTATTTTCAAACATGAGAAGAACTCGGTTGATCTATTATCACTTGCCATTGAGGCCCAGGACCCAAGGTCAAACTGAAAGCATACAAAATAAATTCACCAAAAACCTTCAGCCACAGGAAAATTTTCTTTGAAATCTGCAGCCATCAGGAGGAATGAAAAGCTCTCCACCCTCATGATTGCTCATCACTTACTCCAGCCGAAGCTTGATTGTGGATCACGAACTTGAAAAACACCTCTCACCTCCCTCACTGATGGGAAAGTTTTACAGACATTTTCACTGATATTTTTCTTTTCTGAGAAGCATGAATGTAGATGCACCTTCTGTCTGACTTCTGAGAAGGAGGTTCCATATTTTTCTTGTAGGTATCGATAGTCAAAGTTGGGGAACGGCGATGGCGCAGGGAAGGTTCCAGATTTCCACAGCTTCCAGATGTTGAGCCCTGCCACTCCCAGCAGCACGAAGAAGCCCACGAGGTAGATCCCAACCTCCCACCCGGGTGGGTTACGCACCACTGAAACAGACATACAAGACAAGTGCTTAAAGGGACAGTTCTCCCCAAAATCAGACTTATTTTTCCTTTACACCTGTTGTGCTATCTATACATCTAGACTGCTTTTATGTGAGTTGCTAAGTTTTTGGAAATATTAGCCATAGAGATGTCTGCTTTTTCTTGAATATAGATGGTACTCTGCTCGTGGTGCTCAACCCAGATAGAAGTTAAAAGATAACTGGGAAACCATAGTATGGGGAGTGTTTGCTAATTGGGAAGACGTTGGCAAGAGATTGAAATGCTGACGTCTTCCAGATTAGCCAACGCCCCCATGCTAACGTAACTCATGCAAGTCTGCAAAACATATAGTATGTGTGCTACTGAAGAAAAACAATGCACTTGAAAAATGAACAGCAATGTCTCTGTTCAGGAATCACAGACAGGAGGCTTGTGTAATGACAGCCTGTAGTATAAGCCTGAGCTTATACCATTAATTAACTTGAGTAGATGCGCACTTCTCTCTGCACTGTGACATCATTGGCAGGTGTAGCTAAGTAGAAACAACACAGTTAATATAACAGCAAAGTCTGTGGATTATCTTGAGTAACCAGGTCATTATTTCTGAAAGGAGACGTTACCGTCGAGTTTTTAAAACCCAGATGAAGGCTGATATCTCAAAAACTTGTCAACTCTCACCAAAGCAGAGATGGGTGAACAGCACTACAGGTAATAGGGAAAATATATATCTTTGCCTAAGGTTTGCACCCATAACTGTATTTTATATTTGATGAGGTTTGAGTGCACAGTTTGGGATAAACCCAGGACAGAAAGTTTAGAGAAGTACATTTTATTTCAAGACCAGCACAAGTCTTAACAAGTTCACAATCACTGAGCTCAGTCAGCCACTGTTTCAGGCCTTGTCATTCAGCACTGAGCGCTGACATGGCTTTGTTGGACTTTCGGGACGCAAAAAGTTTTATGTAAATCAGATAACACTTTAGAGACAGAATGTGGCAAAAAGTGACAAACAAACTGAAATGACACTCTGAATTAAACGTCAGAGCGTCTCATGTTTCATCTGAGAGAGAGATTATGAGCCTGTGCCGAGCTGGCTTTCTCAAGATGAATTGCTTCTGTGGGAGGACTTTGACAGCTTTATCTCCACTTTTTAACACCAGAGATAAGCCAATTATAGGGTAAGTAAAAAAAGTTTTGTAACAATGACTGCCTTCAGCTGGAGATGAGGCCGGAGGTGATGTTAAGCTTGTGAATAAAGGTGTCAAAAGCTGTCAGATAGACCTGAGACGTGACGAGGCACAACCCTGAGTAAAACTCTACAAAGCACCTCATAGACTGATGCTCATATATCCACAATGGTGGATAAACTCACAGCTCAATTGCCACACAAGATACCCATGCAGGGGGGATTTGTAAAGGGAAATGCGAGAACAGTCTGTGACCAGTGTTGTCGACTCACCACTCAGATGGTAGCCTGATATATCCCCACTTTGAGGCGAGGACATGGTGCTGCAGCCAGCCTGGAAAAAAACAACCAAACATTAAAATAACAATCCGTTCAAGTGGCTTTTTATGTCAGAGTCCAAACAGAATAACACTCCGCAGTTATTATTCATCAAAAGAATATCAAATATTCAGCTTAAATAACCCTTTCAAGCTTAGTTCCAGTAGCGAGATTAAAAAAAACCTTGAAAATCTCACCGTCCACAGTCTTTGCCTTCATCGTGAATCATGGCTGAACTAACCAGCTTTGGGCCACAGCTAAATGTACCCTGTGTACCTAGTGACTCCTGACATCCACTGCTGCTTCAGATTGTACTACTGCAACTTTTTCACATATGCAGTAGTACTTCTAGACTTTGATGTTTGAAAACAGAGGAGGTTCTCTATAAAAGTCTAACTTTATCTGGCATTAGCGCAGGCTGCTACCTAGCAGGGCCTTGTGGAAGACAACACAGAGAACACAATCTGCAGACAGTCACAGCCCATGCAGCTATGTTAGTGATGTCTGGACTCTGATTTGCAGATATTAGCACGTACAGTCCGTCTTTCAGGTCCGATAGAAAACTGAAAATATAGCCTTACAGTTTTTGTGGTTGCATATTGACATCACACTACCTCCAACGCTACGCTACTTCAGTCTTTAGAGATAACACTCACTATTTGTAAGACAAGAAGAGACTGCTCGTCAGGAAAATATAAACATAGGCTGTTTAAGAGATGCAATTAAGGTACAATGCCAGAGAAAGACAGCTGATAGTTGAATCTCATTCCTAGACTGTCAAATGCACTTCGACAACCTTGGAATGCTTTGGGTGCATTGGTCAGTATTGATGACCTGGGAATGTGAACGATCAACTATTTTACACATTGCACCTTTAAGTGTTTGAATAAATGAGCACTGCTGTCATTTTTTTCTCCAATTCATATTGAAGGGGAAGGACAGACTCAGTGAAGGTCTCAATAAACAACAAAATAAAACAATATGTTGTGTTCCAAAGCCAGTTTGTTTCACAGAGATAAGGTTTTAGTGCATAAACATGCGCCATCATTTGACTGACACTGCAATGACAGTAAGAGATGAAATGGTAGATATTGGGTCCCTTTCCTGTTTATAGTAACACAGCGAGGATGAAATGTATTGTACATGTGAAAGACACATCATTATTCCCCGAACCTGTTTACATGACTACAGACTTCTGTGTGAACTCACTGCAGTAGCACGTAGCCATCAGCTCAGTTTAGTTTACAGAAATAAATCAATGACATTTTTATGGTTCTTTCTTCAAAATCACAGATGCTTTTTTTTTAAGAGACAAAAGAAAACAATATTTTCCTGCGATCCTCTCTTCCGCTGCAAAGTGAAAAAAAAAAAAAAAGGTGGGCGCTGGTGTGTGACTCATCCCCCCCACCGCCCCAGACCTCCCCTCCTCCCCTCCTCCCCCTCATGTTGGAATCTCCCCATAACTCAGTGGCTCGGGGGAAACGGGAGCATTACACTAATGATATAGAAAAAGGGCTGGAGGAGGGTTGGGGGTGTGTGTTGACTCAATTCTGCTGAGCGCTTTGCAGACCACAGCCATGCAGGCCAATTAAAGTGGCTGACGCAGTGCAGGGCCCACTGACAGCTGCTGATATTCCATTAGCAAAGCATGGGGAATCTCTGGCAGGGAGGGAAGCACTGAGCCCCCCCGCCCCCCCCCTCGGCTCGGTCCAGTGTCGCTCAGGCTCAGCTTATGGTAACCTATGAGTGTAGAGGAAGCCTGGAGGAAGCCTCACAGAAGACGAAGAGGAGGAAGAGGAAGGATGATCAAGGATGGGAAGGGAGAGAGTGGGGGGGGGGGGGCGGGGGGGCAGAGACAAAGCTTCAGACAGATTTAGTAAATAACAATGAGGCAGCGTGGGCGCTCTGGTGCCTCGGTGGGCTTAGGGAGGCAGGATACTAACAATGAGGTCCGTATTGCCCGAAATAGAAATATATGTGAAAACAAAGAGAAACACACTGACTGCAACTTTGTGAAGACTGTGAAAATCTGAGTTCAGGGCCAGTGCATTTGAGGAAATGATGTCATTTGATGAGTTAGGCTAAATTATCCTCTTTTTCCCACTTTAGCATCTTTGCCATCAACACAACCCAATATCTTCAAATCAAATATATTCATTAAAACAGGTTATTTAACACGATCGATTATACAAATGTATTTTAGGGTATGGTCACTCACTTTTCTTTTATCTGCTCGCTTTTGATCCGACCTCGATGCACTAAGTGTGAAACCACTTTATGATTTTCATTAAAAGACGCTGGGGCACTTTCCAGCTGTGTTTGTGGCATCAAAATCAGGATTTTTAGGACCAGACGGAGAATTAGCAGCAGTGTTTGACATGACAGAAGCCGGTCACTCAAAACATAGACTTTTCCTGACCCTAACCAAGTGTTTTTTGTGCCCTGCCATTGGCACAGCATTGTCACAACATGGAATTGAAAATTGATAATTGTTAAAAAAGCACGTTGCCAACATTTATCCGGCAACTGAGTGTTTGTGGAAATCAGTCGTTTTAGTGAATCACAATTTCTAGTCATTCAAAACCTCAACAATCTTTTCCTTGTGCCCCTGGCAACTACAGAAATATCCTCTGGCAAACAAACCACCAGGTAGTGATAGTCTATGTTTGTCATTCAAAAAGGGAGACCGGAAGAATCGTCCCAGTGGATTTTGAAACCGGTGTCGTGCTAAATCAGCATTTTCTGACAACACTCTCAGTGGTGAAAAATTGACTACTGGGGACGGCTGCTCGCGCCAACAGTGCCGGATACAGCCCAACCACAGGGGCCGCACATGATCACCGAAGGACCACGGCTGCCGACTGCCAGCAGAGAAGGTAAGAGAGATAAGGTAAACCTGAGAAGAGAGAAAGCAACACCCATATTTGAACAAATCCTAAATATGACCAAACTTACTGTCGGGAGATGGGCTTGAAATGGAAAATTAAAAAATATGTCCACCATCAGACTGGTATGAAAGTAGACATCCGTGCAAATGACACCCGTGCAAACAAGAGGAGCATTCCCCAGCCCGCCTTCGACGGAGAGGAATATAATCAAGCCTGTGACCTTTGCTGCTTGTTATCCCATCTCATTCCCATTTCCCCCATCACCGGCTGCCACATAAAATCTCAGCAGAAGTCCCTCAGACTCCTGTGAAAAGAAAGACTATACGAACAGTTTGTGCTTTTTTTTAAACTGAAGCAGGAGGAAAAAGTGAAACAAAGAATTTGATTCCAACATGAAGGGGAGGAGATCAATACACTATATTACCAAAAGTATTCGCTCACCTGCCTTTACTCATTCTATGAACTGAAGTGCCATCCCATTCCTAACTCATAGAATTCAATATGATGTCGGTCCACCTTTTGCAGCTATTACAGCTTCAACTCTTCTGGGAAGACTGTCCACAAGGTTGAGGAGAGTGTTTATAGGAATTTTTGACCATTCTTCCAAAAGCGCATTGGTGAGGTCACACACTGATGTTGGTCGAGAAGGCCTGGCTCTCAGTCTCCGCTCTAATTCATCCCAAAGGTGTTCTATCGGGTTCAGGTCAGGACTCTGTGCAGGCCAGTCAAGTTCATCCACACCAGACTCTGTCATCCACGTCTTTATGGACCTTGCTTTGTGCACTGGTGCACAGTCATGTTGGAAGAGGAAGGGGCCCGCTCCAAACTGTTCCCACAAGGTTGGGAGCATGGAATTGTCCAAAATGTTTTGGTATCCTGAAGCATTCAATGTTCCTTTCACTGGAACTAAGGGGCCAAGCCCAGCTCCTGAAAAACAACCCCATACCATAATTCCTCCTCCACCAAATTTCACAGTTGGCACAATACAATCTGAAATGTACCGTTCTCCTGGCAACCTCCAAACCCAGACTCGTCCATCAGATTGCCAGATGGAAAAGCGTGATTCATCACTCCAGAGAACGCGTCTCCACTGCTCTAGAGGCCAGTGACGGCGTGCTTTACACCATTGCATCCGACGCCTTGCATTGCACTTGGTGATGTGTGGCTTGGCTGCAGCTGCTCGGCCATGGAAACCCATTCCATGAAGCTCTCTGCGTACTGTACTTGGGCTAATCTGAAGGTCACATGAAGTTTGTAGCTCTCTAGCAATTGACTGTGCAGAAAGTCGGCGACCTCTTTGCACTATGCGCTTCAGCATCCGCTGACCCCTCTCCGTCACTTTACGTGGCCTACCACTTCGTGGCTGAGTTGCTGTTGTTCCCAAACGCTTCCATTTTGTTATAATAGAGCTGACAGTTGACTGTGGAATATTTAGGAGCGAGGAAATTTCACGACTGGATTTGTTGCACAAGTGGCATCCTATGACAGTTCCACGCTGGAATTCACTGAGCTCCTGAGAGCGGCCCATTCTTTCACAAATGTCTTGTTTCACAGTCTGCATGCCTGAGTGCTTGAATTTATACACCTGGGGCCAGGCCAAGTGATTAGAACACCTGATTCTGATCATTTGAATGGGTGAGCGAATACTTTTGGTAATATAGTGTATGTTTGTGTCACATTTAGACCACAACGTCTTCTTTTCATGATACTGACAGTCATCACGTGTCAGGTGATGTACTGACTATCACTTCTATTTTCTCTCCCTGGAGGCTCTCCTGCTGCTGACAGCTCATTAACACATGGTTGTGAAACGAAAGGTGAACATTTAAATAAAAGCTTTTCCACTGATGTGTCATCTTCATGCCCACACAAGCTCAACTTCTCTAGATTTATCTCGCTGGTGCTGCAGGGATTTTGTCGGATAACATTCCTCACAGAGCCTAAAAAAGACGGTCTTCCTCCAGTGCACACCGAGAGCAGTTGCACGGAGGGACGTTTTTAATTACCGAGACACGCATGAAATGAATATCTTGTCACAATGTGTGGTTGCGGAACAGGATGTGATGAGCGTTAAGTGGCATGTGAATAATGCGATGGAGAACAGCTCGTGAAATTGGTGAAAAATACAATTTTCTGAAGCAGTAATGAGGCTGCCAATGGAGAAATCAACACAAAGGGGAAAGTCAGAGTTAACAAACAATGCCAAAACACAAGACAAAAGCATTTTTTTTTCTTTCTACTGCATTATGGGCTGTAAAGTCAGGTGAATATCTCAGACGAGCAGGCTAAAGTTGCCAGGAAGACTTTGAAAACTTTCCTCAGGATTCAGCCGTGACTGTGTGTGGTAGTGCACTGTATACCTCCAGCTCGGCCGCGATGAAGTCCATCTGGATATATCAAATCTACTCCATCAATATTGGCCTTTCAAGGCTACAGCATCACATCCATTTAAACGGAGCAGAATACAGTGTTGTCTCACTGATCTCTGTAGGGGGAGGCTGTATAATTGGTTCAGGCGGCAGAGAAATCAGATAAAACAACTCATGCATTGAGTTGGCAGATGGGGGCTTTTCTTTGGAACAGTTTTCTTTACCGTGTGCTTTCAACCCTGTTAGCCAATAATCCTATCAGCGTACAGGATGTTGAAAGATTCCAGCCGTTCTGTACTCACTCACGCCAACACATCTATCTCTCTCCTACATTAACACACGGCTGAACAGCTTCGATATAATCCACACCATCGTTTTACTAACAGTCGGCGGTGGCTCCTACTGGCTACCGTTTGACTAGAGTTTTAAGACTTCAGCTTTGCACAGGCACAGGTACTTCAGAAGAGAAGGGAGGAGACTGTACAGGAGATAAATGAGTTTGATGGCAATGAAGGAAAAGTGGATGTCCGCGCGAGACAGATTCGACTCTGAGCGGCGCCCTCTAGTGGTGGCAGTGCTTTATGTGCATGCCAATGTGAGGCACGCACGGACACGTGTGGTCAGTTACGTATCGTTTGAAAGGGACGTATGCATGTTCATACGTTATATGCTTTTTTTTAGCCATCAGGAGATGGAGGGAATAGTTATTACGTTATTATTTGGGTCTCAAGCCCTTTGCCAGATCCCTGCTTTTTTTCTTTATCCTGTGTTTACTGGCATCATGATTTGAGGTGCGCTGGCATAGTAAGGAAATTCACTGCAACATAAGGTGGGAGTTAGTTTAGACCACTACATCTCTCAGGTCATAAAATGGCCGCCACCGGTTTCAGGCGATGGGGTTTTCATTCAGAAGCAGGCTACGTTTTTATTTGAAGGAGCAATTTTACTGAACCAGGTAAAATCGTTAGCGTGTGCCCCCCGACTGCACTCAAAACATTTTTGCTTCATCAAAAAAAAAAATCTGCTTGTGCAAAGACCTCGGTGATAGCTGAGATTCATTAAAAGGGTAATGCTCGTTTTTTTGCAGTTTTGATCATTTATCAGACGTTTCATTATGTTTCTAGACACACAGATATAAATCCTCTCTCGTACTCACTTTCTATTTTTGGCTATACCTCATGAGCTCCACAGCTCAGCGAGAGATCCCCTCCTTACAGACGAGAAACACCACCCAGTCTCTTTCAACTGGTACAGCTCTATGAGGTCCATCTCTTTTAAAGCCCTACCAGTGCTGGAGTATTGGATTAAATGATTTTCTAGTGGTTCTTTAACTCCAGAAGCACAAATGGACAGAAATATTGGTACTTTACGGTCATGTTCCCTCTATATGAGATGAAGGTTTTGACACTGCACACTGGACGTACAGTAAATATACCACAGCTGCTGCTGCTGCTGTTTGCAGCTAACAGCCAGGAAGAAAGACAACAAGAAATACACTCTCTTGGAGCTGCATGTTAAAACAGGTCTGATCAATAAGAACAGACACACTGATTTATGTCTACACACACACAGAGAGAGAGAGAGAGAGAGAGAGCGAGAGAGAGAGAGAGAGAGAGGGAGCGAGGGGGGGAGAAACAGAAATAAGAGGAGAGGTTAGGTAAAGTGAAGTGAGACATAGATGAGATAATAGAAAGAAGGAAAATAAAGATATGAGTCCCTGTGTTGAAGTAAGAATCAGTCACTGGGGGGAAGGAGAAGAAGAAGAAGAAGAAGAAGAAGAAGAAGAAGAAGAAGAAGGCTGAGGGGATCACAGGCCTGTCAGCTGCTCTCTTTCTCTGACTCTTGCTCGCTCTCCCAACAACTGATCAATCAACTTTACTTTTAATCTCGCCCAATGACTCATAATCAAATTAACTGCCTCGCTGCTGCGCTGAGTGAAACGGCCAGATATAACACTGCACAGCAGTCTGTAGAGGCCGGGCAGCAAAGCAATTTGTCTCTCTCCCCCTCCCTCTCTGTCTGCCTCACCTCCTCAGATATCTGGCTTTTCCACGCCAGCTACACTTCGACTCTCCGGTTCAGACGGCTCATTTTGGTGTATGGTTCAGGAAAAGTAGCATCACACAGGCTGGCGCCGGCTTTGAAATGTCAGCGGCGGCGCCAGCTGAGACGGGAAGGACCTGCATGCTGCAGCCAATCAGCTCAATCACTCAGGGTTAGAACAACAAACCCTGAACTCAGATTTTCTTTGGCACAGCTACTTTTAAACCTGCCGAAAGTGTAGTCAGTGTAGGGAAACAACAGAAATGTACTCTGACGTCTCTGCAAAGAGGGTTTATTGCATTAAGACTAGTCACTCTAGCAGCTCTGTACATACTTTTATGATGAGTTTGAACCAAGTGAGTCTGATGAAGAGCTTGCACCGCAATAAATACATAATTTTCCTTTTTTCCTGTTTTGTTTACTTACTTACTTACTTACTTAAGCAAGCCAGCCACTTGCACACATCTCCCAGCTGAAACTACTGGGGTTATCGGACTATCATCTCTTGCGGGACAAAGCTGTATTACGCGACAGGACAAGCTGCGGCTAGCTGGTTAGCATGCTACCTTCAACCATGTTCCTTCAGACTCGTAATGACTTGAGTTCAATTTGCTGCTTTCAGATCAGTTTCGATATATATTTTTCGCCTGCCTATCGAACCAACAGTTCTAAGGACTTGATTCTACTTTGTAAATTATAGCGCTTGCAAGTCAATATAACCCAAAATGGACTTAATGGAAAAGGTGTCTTGGATTGTTTGTGCTCCACATAGTGTGATTATCCAGTCCAGAGCTACTCACACAAGTAGCTGATTTGTGTGAGTTTGATTTGCCTCAGAATATGTGGCGGTTAAATATTTTCTCTCCATCTTTGCCAGAGACAGAGAAAAGCTCTCTGTGCAGTTTGCGAAGAGCTTATGAGGAAAAGCCTGGCGATAATCCACGGAGAGGATAAAACTGCACAAAATACAACCAGACAATTGGAGACCGGAGGTGCCTTTGGTTGAATGAACGACAGAATAGTAACACAGCGTGAAGTTCTTTTGCCTTCTTTCATCCTGATAAATGACGACGGAGCCGGTGTTATTTTCCACAATCAGCCCGATCAAGGTTTCACACACGTGGATGCGTCACATTACAGCCACAGTCTGCAGGGTAATTAAAGAAGTTGCTGAGTGTGGCCCCATTTATTTCCACACCTGGATGGACACGCCGCCGATTTTTCATCATCACGTTTCCTAATCTCAGAGTCTCAGTCTCCAGCGCTGATATAGAAGCTGAAAAGCTAAATCATGTGTGACCGCTGACCCACACCGCCACCAAGCTAACTCATTATATCTACTACTTATTAGATTAACAACCTCACAATTAGGCTGATACAGGACAAGGAAAGCACTTAGCGCCGCAGAAAACGTCTGTCAGGCCCGACTTGACTTAATGTTTTGGAAAGAGGCTCATTCGCTTTCAGTAATGTGAAAGCGGGGGAGGGGGGGGAAGCCTAAATTCTCCAAAGTGGGGAAGAGCAGTGATTTGAAGCCAAGGTACTACTTTATTGATTTACTATTGGGTAACTGCAGTCGCATCCAAAGGTGTTTGGACAGTTAACACATTTTTTTCTACAGGGCTCTTCCATCAAACAGTGAAAGTCAGATGATTAAGTCAAATTTAGAATTTAGCCCCTTCGTGCTGCTGAGTTTGCATTGCTCTCGAAGTGGACGCTAGTTATAGCTTGCTAACCGTAGTGCCAGCTGCCGTGTCCATGTCGTACCTAATTTACAGTCATTACGACTAAAAAACTCGAATATATATACAAAACTCGATACTTGATACAGGCACTTTTGTACCATTGTTCGGTGGAGGGGAGTTCACCATAAGAAACGTTTTAAAGTTTTATTCACAAGTTGTGTCTTCTTCACCAAGTTCCTCCACCCAGACGACTCATTAGTTGAAATGGAACGCGCTGTTCCCTTGAGCAAACGTGTGGATTTGTCTGGTTTGAACATGGATGGAAACATTTGGGAAAATGTGCGTACACAACTCAACAAAATATCAACAAAGGTCTAGTTGTTTTTAGACATTGAAATTCAGAATTTTCATAGAAATTATTAAACATACATATAGTTACATTTCTGTTTGACATGTTGTTCTTAGAGTGTATGCAGCATATATTCCATCAGCTACAATCCTGCAACATGTTTCAGAAAAAACATGTTGAGAAATATGCTAATATGCTTTCTTGCCAAGAGTTAGATGAGGAGATTCATAACGATCTCATGTCTGCATGGTAAATACTTTGGTGGGCCCGGCAGCCAGCTACCTCAGAGGGAGTGCTGTCATTTTCATTTAGTCAGAATGAAGTAAATTTAAAGAGTTGTTAGGTTGAAATCAGAGAGATTCTTCTTTACATTTGGTGCCGGGCGAACTATTATCCGCTAGTTTCCAGTCCTCATGCTAAGCTAACCTAACCCGCTCGAAAGTTTTTAAACATTTCAGATGCAACAGTAGCGTCAGTCACCTCATCAACAAAGCATTTCACACAATGCAGGACTGTCACTTTCAGACAACGCTCGATAAAGCGGACAGTTTTATATGTTGCCGACGCTGTTCAACGCTGGATAACTTCTGGGAGTCTCACTCTCATAAATATGATTCATCTTGCAACGCTTCATTTTACGATTCTCTCTCCAGCCTGCAGCTGCGTCTCGCGGCTTCTCTGGGGGAAGTGAGCTGTATTTGGCAGCAAACTGCCGTGACCACAGGCGTTTTCTCAGTAAAAACTGAGGCAATCCATTACGTGATCTGTTCTGGAGATAGAAGCTGTGATACATTAAGGTGCAAGCCGGCATTCTAGGCTTAGGAAAGACCATTCTGATTACAGGAGAGGGCCTGCAGGCATTACAGTAGACTCACTCATGTCTCCAGTGTTAAGTGCTCTCAGTTTTCTTAATGTAATAACACTTTTCCTCCCAGGAATTCAACAGAGACACAAGGAGTGTGTGTGTGTGTGTGTGTGTGTGTGTGTGTGTGTGTGTGTGTGTGTGTGTGTGTGTGTGTGTGTGTGTGTGTGTGTGGAGGCTGGGGGAAGCCCATGACAGAAAGCGAGAAAGAGAGCCGGTGTTAAACGAATGGCTGAGATGATTGCGAGTGCTGGTGGAGGAATTGAATTCTGAGCAGGTCGTATTTCAGCCCAGCGAGGAGGAGGCGTCCCACTGACACACACACACACACACACACACACACACACACACACACACACACACACACACACACACACACACACCCAAACACACACACACACACACACACACACACACACACACACACACACACACACAAGCGACTTCACACAGACCTCCAGCATCATTAGAAAGCTTCGGGCAACCACCTCCAAGACTCTGAGTTTGAGATTGTGAGATTGAATTTGAACGACTTAGAAATATTTAAAGCAAAGCTGCGTGTGTTTTTTTTTTTTCTTTATTTTTTGGGGTGAACGTTCCTCTTTTGGATGTTTCATCTTTTTAAAAATCTCCTCCCACACGTCTCTTAACTATTAATTGACGCCGAAAGCTTTCCGGCTAATCACAGCTTTTTTTTTTACTCTTAAGATGGAGCAGACAGAGGAAGCCAAGAGGGAGATAATTAATCAGAATGGGATGAGAGGCTTCAGGGCGAAACGGTAAAGAAGATGGAAGGACAGTCGGCCAACTTTAGTGACAGCACAACGGGGAAACAGCTAACTCTGACAAAAGTGGAAGGAGCATTTCGCCAACACACACTCTCTGCAACACTTCATCGTACGAACATGAGTGTAAAGCAGCATGCTGCTACCTTTTTTCAGATTGTTCCCTTTGAACCAGGGCAGTCACACTACACGACCAGATTTTTTTTTACGTCACGATTGTCGCAGCTTAGCGAATTCACGATAACGATACTTTCACCGAAACAAAATGCAAGTCAATCTTTAATCTTAAATGACCCTACAAATAATAGTCTGTGGAGTCTTTAACTGTAGAAAAAAAGGGGGAAAAAGTGCACTTAAAGAACAGTTACTATCAAATACTCGATTACTACTAAAAAAAGGCAACCAGATGAACTCTTTCTCTGGATGCTTCAGACGATATTATCGCGTGTCATCAACCATATCATGAATATCGTGATCTTACAACACGCCTTACTAGTAACAGCGTTTTAAAGGCCTAGAGTGGTCAAACTATGCAATATTTCATGATTAACGGCAAAAACAATGAGGGGCACCCCGGTGGTCCGGAGGGTTAAAGCACCCTCAGTGAGCTGCAACCACCACCGCTTGGACGAGGGCAGGGACCTGAGCACCGTGTCATTCCTCATCGCCTCTCCACCATCGCCGTGTGCAGAGTGTCTGATTCGACAGCACACGCAATCAGGACTACCACTGATCAAACTTCGTCAAAAGTAACAAAGCACGCTGCTGGATTGTTGGATTTGCATTGATCTCTGAACACATCCTCAGTGACGTTCAACACAATTACCGGTAGATATCTGAGGGGGAAAACAGTGTTATTTTGGTATTTGCACCTGAACTCAGGAGTTGAAAGTGAAGCACACAGTGAAGCCAATTTGATCTGTTGAGCCACCACAGGTCACAAATTCTCATCAATGACCCCGTTCACACTTTGCAGAACATTAACTCTCAAAGCAAAGGGAACCCAGTCTGACATGGTTCTCCTCAGTACCCAGGGCACAAAGATCACCATCAGCTGTAAAGAAGCAGCGTTGACTCCCTCCTCCTGACTTTCACCTGGCCTCACTTTGCACCACATCCCCTCAGCTGCTCACCAGAACCCCGCACTAAGTTTTTTTTCAAGGCCACAGTTTGGCAGCAGGAGTTGAGCAGAGTGGTGCTGAGCGGACAGCTCCCGCTGCTCGGGGCTGCCATTGGGTTTTTTTTTTTTTCTTTTTTTTTTTTCTTCTCCCCGTCCTGTAACCCCCCCGAGCCTCAATTCACATCAATATCTGGGTCGACTGAGAGGAAAGAGAGGGATGCCGTGCCAGAGGAGCCATCCCGTCTGCTGCTGCTGAGGATGATGATGATGATGGGGATGATGATGATGATGGTGCGTTCACAAGCGCAGCTAAAAGCCTCACACGCTTTAAATTAATCCCCTTACTGTCAACAAAGAAGCAGAGAGGAGGAGGAGGAGGAGGAGGAGAAAGGACGCATGCAAGTCCCAAGTCTCGCCATGCTGCATGTTGCGTTCTGTGCACGGGAGCGCAGCGCCTTGTGGCCAAACGGCCTGAGTGAGCACGCATTTCTTACCCGGAGTTTTCTTTTTGGTGCAGTAGGGTAGAAGGAGGAGGAGGAGGAAGAGGAGGAGAAGGAGGAGGAGGAGGATGGCACACCAACTCCACCGCTCTCCCTTCTTCAGGCGCCTCTCTCCATCCAATGACACCGGTGCCGGTCCGGTCTGTGTATCCCGGGGTGGTGCTGGTGCTGGAGGAGGAGGAGGAGGAGGAGGAGGAGGGGAGGGAAACGGCGTTCACACTCCTCCCGTCTCTCTCAGCGCATCTGAACGCTTTCAGCCCAGCTGGATGGAGGGGAGAGGAGCAGAGGGACGAGGAGGAGGAGGAGGAAGAAGAGGAGGAGGGTTTATCTTCCACTCGGAGGTGTCCGTGTGTTGTTGCTGCTGCTGCTGCTGCTGCTCGCTGGAGTCTGGAAAGCTGCTGTCAGAGGCATTCTTGTGTGCGCCGCAGCTCAGCGCAGCTCAGCTCCGACCGACCGACTGCAGACAGAGAGTCCCACCCCTGCAGAGAAACTTCCACCGCCGGGCCGCTCGATAACACGACCACCGCCTCCTCCTCCGGGGCTCCACAGCAGCAGAGGCAGCAACAACAGCAGCACTGAGGAGAACCTGCAGCAACACACACACACACACACACACACACACACACACACACACACACACACACACACACACACACACACAGATCCTGGTGTTATGCAACCGTGGGGAGACTGGGATGGGAGGTGTGTGCGAGCGAGGTGCACCTCAGGGACAGACAGACAAACTTTTCAAGTGAACCTGACTCCCACAGAGAAAAAAAAAAAAAAAAAAAAAAACTCTCCTGAACCCCCCAATTCTTTCTGTCCCAAGAGCAAGACCTCCTCCTCCTCCTCCTCCTTCTCCCCTCTCCCTCTTCATCATCATCGCTTTCATCTGTTAGGGATGATTCAGTGTGAAATTACATAACTGTGTTTACAGGCGGTGGGCAGAGTGCAGCGATGACACCTCTGATGGCCAAACTCTCGCTTTTATATAAATTCTAATCAAATCAAAGAGGCGTTGAACGTCTCATCAACCCGCCAGACACAAACTTGTGGGTATGAACTGAAGATGCCATTTCTAATAAAACACACCTCATGTTAATAAGTCACTTTGGGTTGCCAGGTTGTGGTTCTTTTGTTGGCCACCCCAGAGCTCTTAAAGGTGCACTCACGTAGTTTTGGAGAAGAGAAAGACCACCTTTGATTTTTTTTTTTTTTAATGTCTAAACAAGCTAAATGAACCAACTGTCTCCTCTCCAAAGGACTTTGGAGAGAATGTATATATGGCGGACCCTGTCACCTTTCTAGCTTCAAACCGTTTTCTGAGGACTTTAGTTTCCTCTGAGGAACAGCTTGTTTATTCAGCAATGGAAATCTCCCAAACAGCTTCTTTAAACTTTGCTGATACTTAACTGAACATGGCTCTGTGCAGCCCTTAGATACAGCCTGAACTAAATGATTGAGCCTCTTCACCAACATGCGTCATGGTCCCTTGCTGGCCCCTGCAGGATGTGCCCCCCTGACCCCTGGCTTGACCTGCCGTGACCTCTTTCAACTTGATTATTGGTCAAGCAATGAATCATGATACAGGTAATAAACCTACTGGAGCGTCACTCTGGATCCATACTGATGAACATGAGGATTACTGCCAACAGGAAATACTCCTCCCAGATGAGACGACAACACAGATACTGTAAATGCACTTTATTAAAGTAAATCTGGGTTTTTTAAAAAAGGGTCAGGTAGATGTACTAAACACTGATGAGTACGCAGTCTTTAAGTAGTGCAAGATGCAGTTACAGAAAGTAATGCACTCTGGAAAAATGTATTCTTGATTCTTTTCCTTCTTAAGCGGTGCCCGTGGAGGATCCTGATTTCTGCTCTCGGTTGTGATATTGAATGGTGGATGAGGAAGGAAAAACAATCAGATCTTAATGAGTTCAAGAGTCACTTTTGTTTGCAAACTGCAGCACATGAATGACAATAAATCTGTACAGAGTAAAGTAACAGAGCATCCTAATACAACAAATGCAGTTAGCAGTATAATGGAGGGGAGTGGATGGAGGGGTGGATGGATGGGTGGATGGATTTCCTTTCCTCCTTTTCAGTCACAAAGATAAGAGACAAGGCGATGTGAGAGCTGAGCGAGACACATCATGAGATAAGAGTATAATCTCAGTCTGGACGGGATCATCCCATCTGAAATCACTGTTTCATCAGCAGAAAATCCTTCTGAGGCTTTTTCTTGTTCCTATTCATACAGCACGTCTTTACAGACACACCAGACTGAGCACGGCATGAATAAAAGTCACACGAACGTCATAAGAGTCAGATTATTGGAGGTTTCGCAGCAGGAGACGGCTGCACTCCTGCGTGTCTTTGCCTTTTGGATGTCTCCATCTGGTGGTGGAGTTGCTGCAACGACACCGAGGTACTTCGCAATAAAGTAAGTACATGACGCCTACTTTACTGAGTCTATGCACGAGTCAGAACTATGTTTTCCAAGTTCACAGTGATTCAGTGGGCCCAAACACTCATTCTTAGCCACCTGACCATCTATTATTAAAGACAAACAAGACAAAACAAATGCCAGCGTACATTAGTTAGAAGTTGGATAAGATTATTATTGTGGATATTTTCGACCCTACACATTACTCAGAGCAAGTGAATACTGCTCACAAGTCCCCATCATACTATAATACGATTGCTAGTAACCTCACACAGTCCTCTCACCTTACTTAACTGACTACATTCTGGCTTCTTCAGTGTAAGGATTTGATGCTTTTCTCTGTTTTACAGTATTGTAACAGACTATCTTTGAGATTCAAAGCAAGACATTAGGACGTGTCACCTGAGGCTCTAGGGAATGGTGATGACTACCCATTAATCTGTTTACCTGTTAAGAGCCAGTCTATATTTTGTGCTCAGTTGTTCCAAGTACGTTACTAGGTCCGATGGCATTATAATGTAGGTAACATATTTAAATAACATTTAATTAAAGGAAAATATCAAGTGAATTAAACTTCAGTAAGGGTAAATTCACTGTCAGCAACAGTGAAAGGCTTTATAAAACATCTATTTCACAATTATTTATTCTGACGTTGCATCTGATGTTTTTTACACTTTGTAAATGGTTAATAAATACTGTGAGGTTCATCTGTAAACATTATTTGGATGGCCTTTACAATGTTAATAATCATTTACAATTGCTTAATTAATTAAATTGCTTATTGTTAATTAAAGTATGATTAACTAATTGTGAGGAAATGTGCTTTGGGGCTGCTGTTTGGCGCTATGACTAAATGAGAGTGCGTCTTTGAATCTGATATCTTTAAATCTAATATTGTGAGAAACATCGATCCATGCCGACAGAAACATCAGACTTTATCATGAGGGATTTAATTATTCACTTCAGAACTCCCTGTCTCTGTCTCTAAAAAAGAAAAAACTAATTCAAACACTCAGATAGCAGGTTTCTCTTGAGTTTAAAAGATTTGGGTTCATGTTCCAAAACCCGGAGAAGATTAATATGTTCCCAGTTTGGTCACTTTAAATAATTTAATGGCTCATTAGCAGCCCAAAGTCTGTGGACAGTTCTTATTTTGCTGGGGAAAAAAAGTGACGCTGCGCCATCAGAGTTTCACAGCACAAGCTACTCTTAACCCGATAATCCAACTCAAGTTCATACTGAAATTATTTATATTATTTATTCATGGCAGCTTGTAGTTGTTACCATTAATGAAGTGGGTATTGCAAGTACTGAGTGTTCTCTAGCAACTGATGTAACATAACTTGACCAAACAAAAGCACAACATTGTATACCATCAGTAGGACAATGTTTGATCACATTTAAAGGTAATTTTGTTGTTTTAATATCTGTAGATATCCGTAATTAAACATTCACGCTATATTCCAAAAGTAATCACTGTTACAGTGTTCAGTGCTCACGTTCACTAAATGATAAGATTGATTTTCTGGTATCTGTGCCCACTTAATGCAATCGGAACTCCATCCCGTGGGGGGCGCCAAATCACACAAAATGCCAATTTCTATATAACGTTGCTTTACACAGATAGCAATACCCTTTTGTTCACAACCAAGCCTGTTTGATGAATTTGTGCATGGATGTGCATGGATACAGCAGGCCTTAACCATTAAATTCATTGAAAGGAACTTAAGGATTTGCTGTTTTTCTCTGTCATTTATGACAGGAAATGTAAGATTATTTGGCTTTTGAAGAGCTGGAAGTTTTTTTCCACTTTTTTTGGACACGTTATAAACTAAATGATTATTCCTGATAATATTTGGTAGATTTATGAATAATATAACTTGTTGGTTACAGCCCTACTGCCCTACCTTGGAGGGTAAAATCAATAACTCCACAACATCAATAACACAATGGCACAGAGTGTGTATATATAAAAACATATATTTATTGTTCTGTTACTGTTGGTTAACTTGATCAACAATAAATGGCGGCTGGCCAGGAGACATACTGTACACAAATTACTAGAAAGCCTAAGAGAGCTTCTGTTTTTCAGTTCAGTGGCAAAGAACAATGCAAAGAGAAAGAACAGAGCAAAGAGAAGAAAAATAAACAATATTCGCTGCAGGCTGCACAGTTGATGGATGTATTAATGCATTGTTCAAAGGTCATCCTTCAGCCTCTGTTCAAAGTGGTTCATCTCCTAAGCAGATAACTTTACGAGAGGGGTAAAAATACTGTACATTGTTCTGTATATTAATGCTCCTTATCATGTGGCTTGAAGATTAAAAGATCTTTTCTCATTTATCCTTTTTTAAAATTTTTTTTTAGGACAGTGATAACTACTCACCGTTTTCTTCCCCCAAAACAAGCGAGGTTGAAGAAAGTCAAGTAAAGCTTTAAAACATGAATAAATGATATTTAGACTCTTTAAAGACAGAAATAGAGGTGCTCCATAAACAACAAAATAGTGTGTGGATTAAAATAGATAAAGGTTATATATATTTATACTATATATACTATATAAAGGCTTAAATCTCTAGACACAAGGACAGCCACCAGTGCTGTCTACACGCATTCCTTTAGTACACAAACCCTTTAAAACGCAGCAACAAACTCACACCTGCTTTGTCTCATTTTCACTCCGTGGACCATTAAGTCTTGTATTGTACATCTGCAGCAAAACGATCACAGGATCCTGATCCCAAAAGTACATTTATACCCCAGTGACAAGCTGAACTGCTGTAGTTTACAGATATGAAAAGACAAACTGAACCAGAGCAAATCAGAGTAAACTTTTGAAAGCCTTCTTGCAATGTCAGTTTGAAAACGTCGTCCGCCCGGATTCTGTATCGAGGGAACAAACTGCAGAAGACAGAAGTACACAGAGTCGCGTTTGGTTCTGATTTGAAAGATGTGTTGGAACATCATAGCCACAAATAAATCCACATCTAAATGTTAACAGTTTCTTATTGTTTTCATAGGAAGTTGAGGCTTGTGTTCATATATTACTTCCACTAGCTGGTTGATACTGATCAATAAAGCAGAATAAATCCTTAGAGTGTCAAGCACAGGATAAATGCAGGGTCTGTCATCCTACTGGCAGGATAACAACGAAGAGGACGGGGAAACCAGGCAAGTGAATAGAGTTTGGTGGTTGAGTTTCTCCTCAAGGCTATGGTTGATTATTACACAAAAGAGTGAAACGAAGTGGTTCAGTTGGAAGATGAGTGTGTTTCTGAAGCCGTCAGATCAGAGACCAGGTCCAAATGTCCGTTTCAGTCCAGGCAAACCATTACATTCCACACGCTGCAAAACAATTCAAATCCAGTTCCTTAAAGTCAAAGGAACTTTTTCTCAGTCTCTCCTGCATCATCGCGTCCTCGACCTCCATCGAGGAGTGCCGATGTTCAGACTGAATGTGCAAATGTCATCCGTAACGCACAACCCCTCGAAAACAACTTGACAAAAACAACACAACAGACAAAGAAGAACTTTTTTGCAGTCCCTGAAACATCCCTGTCTCCCAGTTCTTTACATTGAACTTGACTTTGTTTCTAAAATTGTAGGATTTAACTGAAATGAATCAGTTTATGTGCCACAAAACTAATGGAAAAGAGGATTAGTAAAAGACCGCATAATGTCATAAAAATGTCCATAAGCCATTACCTCCAAAGGAAACAACAAAGATACTAATTGCACATACTCCGACAGGAAGCCAAACCAACAGCCACAGAAGTTGTGTCCCATTTTAACGGTTCAAACCTGTTTTGTAACTGTGCTCAAAGCCCTGTGCAAAAGTTTTGTCTTAAATAATACAACAAAATTTAACGGTGTAACTTTTGTTAAACTGAACTCCAGACTGGCTTTGACATTTCACTGACTTGAACCAAGCCTCAGCTGTAAAAAACAAAAATAAATCTAGTTACTGTAATCACGTCTGACTGCAGTTTGTAGTAAACTTGTAAAGATTTTATGGCAGATCTTTGGCTTCAGTGGTAAAACATACTTCACTTTTGCATCAGTCTAGTTTAAAAAAAAAAAAAAATTTCACTGTGATTGAATTTAATTTTGAAGGACAAATCCATCAACGGTTAGAAAGTCTGTTCTGACTGTTCCTTTTTTCCTCATTCCCTAAATTTCTCCTTTTAGTCTTTTGAAGAATGAACTGTTGCTTAAAATACAACACTATGTTATAGTGTGAGTTGCATCCACATCCCTGATACATTCTGAGGTTCTCTCTCCAGAAACTGAGGACATTAAGTGGAATCTTTAGATGAAAATGTTTTTATTTAATATTTATGCGCAACACTTTCTCAAAAGTATTTAATTTGACAACGCCTCAAAGGAATCCCTCAGACATCCGTCTCGCAAATCACATTGGATATAAAGCTATCACAATTCTGTAGTCTTACAGAAACTGGCTGAACAAAACCCATAAAAATATGAAATTTCATATGTCATAACACATATGAGATGTGAGTAACTGAAGAAACTGAAGATGAACTGGACCGAAAAGAGACGTCTGAAAAGTCACTGCCAACTTCTAATGTTCCAGTTTGTCTTGGACTGGGTTTGACAGACGCTTCATCTGCCGGACTCTTAACCATCCCACTGTTGTTAATGAGTGCTAAGAATAACCCTGATCATGAAGCCTGGCCTGTTAGATGGGAACACAGCCTTTCGCTCTGTGGATTGATTTGCCCATGAACGAAACACAGACATTGCACAACCAGCTGTTTAGTTTTAGGTGAGCACTGTGGCTGCTGCAACAACAAAGCTGACTATTAGCTCACATCACACATTAGCGTCGGCAGAGGGACCACACCAGGGAAGTTGGATCTGTTGCCATAGTAACAGCTAGGGAGAGGAACTCAAAGCGGTTGTGACTGAGTCAGGTGGAGAGTGTGTGCTTGATGAGCTTGGTTCTGTGCTGCGTGCACTGGCTGGCTCTGGTTCTGAGGATTTGGCTGTGGCTGTTGCAGGATGTGCACCACCCGGCTCAGGGTGTCCGTGGTGGCAAACGCCAGGTACTGGCAGCACAGCCAGTCCTCCAGGCTCACGCCACAAGCCGTGTCCAGCGAACGTTCGGCAAACTTGATCATCATCAGAGTCCTCTTCAGGTCCAGCCAGTTCTGGAGGGTAGCCTCGCGCTGGCTGGCTGTGGCCCCTGACATGGGGCCTGTGCTGCTGCAGCCCAGCGCCTGGAACAAGTCCTCACGAGGGCCCCAGAGCAGACACTGCAGGCAGGCCCGGGCCTCGGACATGCGGATCCTTTCAGAGGGGTTGACGGTGAGCAGTAACCTGGCCAGTTGCTGCAGACCCTGTGAATAGAGCGATCTGACAGGTAGCGGCGGCAGGTCTGCCCAGGTGTACTCCCGCTCCTTCAGCTCTGGTGTCTCCTCGAATGGGTTTGGTCGGTGAAGCATCTCATAGATGAGAATCCCAGTCTGGAACTCGTCACACTTGCGGTACTGAGTTGCTGTAACAATTTCGGGTGCCAGGCGTGACTGGTCGCGCAGCGTACCAGGGTCAGTGGCCATGAGAGTGCTCTTCTGTTTGGCTTGGGAGAAGTTGCTGATGATGAGGCGGGCGGGGCAGGTGGCGTTGGCGGCAGCAGCAGCAGCACTGGCAGAGGTTGCACCAGAACTGCTGCTATTGCTGTTGTTGTTGGGCTCAAGAATGTCCAGATTCCAGGGGTTGCCAGGATGGCAGTGGACCAGCAGCAGGTTTTCCAGCCGCAGGTCACAGTGGGTCACATGGTAAGGTTTCATGTGCTCCAGGCCAGAGCACAGCTGCAGCAGTAGGAGACACACCTGACGCTCGTACAGCTCCGGGTTATGAGTGTGTCGTGCCACGCCCTCTCGGACAAAGTCCGCCACCGTCTGGAAAGGCACCTCACGTGTGATGACCACCACTCGGCTCTTCAAGCGGCCTGCAGTGCTCATGTGACCTGCTGTTGGGGTTTCATCTAATTTACCATTTGAGGCTTTGGAGTCTGTTGTCTTGGTGTCAGTCTTGATCTCTTTCTCTTTCTCCTTCAGCCCATTCACATCTTCCTCCTCATCCTCCTCCTCCTCCTCATCTTCTTCCTCTTCCCAGGGCAGCAAGCGAGTGGGGACATCGGCCAGGAAGTGCCCACAGTCTTGCTGGATGTTGAAGTTGACGGCCAGGCTCTGTCTCACTGCAAGACTGTGGAAAAACTGCTGCTGGGTCTCCTTCACTTTGCTCCGACAGATCTGGAGAAAGAGAAAGATAACATTATCACATATATTATTAACATCCATATAAGAAAACTGATACTATAAAGCAATGTGGAACTTCTTTTTGTATGCCATGTTACCTTTTTTGCTACAAATGTTAAGTTTTTATTTTCAAAAGATCCTACTGATAAGTATTGTCTGTATATTTAAAGACTGACGTCTTTAAATCATTATTATTACTTTAAACAGAAACTGTATTTTACTTTGATTCAGTCCAGCGTACACTGTTACCAAACAAATGTTTGTTTTTGTTTTTGTGACTACTACATTTTCCCCATCTAGTCCTGTCCAAGTAGTATTTGCTAAAGACCAAAGTGCCCAGGTGCATTAAGAAATGTTCATCCTTTTTAAAAACAAGCCATACATTTGAGTTTTGTGTTAAAGATTTACTCTCCAGTAAGGATAAATGGCAGTGGGATGAGCCACACACATGGGAGGAAAGTCTCAGAGCACCGAGGGGCGGTTTGCTTTTTTGATACTAGGTCGTTCAGTGTGTTGTCCCTTGCCACTCTTGAAATCTAAAGTTTTTATTTTGCTCTGAACAGTCACATTTGAAGGCTAGGCAGAGAGCCGGCCGTCGGAGAGACAGTCTCTCCTGGAAGACATTCAATGTGCAGCACTAAGTTGCTCACATAATAACAGACAGAAATAGTTTTGTAAACAATGAAAAATCCAAGCGAGTCTGGGAATATCAAAATCTGCATCCTTTCTCACCTGGGCACAGCTGAGGCACAGCTCATGGTGTGAATTTTGGGGCAGATACAGAACTGGTCAGACACTTATTTACTTCAGTGTTCATCTATTTAGACATTATAAATCTTCTATTGTGTGATATTAATGGACTTCTTTTCATTTTAATGAAACCAGACCAGCGACAATCCCTCCCTTGACTGCTGTGGGAGACTTTTAGCCAAACAGCAACCTTCAGCAACACTGGCACAAACTAAACCATTTTAGCAGAGAAAGCACAGGAGGACTCAAACATCAAATGTGTTTTCTGTGTCAAAACTCCCTGTCCTCTCTCGAACATTGCAGCTCAAGGCGTAAATGATATATTGAGCAGTGAGAAGAAGAGAGAAAGACTGCAGGCTGTCACAGACAGCAGTGATAGCGCTTCTCTGACTGTTAAACCACAGTAGCAGCCTCTGTAGCTCTCTGTCTTCCACACTTTGATCATTGCACAGACAAGAGAAGCAGAATCAAAGATAGGATCGCTCTCTGCACACGTCACAACATTCAGTAAAGTACCAACAACGGGAGAGAAGTCAAGGCATAACAAATAAAATAAAATAAATAAAAACTAAAATACATTCTTGTCACAGTGTGTATAACATAAAATGCTGGCATCACTTGTCTGTGATTTCATCAGCATTCTGAGGTTCACTGCATTTTTATTTGCCTCTATATGAAAATGTCATTGTGCAAAAGAAGGTGATGAATTCATGCACAGCGTGTCAGCTATTTATATTAAAAAAAACAATTTCTTAAAACAAATGTGGACATGCTGACTCTTATGTGCTGCATGTAAATGCAATTTCTTTTTTCTTAAAAATGGATTAAAGTTTTTATTCTATTACTCAATCTAGAGTTGGGCTGTAGAGCTCCACTACATGAACCCACTCTGAACAGCATAAAATCATCATCATTTACAAATGATTACTGGCTGACTCTCTCTTGAGTGAGCAACTCTTGATATAAATCCTGACATGGCATATGTATGAAAGATTATATAAAACTGAAACGTATTAAATTATTCAGTAAATGTGATCAACTGCATTCTGCTGTATTATTTCAGAAAAAAAAACAAAAAAAACAACAAAACTATTAGTATGTGTAAAACAAAAGATGTTTTCTCATCCCAGTGTGAAGTTGGGGGAAAAAAAGAAACTACCGTATTGTAGCTGAGCTACTGCAGCAACTCCGAAAGGCTTATGTTAAAATAATGAATACTATCATCATGATATCACAATAACAGTCAACTGAAAGACAATAACAATACTGATTTATTGCCGTTCTCTTTTTGACGTCTGTTTGAGCGGCATGAACACGTCTTCAGTAATCCTGTGTGTGTTTTTTACTACTACTACTACTACCTCCATAAATTCACTTTATTACTTCTAATAAGGCAGACTTTAACCTTGGTGGTGCTTGGCATAATTTATGCACCATTTATTGGGTTGTGATGAGGCAGTGCAGCAGCGTATTCCCCTCCAGACCCACTGTGTAACTCTTCAGGAATGTGCATGTTCACTGGTTTAGACATGTTGGCTCTGACACTACAACTGCCTACTGATCTTCTTTAAGGACATGCTTGTAAAGTTGCTGGTTGCAACACAATTACAGGAAATTAATTTTCTTTATTGCTCCCTCTTCATTCCTAAAAGCTGACATTTCAGAGATACTTCAAGGCTTTACAACACAGACATGCTCAAGGTGGATTATGAATAATTATCACTGCATTAAAAATATCACGGCATGTAAAATCTAATTTGCAGGAGGACCAACTACACTTATGGGGGTTAAGGGAGGCAGGAGCTCAACTGGGCCACATTAAAATACAGAGTTGGGGAAAGTTTAATTGGGCCTGTTCTCTTCTTCTGCTCCTGGTTGCTTTATTTACGGACGAGCATCTTAAAAAAACAAGACTTTATCATGAGCCTGCTGCTCATATGAAGGCAAAGCTTTGAAGTACGGTGGAGAGCAGAGAGTTTCATATTCTGTGAATAATGTAACCTTCATCCATATCTGCTTTGTGTTTAAGATCCAGAACTCTTCCAGAAAGCTCTGAATGCAGGACTGCAACCCTTAAAAAATTGTGTGTACATGCATTAGGGTTTTGTTTATATGCATGCACACACAGGTTTCATTGCACAAGGTCGTGCCCTGAAGGCTCAAAGTTTAAGTGCCAAAATTTCAGCACAAACACTGTCCTCCGCCTCGGCTGAGTGGGTGGGAGGAGATTCCTCAACATAAAAACAAAGTACAAGGTTTCATAAATCTACATCAAGGACAGAAATTACCAGACTCCTGATGAATCTAAAAACACATCATGTTAAATGGGTAATGCAAATCAAGAACTTGAAAAAATGCTGAAAGTAAGTTTGTTGCAACATTTGCAGAAAGGTGACTGTATGAATCCTCAGTATGAACTGAACTGAAAACTGAATAGCTTGTTTGGAAAGAGGGAAAAACTAGCCCAGTTAATATTTCAGGATCAAACAAAATATGAGTATTTAAAAAAATACTTGTATTCAATGCAATGTATTACTAAACATATTTAGAGCCAAATTAGATTCTAGATTTTTAGAGTCAACCAATTCAAGGAATGTAATCATCCAATAGACAGATGTCATAAACAGAGTCAGATGGAACTATTTTGATTATTGATTAAGGTGGCTCTGTGTGAACAGGTAGATTGGTCATCCATCAGTTAAGGGGCCTGTGCTTTGATACCCAGTCACAGCACTCCCTCCAAGTGTCCTTGGATACTGAACCCAAATTTGATGCCTTAGCTACCCAGAAGCTAGATCCAAGCTGAAATAGCTTGTAGTTCTTTCTTAACACCACATCAAAGTTTTCAGCAAGAGAAAGCGGCTTTCTAGGTCCATTTAGCACACGCTGAGGATTGTATTGCTTCAATTAATTAAACTTACCATTAACATTAATCAGGCAGCCAGGCATTAAAACTGGCAAATTCAGGTGTTAAAATGCTTGTACTACCTTTTCACATCACGTTGTGTTGAATAAATTAAACTTGTTAGGTGAAGTAAACAGAGTGGTACATTTTTCAGTAAAAGGAAGCCGAGCCAGATACCTCACCTTGATGGCATAGTTAACCAGTGGGTCCTTTGCGTAGGAGGCAGTGTAGTATACAGCATCCCCAGCCTCACAGCAGGGCTTCCCAGTGGTCAGTCTGAAGTGGGACCAGCTGTCTGTGCCAAATCTCAAGTGATCCTTTTGACCAGCCATGAAACGGTCCTCACACTTTGTTGCCAGCTTTCGCAGTGTGTCCGTGTGGAGCCCCCGGATCCTTCCCACCACCTCATCCCAGCTGTCTAAGCCTCTGTACAGAGCAGGTCTGTGGGATTTGGAGGCTCCTCCACCCCCAGCAGCACCTCGACCTGTTGCACGACCCCTTCCAGCCAAAGACTCTGTACTCGGGTAGACCCTCCTCTCTCTGCCCGTCGTGGCACCGGCTGCAGCAGGTGAAGAAACGAGGGAGGACATGCTGTTTGTTGGCCTGCCCTTGTTGGTGGCTGTGGTGGCTGTTGGCCTCTCTAGGGAATCACCGCTCTCATGGTCGTGGGCTCGATGAGGCTCTGAACTGAGAGAGGAGCTCTGACTAGCTGTCTCCCAGGTGGAATCCAAGTCATAGAGAGGGTTGGCCACACTCAGGTTGGTCCCCCCTGGCTTAGCCTCAGCTCGAGGTCTCATGGCTCCCTGGGCTAGCTCCTTGCCTCCAAGGCTGGGTTCAGTGCTGGAGCGAGGCACAGACTTCTTTGGTAGTGGTGGTGGTGTGGCTTTAGAAGCTGGCTGGTCAGCAAGGCTGTCCAGATCAATGGAGGCCAAGGTATCGCTGGATGCTTTGATGTTCCGTGGCTGTTTCAGTGGGATCATGTTGGCTCTGGATTGACCTGGAGGAAATGAAAGATAGGATATTGCATGAATCAATAAAAGTGTTAACACCACTGAACAATATCCCACTGGGTGGAGAGTGTGAGTGATAGAGTTTCAAACAACAAACTGGTTTTATTGCAGATTATACTTAAACAGGGCATATAAATATGTCTCACACCTCAGTTTATACCTAGAAAAATGAAAATTGCAAAACATGAATCTCTCTAAGGACTATTGCTTGCTATTCGCAGGACAATTCAGGTTCCTATACTCTTTTATCAATTTTCCTCTGGGCTTCTGCTATGATTCAGGACTTGAAAGGTCCTTTTTGTGGTTATAGCTGCCCAGCCTGGGCAGCCTGACTTTTCTCAATATTATTACTCTTTCTCTTTCACCACCATCATCCCCAGAGCTCCTTGTATCATCAACATGGCGTTTCCAGTCGCCCAATGGCATGCTGCCTCTCATTAAGATCAGAGGCTGACACGAGGTTGTGTTCTGTGGCACGTGAGGAAACTGGTGCCTCTGAGGTAAATTCAAGCCAGAGAGCAGGACAGCTGGGCACAAGTCGTCCCTCCAACTATCCAGCTGCCCGGCTCAATCTGCAGCTCTGTGCTGCAGTGAGGCTTAAAGAGGCAGCATGGAGTCATCAGCGGCACAATGTGACCTTATTTTCTGGGATGGTGGTGGGAGGGAATTGGAGGGTTGAGGGGTTGATTGGACTCCCTCGATGTTCTCTGGAGTTGAGGACCACGGAGGCAGAGGGTCGGACACGTGTCTGGTAAGTGGGAAGGGACAAAGGAGTCGTGCCGCTTGCATGATGGCAATAAAAGAGCCTGGTACTTTTAAATGGGTGGATGTGCAAGGTCACAGACGACCCTACTGCATGGCTTTCAACTCATCAGGGAATACCCCAATTTCCTAGATGATCAAGATGAGAGGCTGAGAGTGTTATAGGATGATCTCTTTCAAAGTCACATCTTTGCCAAAAGACTGATGAATGTCCCCACAGTAATCTACTTGAACCAACCATTTCTCTTTGCACAGTAAAAATGTTACTACTGCTACTGATTGCAAATTTGTGTTAGACAGGATGAGTAACTCATCACGTGTGTGTCACTCTGCCATGAGCTGAGGAAAGCAGAAGCCTTAAGAAAGAGCAGTCAGGACGAAGTAAATGAGTCTTGGTAATCCTCTCTGGAACGGGTGTATTTAATGTGTTCCTCCACCAATCTGCAGTAATCCATCCAAGAAAACAACTGTCTCCCTCGGCCACTCGTAGGGATCTTCTATATCAGCAATTTGGCCGAGACCTAACTAAATTACATAAGACTGACTCGATAAAACAACCTGCATGGAAGGATTTATTAAACCTTGTATATCTTATATGTACATATGGCCTTACAACACAAACAACCTGAAATCAGGGTTGCAGCGAATTAGAATTTACTTTACTTTTAAATGTGCCAATAATTTGATTGATCTATAAATCTATTAGTCTGTTACATGACAGCTTAGATGTTTTCTTTTGTCTGATGAAAAATAGCTGGAGATCACTTTACAATATAACACTCTAACCCCTTTCTACCAAATTATCTCTAGTTCTTGACTGTTTTTATTCAAAATCATTGGAACCTAATCCTATCTAGCACATCGACCTGTGTTTCCATCAGCTCTGAGTAAAACCACTGCAATCACAGTTCTCACTTCATGTTATGGAAAACCTGCTACTGTGTCTTTGGTTCTCGCTCGGTGCCAACTAATGGCTTTCAAATCAATTTTTCTTTTGTCCAATTCCTCCAAACTGTTTCAGATAAGGTTTGCAAACCGAAACGGAACAAGTTCACATTGTGACAATATTCCTATTTTAAGTCACCAATAAGTGTTTCAGAATAGTGATAACAATAAATAGAAAGTTATTTTCTTTTAATTTAAAATAAACTGCTGTTAAACTAACACAGAACCTGATGTGTCTGAAAGAGTTATTTTGCTAATGCTTTCAACTTACTTAATCCAATTCTGGAAATCATTACATGGAAACTGTCATATCATCGTCACAATCAAACCAAACATGGACATCTGTGACCTCTCACACAGGCAGTTGCAGTAAAAACAGCTTGTAATAACCATCCTCTAGCAGGGTTGGATTAATGTAATCCTTTCTCTTCAAGTATACCTTGAAAATAAAAGGAAATTATTTTCTAAAATACCATATAAAAAGGTATTCCACTTACAGTTTAAAGAACAGTATCCTCCAACATTAGTTTGTATAAAGGAACTTGTTGCCATAGCAGAGACAGATAGCTGTTCAGCCATTGTGCTAAAATGAAACTAAATCCGACACTGTAACAACAGGAGGCGACAGAGGAGGTGGGGTAGATTAAAGAGGAACAGACAGAGGGAAGGAAGTAAAAGCAGTGAAGTGGGTGGCTACAGAGGTGGTAAAAGTGAGGGGAAATGACTGCGAGGTGAAGAAATAAATGGGGGACACCTGATAACAGAGAGACAAAGAAATAATGAAAACAAATAGAGAGATGAAGAGGAATAACAAGAAAAACAAGCCTACCTCAATTCCACTAATATCTCAAAGTATTTAGGTAAACGTGGTGCAGCAGCAGTGAAACGCTTTTCTCTGCTTCCATCCCTGAGAGTCTTTGAGGAGCCGCTGTGCCAACAGGCAAGCTCAATGCTCCCACCACTACTAGAGCTTTCTCACTGAGAGAGGCTGCAAGCACTCTGCCTCCTACTGCCTGATGCTCTGATTAAAACACAAGTGTGTGTATACTGTAGCGCCAGTGAGAGAGAGAGAGACACTTATGCTCTGCAAAGTGAATGTGAATCTCCACTAAAATGTGTGAACAGAAAGCATTACAGAAGCCGAAAGTGGACAGCAGAGGGAGCGGGGGTAACAAATTCTATTTCTGTCACTCTGACAAGTAAAATGGAAACATCACATTCAGCAGCCATGGTATTGATCTTGAAGGCCACACACACGCCCTCCCAAACAAAAATGAAGTGCTGTACTGTGCAATGTTTGAAGGCAGACCAACACAAACAAAAACACGCTCCTGCCTTGTTCCTCATTAACAGCGTGCAGGAGAGTAAAATTAGGCAGCAGGGAGCTCATCATGTGTTATCCAGGGAGCTTTTACAGTAACATGCTCAAAATATATCAATCCAGATTTACATACCCTTACATAACTTTGTAAAAAGAAGAAATCTAATGACTGCAACAATGTCAGCAAAAACACACAAACACTTTAAGATGCCGTAAGGGTGCAGGATATGGAGTTTTTCAATCCGATGCCAACAACCAATAATTATCTGCTTCTGCTGTTCGATACCGACAATGGATGACTTTAAATTTTTGTATTGCTAAAATAAGCTCTTAACCTTTCTGGGTTAGGGTTTCCTTCTCGCTTAGTTTATTGGTGGATTGCAAACCAACCTCTGAATCTGAATATGTTATGTCTGCACTTGTTAAATCAATAAAAGCAATGGGGCTTCATGTTATTGGCTCTATTTATCAAGTAAAATTTCATTATAGCCAATAAATGGTTTATAATATATTATCATTGATGATAATTAAATAACCGTTCAAGCTAATGATGTAAAGACACAGTAAGAAATTTCAGCAGTGCATCTGCTCCACAAACCCACACTCTCCAGCCTACCACTTTGTGTTTCAGTTTCTTTTTGTTTCACACACACACACTGCTTGATCACGGCGAGATCCTTTCCCACCCACAGAGAGCTTTGTGTTTTAAGCGTCCAGCTATGTTTTAAAAGAATGCTTCCCTCTCGCTTCCTCCCTTCGTTGCTGCACATGTCTGCCCTTGACTCGCTTGTCATTCGACCACCAGACTGACTAATGTCTAAAGATGAAATGTCTCGTGTCAACTAGTGTCAAAGTGGGGACTGTGATAGAGGAGCTTCATAATTGTCATGTTTAAGGAAAGTAATGATGCCATCTGCAACAGTGTTATAAACTAGACAGGAAGTAATCGGGCCTATTTGTTTTCTGTGCTGAGACAAAGATCTTAAGGAGTTAATCCCTTAAACTGGTCTCTATTGCCGTATTGATTAAAAAAAAAAAAAAAAAAAAGCAGTGGGCTAGCAAACTTAAAGACAATTCCACTAAAGTTGTATAATAGGATATCAAATTACATGAAAACAAATACAGAATTGTACAATTAGCATACAGCATAGATTTATGTGTGTTTGTGTCTGCTATTTTCTACTCAATACTTCCATTTAAACTGTCAATCTCAGGTTACACAACTTGTCTTTATATTCCTCCTGGAAGTGTCTTTTCTCATGTGAAAAGAACAAGTGAAGGAATCAACTCATTAAGGCTGTGGAGTTAGGACTTTCATTCCATTTCCAGGCCATAGTTCAGTTTAGCATAGCCAGATTAGACAACTATGAGTTTTAAGAGTAAAGGCAGCATAATAATTAGTGCCAGACATGAGGATAAAAGCTTTTATGAAATGAATAGCAGTGCTGGCATAAGTAAATGTAGTTATTAAGGCAAACCTGCTCCAAACTCATCAATCATGATCTATGATTTTCAGAAATACCACAAGAGCAGGTGATGAAGGTAGTGAGACAGAGAAGAATATAAAGATTGTGATTCAGACGAAAACATAGAAGTAATCTCTTGATTAATCTAAGTGAGTGGTCCCCTTTGTGTACAATTCTGCATGTCCAACAAATGTGCTAAAGTAAGTGGGCCTGATGAGAACTGAATAGGACAAATAATGTCAGGGCAAAGATTTCCACCTCAAGCTGAAATAAAATATTTCAAAATAGTTCCAAGATGCAGCCCGTGGGTGACAAGATGTGTCAAGATTGTGAGCTCAAGCTGTTGCAGCACGGAATAAATTATAACTTGTCACATGTGAAGCTGTGCTGATGCTGAAGAAAAGTGAAATCTGCTATTTAGGAGTGAAGTGCAGCCACTGAGGACTGACAGATTGCAGCAATATTCATCGACTGACTCCAGTTACAATGAACGTAACCTTCATACAGAGAGATAGTATGATTCGTTCGTTCGATTCAGTAAAGTACCATTTTTAAGTACATGTAAATACATTAGAGAAAGATGCAAGATATTTACAGTGCAAATACACAAGAAACCAAAACGTGTAGTACCCAGCTTACCCAAGTTGCTATAAGTGGCACTGCACTGGCTGGAGGCGGTAGAGTGGGAGTGATGGGAGTGATTCCCGTCTTCGTCTGGCTCTCCAAGGCTGGCGCTGCCCTCGCTGGCTGAGGCTGGTGTGGTAACCTGTTTGGCATGGCCATCTTCGCCCTCCCCAAGCACAAGCCCCAGATTCACTTTGGCAGGCAGGGAGGTGGCACCGGGCAGCTCCCGATCCCTGGTACCACTGGCACTGACTGGTACCTGGCTGCAGGTCACAGAGAAAGAGACATGCCTTGTTTACTTATGAAAATGTGGAAAACTTGCTTCATTGACCATCTAATTACATCAGTTTTCTTTCCTTTGTTTGTAATCTATTATAACATTTTTCTCACTGCTTTGAGATTGTTCTGTATTCTGTCATTGATAAGGTCTACTTCTGTGTGAAGAAAGCTTCAAAACAAGTCAGAACTGAAGAGGATGATGATAATGGGCTCTATCGTGGAGGGGAGCAGTGTTGGTAGATGATAAACGAGCTTCTATTGATAAGATTTCAATCTGTCATGGTTCATTTTGTCTATGAGGGATAACTGTATCTTACATCACAGGATATGAACAAAACACACACAACAATGTTCTGATTTGGTGAGTTTTTTCAGTCTCTCTCAAATCACTGTCTGTACCGCCTCATCAGCTCCCCTCTTTCTTCTCAGAAAGTGAGGAATTAGAGGCAGCACAGCTTTAAGAGTGGGGCTTTTGAAGGCTGATTTGTTTCATATGCAACTAAAATTATGCCAGAAGGAAGGACAAAGAAAAAGGCATACCAGGACCAAACAGTGTGTGACAATTTGCTCTGAAGATCCTTCTGTGATAGTAAGTTGCTTTAATGTGAGGTGTGATAAGAGGTGAGATGAATTTAATCTAAATCTGCCACAGCAGCTTCATCAAAAGGTGTGACGATAACATGAGAGATTTTAATGTGATTATTAGCTGCCAGTTTTTCCAAATTAATTTTTCAGCAGATATTTAACAAAGCTGTAGGGATGTACTTAGGCATTCTGGTCATAGTGAAAAATAATGAACAATGAATCTTAACAAGAATTAAAAAAAACAAAAAACAAAACAAAACAGAATTGTAATCTTGCCTCCTGACGGATATGTTTAAGGTGTGACGACACTGATGCAAACTGTCATGAAAAAATGTACGTGAGCATTATAGAGTGTGGCATAATAAACCACGATGCCTGTCATCTTTATGATTTGTAGCGTTTTATGAGTCTGTTGTAATGTGGCTGTTCAGAATGACTTACAGCAGATGAATGCATAATGTTCCCTACTGCAACAGCATGCCATATACTTCATGTACTGACAGAAGAAATCTGGGTCACATCTTACAGTTACTCAGGGTGTATTACTACTTGAGACTGGAGATTGCACAGTGACTCCAATCACAGTGTGAAAGCCCTGGGGATGTTATGAAGAGACCTGTCATATACTGTAGCTCTTGCTGCCAGAGATGCGAGGTGTACAAGCAATCTGCCACATGTGGAGCTTCAGAAGGAAGTGACAAGTCCACAATTACCCACACGGCCTGAGTCCATTGCCTTATAATTGTACTTGAAAAAGGTATTTTCTGACATGGCTGACATGGTCAAAGTTATCATTTAAAGTTTTTGACCATGAATAGTGCTATGTGCAAGTGGGTTTCGTTTTTGACCCTACTGGGGTACAAGAAAGTTTCCTAATATGACTGTAAAAACACAAACACACTAAAGAGAAACTGTAGCTGCAAAAAAACAAATAGCTGACAAGGAGCCTTTCTTTTTAATTTAAGTTAACTACAAGTCACAACCTGATGTTTTTCCACAGTCACCTGGGTAACTGTGTCTTTCAGCTCCACTGAAAAGCACTTAAACAGATGGGATTTCATCGACAGCCATCTGGGATCAGTCTGCCTCTCTGATCATGGTAAATCATATACTAGACGCAATACTGGCTGCTGCTCTCTGATCTGATAAGAGGTCAGCTGTGATCTTTCAATGTGACCTGTGTGAGACATTACAGCCTTGGGGCACCTGGGTTGTGACCACCCAGGTTGGGTAACATTCTAAACTACTGTAGATTTAACCCCTATTGTATTACAGAAAATATTAGCTGCATTTACCTTTCCTGTCCTGCTGAGTAATGAAATTTAAAACCAGGTCAAAGTTAAACAAAAAATGGCCACAAATAGTTCACAGAGCTGGTTTCATTGCCACAAGTGTTGTCATAGGTGGGGCAGCTTGGCAGTAATGTTTGTATTATGCTGAATCAGGGGTCATTTCCTGTGATTACACATGTTGTCAAAATGATTAATGATTTAGGTGGCACTTGGAAAAGTCCCTGTGTAGAAAAAGTAAGCTCTAGACAGACAACGAAACTCATAGGGAGCTTTGAACAATTGAATGTTTGGGACATCTGGAAGAAGAAACATCGAATCAAGTTTAAAAGTGTACAGATTAGCATCTAAAAAAATGCTAGATCAGAAAAAAAAGAAAAAAAAAGCGTTTAAATCCTATCCTTTTTTCTGAGAACAGGTATGAATCATCAGAACAAGATAATTAATCATTACAAAGACATGTTTGGGCTCGGTACGGTTTCAATTGAAGGGTGACTATCATTTTCTCAAAAAAAAAACATTCCAGAAACGCAAAAAGAAACTGGTGCAGACAGTCTTGGAATATGGATCAAAATACAACGAACGCTTACCTATAGTCACTGAGCATGGTCGCTATCAAAGTCACATTTTAGGGAAGGTTTCATATTAAAGCAGTGAGTGTTTTTTTTTTTCTTTATGAGGAACACAAGTATTGTTGCAATCATTTTACAGAGACAGAAAAATGAGCACTTTAAGACACCCAGCTGCTCAAGTGTCTGTCTCTACCCTGGGGCTCTGTGTCTGAGGAGAGCATCAGATCTGACATGTTTATGATCTGGCTTTGTAGAGCATAAGCCCTCTGTGTCTCTTATAAAGAGAGTTGATCAATAGCCTCTGAGTTGCACAGTGCATTACTTTAGCACTTGCCGGCTTGCCAGCAGTAGACAGTTGATATAAAAGACCCAGTGTTTTAAGACTACTAGAAAATAAAGAGGAAGTAAACAGTGAGTGGATAGAGGCATAAACAGAGTATAATTACTCTAAAACTAAACAGCATAAAGAACAGTGTGTTATAATTGAAAGCAGAAAATTTAAGTCTGTTGGCCTGACATGTTATCTCAGTTTCCTCTTTTTTTCTTCCTTATTCTTTCTACATAAAAAGATGTCATTACATAATTCTGGTTTTGACTAAACATGGATTCTGTACTGTATCTTATACATTAATCCTGTTCAACCCCAAAGTAATAATGGATTACAGCCAGCTGCAAAACTATTACAAAGTGGCACTAAATCATAAAGCAGACAATCTCTAGTCCACACTGTAATCCTGAAAACAAAAAATCCAGAATGGATACACACTTTGAGCAGCCCTTAACACAATAAATACCTTTACGGCTGCTACACAGTTCAGTGTCAGGACCTGACTTGTTCAGATAGCACAAAGCTGCCTCAGTGCATTTCTCAGTTTCTTGGATATTTGTCACAAGAAATTAACAATCTCTGGTCCACAACACAAATCACATAATCTTAAGAACCTCTCCTCCCTATTAAGTCAATATGACTTACACGGCTGGATGGTCACAGATATTTACAGAAGTGAAGGAAAGCAAAGGGTTTCAGTTCTTACCCACTGTATTGGCTTACACAGTTTCCCATCTGGAAACCTTGAATATAAGGCAAAGCTGAATTCACATTTTAGGTAGAGTAGTGAATGAAGCCTGGCCAGTCCTGAAGGATCAAAGTCTTTTCCTGTGTATGTTCTTTCCTTGTCTTCTTCTCTTTCTCTCTCTTTGAGTGTTCCTACCTGTCTCAGGTAATGTGTGTTCACCAGAGCTGTAGAGCACGCCCATGTTAGCCAATAAAACTGCTTACAGTCAAAAGAACTAGGGTTAACCCCTTATCTGCCAATCAAATAACAGGTCTTAAGAATGACCTGTATGGCCACTTCATAACATATCTATTTGTCTGGGAAAGTCCAGGGAAAGTTGATTTTTTAAACATGAAAGTCTTTAATATCTTATAGCAAAATACATTTGCATCAAAGGTATGTCATTTCATATAGGGACAGACAATATTACTATTTGCTAGCAATTATCGTGCAAGAAAGGTGGACTAACAGTGATTTATAGGATCTTGACTTAAACAACATGGATGCTTTGAAACTGCTTATGTTGCAACAAATCCTATTTTTTCAGAAAGACTTTTAAGTGCCAGTATTTTGGAGAAGTACAGACTTGGACAAAAAAAAAAAACCATAAAAAAACAACTCCAAAACTTGAAGTACCTTTCAATTAATAACAGACTAGTTATTTAAATACACTTCCTCTCCCTTCAACATGAGTTTCAGAAGCAATGTGAGGAATTAATTTACATTCCACAAATTATTTCTCTAATCTCTGTCACATCTTCTTCACATCACCACAGGAAGATAAGGCACCAAGTAAGAGTTTAAGCTATTTTCTGTTTTTGGGTCAAGACAGTGTAGTTACATAGTAACCTACTGGGCAAAACACAAAGTGAATAAAAATAGTTACTAATTGACAAGTTCACATTGAAAGCTGTAAATGGCAGGGTCACGAAAGTGGTTTGGAAAGACAGGTGCAAAGGAAAATAAGGCACCAAAGGTGAGGTGCACGAAAGCATTGAAGTGTGACAGCATACATGAATAAATAAACTATTTCTGGTGTGAAATGTCAGTAAATGAATGCTGTTCAGCATTCCAATGTTGAGAAAGCTGTTCTATGATGTCCGTTGGTCAATATGAATGGGAAACATTTAGCAGAGGAATGCTGCAACAATTCATCCTTCATGCTGACATCTGTTCCAGAGACCAAACTTTGTATTAGCGAGTGAGATATTGTACTCAACATTTTAGCTTAGAAAGAACAAACTTAATTTATCTTCATTTGAGTAATCCATCATTCTTTTGTCCTGAGTAATGACTTGAAGATTTTGGCATCAAACTTTTGGGAAACGTACTGGGTACTTTCAAATACATTCAGTACACCTTCACATTTCCAATTTTAGTACAACGTCACCTAAATAACCCATACTAATAGCGAGCCTTGCACATACTTGACTCTTGTACCCCTTGTTATAAAGTGTGGAAAGAGACAGGAACTTCGTGTAGAACGAAGAGATGGCGAGAGCTGAAGCTTGAGGAGGAAAGGAAAAGCAGGGAAGCTAGAAAAGAGACAGAATGGGGCCAAGCTAATGACAGGATGGAGGAGAGATGTATTCAAGAATCTGCAGTGCTTCAGGCTTAAAGGGAAACATGTGGAAGAAAGGCATGGAAGAGGAGCAAAAAATTGCATCGAACAGAGAAAATGATGGTGGAAAGCCAAGTACCTTGAAACAACCGAGAAGAAATTGATAATATGGGGGTGGTTGGGATACAAAGAAATGGATAAGATCGATGTAGGTCAAAGTGTAACAGATCAGGTAAGACCAACAAGAACATCTAAAAGGTTGCTTCCATGCCAAAATATATGTGGGCGCGGCATCGGCAAGGTAAACAGTTTCACAGTGATTCTCTTACTGATCAAGTGGGTTCTTTGGGGTGATTTTTTACAACAGATCAGGATACTCAACAACAATTTCCCTCCTGAATACACATCGAAGTCCAGATGCTGCACAGTCTCTGGTTTAATTTAGTTTTTGTGCTCAATTACACATACACCTACAAAAAATAAATTGGAATTTGCTCAGAAAATGACATGAAACCCCAGGAAGAGGTAGTAATGATATACTGCAGGGAGTACTTAGCTCAAGCAGTACTTTCTAACTGCTTGCTGCCAAGTCACGACTTTTACGTAACATTGACCAATTAGTCATTTCACACAGACTGAAAATATACCACATCTTGATGCAACTTAGCATATTAGGAAATTACTATTTCTAACCAAGTTACTATGCAAGGTACATCAGGATGAGTCAGATGATACATTATCTAATCATTTACTGTAGTGGTTTTTTTTTTTGTTTGTTTTCTAGGTCAAATTATGTACTTTATGGATCTGCAGTTCAAATCAGGGTTCAAATCAATTTAAGACTTTTTAAGACCTTTTAAAAACTCCATGAAATACAAAAAAGTAAGGAAAAATGCAGTCCAAGAATTATTTCAAAAATAACCAAATATATTGCCATTCACAGACCAACTCAAAAAATGAAGAATGGAGTGAGTGAGTGTGTGTCAGGGTTATTCTAGTTTTTCATTAGTTTTTATTTTAATTTACTTTTTCAGTTTGTTTTTTATTTCAGTTTAGTTTTAATTTATTCAACAAGCGATTAAGTAGTTTTAGTTTAGTTTTTATCCAGGAATTTATTTTAATTTAGTTAACTATAGTAGTGTGTGGTGTGTGTGTGTGGGTGTGTGTGTGTGTGCGACGGATGTTTAGCAACAGTGTTCAAAATCCAAAGCACTTCCACTCAGGGGTGGGGACATAATCACCTACTCATTTGCATAATGCTTACTGATTGTGTCTGTTGCAGTGATGGGGAGATTTTTTTAAGCCATATATACAAAAGGTTGATAGAGAAATATTTACCAAATAATCACAAACTCACTACAGGGACAATCTAATCTGTCAATCGCAGTCCTAATCTGGAGAAAGGGTGAGAGAGAAGATCAAACATGATCTAAACTTTGCAACTTAAGGTTATCACCGGTAAAGTACCAGTGGAACCGTGAAAGACTAACAAGTCAGAGAATTACCAAATCAAAACAGAGTAAACGGCAATTATCTGGTCTCAAATCCACAGAGTGATCGGCTGCGGTGTCCGCTCCTACCTGCCCTAGCCAGTCCCCACACACTGGCCTGCTGCCTGCGCAACCACGCGAGAGGCGACAGGAAAAACCCCGGCACTGCTGCTGAGGAGCCGTGGACTGAGATGGCTCTGAGCAGCATGTGAATTACATTATAGTATATTTCTCGCCTTTCCCCTGATGATCTGAATAAGTCACTAAATTTGTTGCTAGTCGCTTTTTAGAAATAAAGTTGCTAAATCTAGCAAGAAAGTCGCCATGTTGACAACACTGGCGACTGCTCTATGGATCAATCTGTTTGACCAAGGTCTGTCCCCACCGTATCTCTGATTGGTTAGTAGACCTATCGTTAGTGTGATTGAGTGAAAGTTGCACCTCTGTTAGATTGAGAGAACTGTGTGTTAGCTCTCTGGGCAAACCCAATTTTTTTTGGACCAGGAACTGTGTGTGACACCAACGTTTTTACACCAAGTGTGCCAAATTTGAGACTCCTCTTGTAAGAGTGTACACTGCGCTTCAAATTATAACAGGTACAACTTTTAACCAACTAAATTGTGGTTGTTCAAGCCAACACTTATTAAAGTTACACTTTCCCAAATTTGTAGCAGATTCTGCAGTCAAATTCTTTCTGGAACTGGCAAAGAACAACATACAGAGCTTACTGTGAATCTCAAAAAAAAAAAAAAAAAAAAAACAGAAACAGTAAATGAAACAGTAAATGAATGTACATATTTACGACTTAACTGAATAAATATATTATGTACATGTATATGTACATATTTAAGACTTTTTAAGGCCTAAAATTGAGATTGTCAAATTTGAGACTTTTTAAGACTTTTTGGAAACAGTGTCAAATGTAATTTCCTGTTTTGAGCCTACAATATGCTTTTAAATATTGGGCTAGAACAATCATTAACACAAATGGACTGGGAATGTTCTGAGTGTATTATCCATCATGAAAATGGTTAGTGATTAGTACCTCTCATTATTAGCAATGCTTTCCGTACACAGCTCCCCTGATGAATGAGTCTTTGTTTGGCCACTACATCATCCACTTGCCTGATTACCATCTTAGAGCATCTCAGGGTTCACAAGCAAGTTTATAATTTAGAGCATAAAATACAGTGTATGTGACATATCTGGGTTATTTTTATCTGGCACCATTACAAACACTGTAGGAAATTTACCCCAAGAAATGAAACAGAAAGGCAAAGACAAATAATGAACTTAAAATGCAAGAATACAGGGACTACACTGTCAAAAAGACTGATTACTGTGAGTGTGTGTGTATTTGTGTTTGAAAATGAGCATTTAATACAATTTGAGATGCTAAAGGGAATATGCCAACTAAAGCGTTGATTTATAGAGTAAATGCTGAATCGACTGCTGTTCAATGACTTGCAACTCACTGAATTCTTGTCCTGAAGAGAGAACTGCTGAACAGGGAGGCTGCTGTTCAAGTAATGGATGACATTAAGGAAAAGACCACATAGGTCTGTACAGTCCATGAAGTCAGCTGGACAAGCGGGACGACCAGAGATGCCAAATTAAGATCAAACACCTCTAGAATCTGTGATGAGGGATCTGTTAGATGGAGGAGAAGCACCCCTGGCACTCTGGAGGAGCAGCTGGCAAAGGTTGAGGACCTTTATTTTGAGTTTGGTCCAATGAAAGCTCTGAAGGGAATGCATGAGGGTAATACTGGCATTGCATGCAAAAGCATTCATTAGACTAGCGAAGGGTGACACACAAGGAACATGTAGGCCATTCAAGACAGTCCTAAGAATTTCACTAAGGGTCTTAAAGACAAAGGCATATGAGAAACCATTTTTACAAAGCATTTTTACAGCAGCTGAATGTATCATTCACTTCATTAAAATCCATGTAAAATTGTTTTGGGGGAACGACCTCTCATTTTAGGTTAATCTTTTCACAGGAAATTAAAAACAGCAAAGCTGGGCCAAAATCCTACAGGTCTACTCAACAATGTGCATACTTACATAATGATTAGATGACATTTGTGATCCCTACCAAATCCCCAGAGACACATTGACTATAGCAATGTTAATTCCTATTCCAATTATTTGAGAAAAGAGTTTACCTTAGCATCTCATGTATACTTTGGTTTGATTTTGTAATCTCTGTACTCATCTGAAACAACATTCATGTTTAACATATTACCGGATAAACCCTAGTTTTAAACAGAACATTTACTACTATGTGTGACTGTTGCAGGCTTTACTCTGGTTACTCCGATTATGTAATGGTATCAGAATTTTGGACAAATACCTGAAGTCCTTGCTGGTGAGATCACATCCAGTGGTGTGTAAGGGTGGTGTTTGTCCTGGACTCAAAGGTCTGGGTTCCTTACTCTCATCAGGTTTCAGTAACGCATTTTCTCTGCATTCCTCTACTTGTAGTTCTCCTTCTCCATCACCAGGAGTGCTGCCACTTTCTGGTTTGTAGGTGAAAATGATTGTTGGCTTCTGGGTTGGATCCTCTGGTTTTGCCTCAGTGAACCAGTGATGTTGTTGGATTGGTGGTGGTGGAAGCATGTGAATGACTGTTCCATCAAGCCCAACAAGCTTGCCTTTTTCCTTATCTCTCTCCACTTTCTGCTCATCTTCATCTTTCCGCCGACGAAAGAAGCTCTTAAAGGAGATCCAACGTTTGGGTTTGGCACTATCTGTTGAAATGCGTCTTCCCTCTCCACCTGGACTTGATTCACCTTCACTGGGTCGTACAGGGGAACTGGAGGCTGAACTCTTTGTCCAGTTGCCAAAATGTCTCTGTAGGATGTTGGAAGCGTGATAAGGGGAAGATGTAGATCTTGGAGGGGGGAAGGGAGCATTGGGCTCTGAACGGGGGCTGGAGAGTGGGACAGCAGCAGAGGCACTCTGAGATTTAGACAAAACTTTTGACGGTGTGTCCTTCTTGGGTTTGGAAAGACAGCCATCAGTCGTGGAGAAGAGAGACTTGGGTCTGGTGAGAGTCTCCTTCATGGCATCAGGGGGGAGGGCATAAAGCTCCTCAGAATTGGAGGTTTTGGCTTGTGCTGAAGGGGACTCTGGAGGAGACTGGGGAGGGTGGATGGAGGCCACAATTTGTAAAAGCACAGCACTGGCCTCCTCCTTATGGCTTAATGCTGCCCCAGAAGCTAAAACTAAGTCTGCATTATCATCGTTACTGCAAGTAACATCTCCACTTGTCTTGCAAGTGCGTGCAACAGTGCTGGCAGAGGGGCTAGTTTTAAGTAGGTTTGCAGTAATGCCAAGAATGGCAGGGGAATTTGATGATGTACTGGGAGAGAGGGCCCCGACTGTCGGGCTAATCACAGTGCTTGTCACAGTGCTTGAGTCTGTAGTGGTTTTAGGTTGTGAATTTGGTGTTTTTGACGCTGCTTCATGTGGAGCTTTAGTCTCTTCAAAAGAGGCTCTCTCTGATGTGCCTCTACCAGATATAGTTTTCTCTGTTGAGGAGGACTGGACACTCTCGGAGGAACCAATCTCTTCATAAGTATGGCTGGCTACTCTACTACTTACTCCTTTTGGCTGCTGCAGTTCCCCACTGAGTCCCAAGAAGCTCTTGTACACAGCTAGGTTGTCATATGCGCTTGGATTGATAACAATAGGTACCTTAACAGCATTCTTAGAGCTGCGGGCATAAGCTGGCTCATCTCGAATAATAATAGGAAAAGGAGGCATGCCTGCATTATTGAAACTATTAAATTTGATCTCTGATAAATTGGGGGACTTCACAGGTACAGTTCGGGATGAAGACAGCCCAGCAATGGGAGAAGTGGGAGCTGACTTGTGACTGCAGTGCGGAGCAGGGATGGAGGTGCCATGATTAGTCCCAACCCCTAGATCCACTTTAGGTATCTTTTGGCGAGGACTTGTGCTAGATGTCCATACTTCCTGGTAGCGTATGTTTCCTGATTTCTTTCGGGATGTACCTGGCTGTGCTATAGATGCTGGTGATGTTGGCATTACAGGAGACGTTGGAGAAACAGGGCAGGCTGGAGAGAGGGGCTGACCTAAAGGAGTGCTACAGAATGATGTAGGGCTGGAAGGCATTGACAGGTTTTTGGGTTTTGGAGTATAGTCTGGAATCTGCTCCTCTTTGTTGGCCATGGATGCTGACACATCCACTACAGTGTAAGGCTTACAGATCAGAGATTTCTCCAAATTCACTACACGGTACGGTTTAGCTTGCTCTTCTGTCGGACTAAAGCTGATAGTAACTGGTTGACCTGGAAGGGCCTGGGGCATTGGCATGCCTTCTCTGCCATCCTGATCTTCTAATCTAATGGCAAGGACAGCCTTGTGTGTTTCAGTCATCTTGAGAGGACTCAGTGCTCGGTGGACAGGCTCCTTTTTAGGAGATGTGCAGGCAACAGGTGCCTTAGAAGATGTGGGAGACTGCAAGCCATTTCGCAGAGCACAGGGAGCACTGCTGCCACTGCTGGAAGTTGTTCGAGAATCCTCTGGTAAAGAAGACAATGATTCTGGAGAAGTGGTAGATTCTGTATTTGATAGGAAACCACTGCCTTGCATGTCATGGGACCCATAGGGAAGCAGAGCCCCATTGGAGTCCATGGAGGGGTATCCATTTAAGATCTCATCGTAGCTATCATCATAGTCCACTGCACAGATCCGCTGTAGTGAGCGGTTACGAAGTGGTACAGTATTCCACTTTTTCCCAGCAGCAAAGGGTACCGGAGATAATGTAGCAGCGCGGAAATTTGCAAATCTTGGTTGGCCTCGCATACGTATCTCCATGGCTAATAACTCTTCATCACTTTCATCCCAGCTTTCATGTTCATCATCCTCATCCCTTTCAGTCTCTTCCTCCTCATCTTCGTCCTCATCATCATCTTCACCTTCACTGGAAAACTCTGGGTAGCAAAAGCGACCACCCTCTGTGCTGATGATCTCATTGCTGTCACTTAGGGATACCCGTTTTTGAGCAGTGCTGCAACCACCACCACTACTGCTTCCCATGGCCAGACAGCTTGAAGCCGGAAGGCCTCTCTCCAAAGACCGTCTGTATGAACTACTTATTCGTCCCCAAAACAAGTCTTTGGAACCAGAAAGGGGCGAAGGGTTAAGGCCAGGGCCCAACCCCGCAATCTCCTTTAGGACATCTGTCAGTCCACTGTTGTTGTTATTTCCACTTGGGGTCCTTGGACTTAGTTGCCCATAGCCCTCAATTTCCTCACTACCATCCTCTCCCTCGTTGTTGTTGTTGCTGGGCCCACTGGGCCTCTTACGGTTCAGTCCATTGCGATTCCAGACTGTGAAGGCTGATGTTTTGCCCTGCTCTATCACGTTTGGTGGTCGTTGAAGGTTGCTGTCTAAATCTAGTGCTGCAGAGGAGCAGGGCAGCATCATAGTCGGCTTAACAGCAATGGTTGGCTTTTTAGCCACCGGTGGACGGAAGTGTCCTGAACGGGCAGACACACTGCCAGCCCTCTGAGAGTTGGTAAGGTCAGGGTTGGCTCTGGCCCCAGCAGGGGGTGGATTCAGTTGCTGAGTGGTCGGAGGCCTCTGCTCAGGGGGCTTCCTTACACTGCTTTGTGCCAGACAGTGCAAACTCTTAGGTTTGAAGCAGTTCTTGCACTCGCCTGGTTTCCACACGTGCTCTGTGAAGGTGCTGCAGGCGGACATGGCTGCTGGTCCAGTAAGGCAGCCTGCTGGGTCAGTGGACAGGAAAGCTCTCCATGAAGCTACAGGTCACAGGTACTAAGGGTAGTACAAAATGATGAGCACTGTTCAAGCCTCAGATCTGGGGTTTACTGGACCTAAGAAAGAGAACAGTAGAAAAAGGTATAAATTAAACTCTTCTTTTTAATTTGTGAATTTACTTTTAAACATTCATTTAATTTCACTGTCATAAATACTTCACCTAAACAAAAGTTCATGTCCATGCAAGGAAAAAAATACTGAATCAAGCAAGAGAAAAAAGACCCTATTGTGCATTTTATCAGACACAGAGCTGCACAGAAGTAAAGAGGATTTAGTGGGGCAAACAGAGGAAAACTGAAAAATAAGCTGTGTGAGACAGTATAAATTGTGTGAGACAGTATAAATCAGGAAGGCAGTGCTACACTGTCTCCATTAGGTGGCAAACTTTCTCTACCAAGCAGCAAATCTATCCTATGGGACAGTCTTCGGTCTCCCCCTTACCCTCAACTGGTCATGTAAGACTGGAAAAGCAGAGGGGCAGAAGTGAAGCGGATTAAGAGAGCTTATTTCTGAATTGCTGTTCTGTGTTGTTGTTGGCCGTTTCAGCCAGGCTTAGGTGAGATAAATAAAACTGATATTGCCATTGAATCAAAACCTCAATGTCCTAAATCCTATGAACTGGATCACTTACATGGGAAATGGAAATCAAAAGTGCTTCAGCTGAGTTCACATGAACTGAGGTACAAATGAACAAATGGCAAGTTTGAAAGAAGAGCAACAGTAAAAAGCGTTTCTTTTTTTGTAGTTTTAGCTTTATATTATTTCAAGTAGACTTGAAATTTAAAAACTGTTTTTTTGTGGGTGCTTGCATGCATCAATACAGAACAGTCCAAAACAAGTTACTGTTCCTGTACGCAACTGCAGGACAACTCAGCAATGATCATTACCATACAGGCAAAGTTTGTACTTTTAGGCCACACGGAACTATATTCCACATATTGGATATGAATGTACAAAACCTTGAATCTGGAAGGTAGCACAAAGTCCCTCTTTAACTTCAAATCAAAATTGTATAAGTACATTGTCAAACAACAAACAAGTCCTTCTGCACTACATATAGGCAATAAGATGTCAGCAATCCTTATAAATTGTTTCAGATGGCAACTAAATAATGTATGTTTTGAGTAAGATACAAAAGCAATAGGTTTAAAAATGACCGCTATTCTGTCTTTGTAAGAAAACAAAGACTGACATTTTAAAACTCAGGCATAGGCATGTCCTCAGGTTATCACCACCAGCACATACATATCAGACACATCCTGTTTTCCAGGCCTGCCAGGTCACACTTTGTGGCATTAGGAAACCACATCCTTTTACATATTTAAAATCATGCAATGTGAAAGTACCCTATTTTAAAACTTTTCCCATCTATCACATACCAGAAGCCCTTGAAAAAAATGAGTAGCGTCCAACAGTTTTTTCTGTTCGATAATGTTCAAATACAGTAGTAGCTCTCTAATCTGAGGATATTCAAAGAAGGAAGAGATGGGATTAAGACTCTTTGTAGAGCACTTGTTAGCACACTTGTTTTTGTTTAAGACCCACTCCAACGCAAATCATGAATCTAATGGAGCAGGCAGACAAAGGAAAAACCATTAGTATTTGCTTTATCCCGACTGACCACTTGACTGTCTCTCAACCAATTACAACATACTCTTGAATACCACATTAACATCAAATCCATGGACAGTAAGTGGTGTGTGCTCAAATAACCAATTAAAATCAAGCGTTACACGAACGCCAATTTAATATCACACAGCAATCTGTGTGTTACATAACCGATAGAGTTTTCAAATGTTATCTACAGCTGAAGCGTGCTCCAGGCAAATCTTTTAAGAACAGTGTTATATGATAACACAAAAGACACAATTATGAGGGTAAACTTACAACATTGAAAACCTTGAGTGTTATCTGAGGAGATAACCTATACGCATGTCTGAGATATCTCTGAGAGTGAGGAAGTTAGCTCTTATATATTTTTTGACATCAGATGATGAATCAAAACAAATAATAGCCACACAAACATTGCACAATGACTTACCGAAGACATCAACACACAATAACTAGAGCACAGACTGGACCTCGATGATGCTTCACTGTGAAGACTGTCAGTTGCCATGAAACTGGAACTTGCCATAAATCAAATGTATGCCTCAAACTGCCACACACTTAACATGCTTGCCTAAAGGCATCTACAAGCCCATATTTATTAAGTGGTTCATCAATCCAGAGGATCTTAAGATTTTGATGCTAATCACAGGATGTGACACTGATATTCTTATTCAGTGTCTGGAAAACACGAAAATCCTGAGTAGTGTTGACTGTCAAGTGTCAAGTAACAAGGCCATGGCAACACATGGAGCTTAATTGAACACTATATGCTTACAGACACTAGCTTTCCATCCCTTCACCTCAGTTCTAATTCATTAACAAAATTAATATTACTTTATCAACAGTACGTGTGATCATTCGGTCCTTTTATGGGTGGCCCACACCTGCATTTCATCAAATAAATCTAGAGCTATGACTCATTACCGGTCTGATATCGACAGGGGCGGGTGACTCCGTCTTCTCATCCATCTAACAAGGTCATGGGTGTCAGATCCTGTACGGAAGGATGTTCCCATGACAACGCCCAGTACCTGCCCAGGGCCACACACAATGAAGCAGGAACTCTTGAATCAAACTTTGCTGATCAAGCCGTGTTCAGCGGGCGAAGATTTATCCTGTCATGCCGCACAGGCTGCATCCTCACAGGAAACAAAGGCTGTAATTCAAACAATATTGTCATTATTGTCAGTAATGTGACACACCTAAGAAGAACTGTACATTTTTGTGGAAGACTTTCCAAACATAATGGAAAACCAATAGAACAGACCAAGAAAAAAATAATTACAGAGTCCAACATGCCGATGGTACCAAAGCTGCATTTTGCTCATTTACAACAACAGCATCCGGAATCACTTTCTCAACTCCAGGCCTTGTCCTCCTCAAAACACAAAAGCACAATTTAAGACTTTGTTTTGGAAAGCTGTAATGCAGCTGTTCACAAAATGGATGTTTCATATGTAGAAAAATAGGACAGCAGAAAAAGGCATAAAGAAGTGGTTTTAAAAATGATGTTTTAATAATTTTTTGCACATTGAGATCTACTGAAGACAGACTTCCATTGTAATTTCATTATTTCTTTCCTGACAGACTGAGGAGGGGGTGGCATTTCCTTTGAAATTAAGATAAAGCCTCCCTTTGTGTTTACTTTCTTCAAAGCAGATAGATGGAATTATGGAAAGCAGCTTCCAGGCTGCATTCTAATAAGATAATTCCGTTTTTCATTCTTTTGTGTTTCTGATCACGCATCTGAGAGTCAAGAAATCTGATACATATGTCACATACACTCTTCCACCAACAGAAGCCCCCAGTGGTAGATGTGACAGTATATTTTACTTTTTCTCAGCCACTATTAAAATTCCATTGTTGTTTTGATTTCATTTCTCCTTCCCTCCACAGTGGTCGTTGAAATGACACTTCCTCCACTAGCCAGCATTATTTACTTATATTTTAGTTTCTCATTAAGCTGAGGGCAAAAGAAGCAGCATGCTGTTATTGACAAGACCCCACAACATTTAATCTAGGTCGACAATTATGCCTAAAGGACACCAGCAATCGAATCTGTCAAACAAATTCTCCCATACCATGGAGTCCTATGCTTTTTTATTCACACAGCTCACTGTGCAAGGCACATCATTAAAATATGATAGCTCCAGACACCATGGTGGTGGGGGTGGGGGGTTCTCTGAAAAAAGCAATCCCTCCTGCTTATGTAATCGCCTTTGTCATTTTAGTTTGAACATAAAAATGATTCTATCCATGGTTATACTCACTCCAATATAAGTGTTCCTGCTGGCCATCAGCCAAATAATGGACTGCTATTTATGTGTTGCTTTCATTGCGTAACAAATATTACACAACTGAAATATGATGAATTACAACACAGCAAATCACTCTCAATAAAAACACAAAACATTTTCACCACTAGAAGCAGGATGTGTTGGCTAAACATAAAATATATGCCACAAAAAGCACTGTTCTCCTAAAGTGCTTGTTTTTTTTCCATGATACTTCCAGTGTCTTATGGATCTAGTGTGCTTGTCCACAGTGCAACTCTACAGCATCTTTGATTACAGAGATATAAAGCAGCACTAAGATGCAAGCCACAGGGGCTTACTGGAAAACAACGTGCAGTCAAACATATTTTTTCTCTTCCTTTAGATTTCTGCTTAGTCCTTTGCCACCAGCTTTCTCTGGCTTGACTGTCAAATATGAATTCAAAAAAATAGTAATAGCTGGACACAAACCAGATTATATATTCCATTTTATTTCTCCAGAATGTGAAATGCATAAAAAACACGCAGGCTGTAATTTGTCTACACTGATGAAACATTCTCATCGTTGTCTGCTTAGAGATTCTCCTCAGACTTGTATTTGTTTACCACTGTCTTGCTTGTTATGCATATTTGATGAGGCCAATGCATTAGTGTTGATAATCTAAATGGTTCCTTCATGTGCAAAGACTGATGTCTTAGGTTAAGGTATGACTGCTCTCCATCAAAGATATAATTGTTTCCTGAATAATGAGATGAATTTGTTGAAGGATGAATTTCAACACAGAGGCATGATTCCCATAAGCTCTTATCTACCAATATTTGTCATGAATGTACCAGAAGAAAAGGACAGGCAGTTCTGTTGCCTAAGTATAAGTAAGTCATAATCTTTTTTATTTTTAAAAGTCAGTATGCTGCATTAGGCACATGCTTTCCATGTGAGCTATTTATCAGCTGAATTGGAAATCATGATTTGGTCATCCAACCATGGAACATTAACCTACCCGATGAAGGTTGGATGACCAAAATGTAGTACGTTCCGACAGATTTGTCTTAACACAAACAGAACTGAATCTTAAGAATATTTTTTCAATGAACAGATGAGAAAAACATAACTGAGAGGCAATTACATCACACTACCCTCGATTTAGAGTGGAGGAATTATACAAGTGATCACCTGGGAGACTTGTTTATTCCAGTTGTTTAATTTGATAAAGAAAAACACATGAAAGGCCTGCTAAATCACTCAATGTATGTTACAAATCTTAATCCTTTTGCATAGCAGTATAATGCAGACCGGTTCTGGTAATAGCAATGGAGAATAGAAAATAAGACTTTGAAATGATTAAATATATATCAGTTATTTTATGCCAGTTTTGGTGCGCAGTGAGCCTGTGTTGCAGTTACGTTCCATGCCTTTGCTTTGAGATAATTGTCATTCCTTCTGGTGTGTCAAAAGGTCATCTACAGCATGACTGAGAGGAACGATAATTATGTTTTACTATTCAGCACACATACATAGTGTGGCTCTAAATACAAGGACTACACACGGAATTGAGTGCTTTTGGGTGTGTATGCGTATGGACTCTCTACATGCATGAGAAAGCCTGTTCCCTTAAGAAGTGTTTCAGTGAACTATGATAAATTTAGAGAATAACATGTGCCTGAGTGAATTTGATCAAAGTAGCGTTAAGCAATATTTAGACAGGCTGTTTATGTGTAATTGCTGACAGAAAGTACACACTGAGATGCAGACAAATGCTTCTTTCTGGAACAAGAAGCTGGAAGAGGTGAAAGGAGAGGTCACAAATGCCTCACTGAAGAGGCTGCAGTCAATATCCCTGTCGTTAACCTCAGTCGCCCAAAAGTCTGTTCTCCTCTTCTCCAATGGTTAAATATTTCTCTCTGTTTACAAAGACTCTTCCCTCTCATCTTTGTTTTGTCCTACTCTATTCTCTCTCTCTCTTTCAAAAGTGTGCTTTGTTGTTTGTCTTTTCCCCTCTGGCTCAAAATTTCCCACTCTTTTCTCTCTCCATCTCCTTGTTCCTTCCCACTCAGTTTTTTCAGGCTGTTTTTCTTCAGGCTTTTTCTCACTTTTGCACTCTCCTTTGAGATATGTAAATCTGCCTTCCCTCTGCCCCTCTATGCTTCAAACGGTGCTTTCGAAAAAATGACTGTCAGACTTAGATTTTGCAAACAACCCCGACTAAAACCCAAACTAGAAGCTGACCACACAAAAAATGAATCATAAAACTCTATTACAAAGCCCTGACAAGAAAGCATACACCACCAAACTTAAATATTGTTAATGGCAAGAACAAGCCTTGACTATGGAACAATAATCCATTTCATTATGTCTAACATTTGCATGCAATTTCACCTTGTACTGACACTTGCAAAAAAAGTAAATACAGTAAATAACTACAGTATCAATTCTTGAACCTTTGGAACAGCCGACTGTTTACCATAAAGGACATTGGAGACATACAGAGGAACAGAGGGCATCATTTGTTTTTTTTTTGACTGAAAACAAAAAAAAAAAAAACATCAATACATGAATACTGTAAATCATTTACTTTGTCCTTTTTTCACTCCATAAGCCATGTTGCTGTTTGCCCTTGGCTACATTACAGGTTTGATCCTTAGCTTCTCTGGTCCACATATCATCTTGCCCTTGAGCAAGCCAACAAACCCCTACATTACTCCTGATAGTTAGGTCCTCACCTTACATAGCTTACTGCCATTGATGTGTGAGTATTTGTGTGCAAAATGTAGTGCTTTGGCTAAAGGCGCAATATGAATGCAGCTCAGTCCATCCATAAATTGTAATGATTTTTGGAGCCATTCCCGCAGCCACTTTAGCTCTAACTTGTGTGTGTGATGCACCGGTGCTCCATGCACACACATCCTAATGTGGTAATTAGTAAACTTCTCTCCATTGAGATCGGCCCATACTTAAGAATTTATAATTGTGATTTAATTAGGGCATCAACTAATGTTTATTTTCATAATCAATTACTTTGCCATTCCCTTAATGAAACAACCTATATTTTTTTTAGAGAAAAAGTCAGATTAAAACTAAATAAATAGACCCAAGGGTGACATATTCAAAGTGCTATATGTTTATAACCACAAAAACTTATAATTTGTGTCATTTATGAAAAAAAAAAATGTTTAAAGTGTACTTGAAAATGGTCTCATGCAGTTATCATAACAGTTGTGGATTCATTTTAATTAATCAATTCAATAATCCTTGAACCTCCATAATTTATTACGTCCCACCTGGATATTTCATTGTTTTGATTTGCTCCTTCCGTTTGCCCTGTTAAAGTCGTTACATTACACTATACCCAGCACTTCCTGTATTATTTTCAAATTAAAAGCCCTCTGGCGTTCCAGTGGACAGAGACCCTTGAAGACTCACATATGTGGGCTAGATGAACCTTTGCTTCTGTGATCTTTTCTCCAGTTTCTTTCAGTCCTATCCAACTATCTTTCTGACATCAATCCATGAATAAGGAAGTTATGTTGAACTGTTGTTGTGAGACATAAAAACAAAAAGCATCACAGTTGACATGATGGACTGTTGTGCTGCTGCAATTCATGGGCTCATTATGTTACCCCTGAGAGCCGCTGAGTCACTTCCACAAGCTAATGATGAAATTCAGCACGACCGGTATTGAGCCTCATAGCAAATTTGCTTGAAAATGTTAGAATTTGTCCAATCCTTTCCAAGCTAAGGTTTTGTTTATCTGTGTATTCAGCTGCTGTGACTATTCCCATCTGTGCTGTCAGATATTCTGATTTGTGGGTAAGGAATATGTTAAAAAAAAAAAAAAAAAAAAATCTCACAGCTGTATGAAGACAACTGAGCCTGCTGGCTGACTACAACACAAAAAACAGCACACTCAGAGATTCGCCCCTAGATGCATGAAAAATTCCCATATTTGATTTAAAAGGCTCAAAATCCAGTGGTGCCAATTTGGTGGCTCTCTCTTAAAGACAAGAAATCTAAAAACGAGCGAGTCCCACAGATGACTAACACCACACAAATCAACAAAGCTCTTGCTCATTCAAAACAAAGTCAGATATGATGGGAGGTTCCAGAGTTGGTTTCTGTTTTTCTGTGACTGAACTTGCTGGAGCAGAGTTAGCTGTTCAGATAAGATGCAGCGTTAGCCCTCAATCTGCGACCATCTGCTCCTGATCTGATAGCAGCAAACACTGTCTGGTTTAGTGCCAGCCGAGATATCACACAACACCTGCTGCTCAGTGCCACTACCACCAAGACACAAGCCCCAAGGGACTGCCAAGTGAGACCCAGACTTGTGCTGAGATAAGAATAACTTCTGATGAGCAAGTGGTAGAGTAGAAATGTATTACTAAAATCTACCCTACTAAGAGTTATGCATAAAACATGTCCCACTGTGTGCGACTTTTTGAAAATGAAGAAGTGATTCAAGAAATCAGTTTAGCATTCAGTGAACCGGCCTGGTCTTTGCAATACAGTGAATGCAATCACTGTGCAAGAGAAGAACAGTGTGACTACTACTTCTCCATTCAACTCACTAAACAATCACACAGCAAAGTAAGGGCAAATTTTCAGGATTTTTTTTTATTTATTTTTCTAATTTTCAAATTTGAATTTAATTGAAATTAATCCCAACCCGATTTAATTGAAGTCAAACAGATGTGCTTAGTGGGAGTTCAGGTACTTTCACAATAGTTAGCGTACATAAACAAAGAAAAAACAACATGTATTTACTTTAATTGCCAGTGTTACACATCACTATTACACCAAGGAAAGTATCAAAAGCCTATTTTTTTTTATCCAAAGCCCTCATTTTTTTTAAGAATAAGAGACAGAGGAACTGAAATGTAAATAATCAGACGGAAAGCTCATGTGGAGATTTTTGACTCACGTTCAACCACACTCACCTTCTCCACGGAGAGGCAATGTTTTTCCCCTGGGAGAAGTCAGTATGCTGAGGACAAGAGCTCATCTCCCACCCAGAGCACGTTCACAGAGAGGGAGTTGAGCTCACTGAGCCTGGTACATAATAGGGGAATAACTGAGGCTGAAAGCTGAAGCCATGAGGAGATGGGATATGGGATTTTCTGCTGCTTTATGGCAGAGGGCTTGAATGATAAGACAGCCGTGGCAGTGGGACAGACAAGAGCTGAGGAGATATGAAATAGGAATGAAACTGCAGAGAGAGAAGACTGGCAGTGGGCAAAAGCCGTGCGTTGTTTATTAAGGCAACAGTGAGCCTGTGTGTGCCACCACAAGTTCTTCAAACAAGAATAAACCATCACTTATTCTTATGGTGTCATATTAAATGATTTCAAGATTTTTTGGGGGGATCCAAGAAAAAAGGGGCCAAGAACCACACACTGCACTGCTCTCAGGGATGTGGCTTTCACTTTTTTATTTTCATTTCTAATACTGCGCTTAATGGTATACTGTATGAACGATATCTATATCTATATCATGGTATTGGCTTGGTTAGTGCCCAGGTTGTCCACTACTGTTTACAATACATCAAGGGATAATCTAAGTTAACTTTGAGTCAACTATGGGGTGTGATCATTTCCAGTACACACTCGGATAGCATTAAAAAAATGGCAAACTCACTATATTGTCCACTAAATGGTGGTGAGTGATTCTGGACACAGCTCATGTTCTTTTACTTTGTTAAACAAACCATTTTTGATAAGGTTCTCTTGAATCTTTTGATTGAAACATATTCATATATTTATAGATAATATCCACAGTTGGAAGAACATCAAGTACAACCATAGCCTCTCAGCAGCAGTTCAGCACTTTGGTGAAGGACACCCTGACAGCAGAAAATGAAGTGTAGGCTGCACTTTATTGCCTCCTTTCCTCAAGATTTTCTCAGCTCATCCAGGGATTTAAAGTGATGACCTTCAAACATCTCCCCCAGCTACTCAAGCAATGCCACCTCAAAGTACTGTTACTGGTGCCACTGACTAATCTCTTCATTTAGTCATGGGTGCTGATGGTGCTTAACAGGTCTCTTTCAGCAAATGGTCTTTGGTTGGGGAAAAAAAAAAAAAAATCAGAATGCAGCACCAGAAAAGTGATGTGAAATCAAATTACTTGTGTTACAATGGTTCAGCAAATTCTTCCTGAGCCGTGTGTGTTGACTGTGTATGTACATGAGTGTTGGCACATGCCAACCAGCTTTCAATTTCAGGAGCAAAGCCATGCCGAGTCACAGCTGACTTGTTCCACATAATTTCCAATTTCTACCAAATTTCAGCTTCTGTCCACAGAGAGATTCTGCCAATGTGACTGTATGTCACTCTAGCTTCAAGGAGCTTTTCCGCATGCATGAATATTATTAGATGCTCAATTTAACTCCTGTTTTTGGTAAAATCAACTATTCAGCTGGCATAAAAAATGTGTTCTCCCATTTAGGAGTAAAGAGCAGATTCAATAGACTGAGAAAAAAAATCTATTTATAATGAAAGTGAAAAGTCATCTCTGCTTAGTCACATTCTTTCCTTATTGAGACAGACAGAATAGGACCTGAGAGGGACACAGAAATTAATGTGACCCCTGAAACTGTATTGAAATCGTAATTTTACAACACTGGTAACACTGGTATTGACATAGGCCCCCAAAAAGAGTAATCGATGAACTATACAATGTTCAAAAAAATGCAGATTACAATTTCCCAGAAGAAATTGCCCCTTTGTCCAACTAACAGTCCCAAATTTAAAGACTCTTCCTTTGATGACGATATTAAGCAGAAAATGCATACCTTTAAGATGCTGCAACCATTATTATTGCTACTTGATTTTTTTTGCTTTAAGAATTGTTAATGAATTATTCTAATAGTCACTAATTTACTAACTAATTAACTGTGCTAGGTCTCCAAAGAGAACCCAGACCAAGACTTGCATGAACAAAAGCCTAGATTGACATAACTACTGTTTCACTAAATGCTTATAATCAGCTATGAAATCCAGTATAAGGTGGATGTCTTTTGGCTTAATAGCTGAAATAAACACTCACTCATCAGCCTCTTGCTCATAGTAAATGGAGGAGCTTCATGGTGGGATTCTAATTGACGTCACTGGGGATCGTTCTCGATCTTTATGAAAGAGATAGGTGTTCAGAAATATTGACTGACTCAACGCCAGTAGAATAAAAGATGGATCCTCACAGTAAAAAGTGAATCCCATTAAAAAGATGGAGGTTTCATTGAACAGATATTTGGCCAGCCATTTCTATCAGCCATTTTCAAATGAAGATTCATGTGTCTCAAATTCATTAATTTGGATACATATGGACGTGTAAATCAAATCATTAAAGTTGACTTGATCTGCAAAATATGATGCAGAGAGGCAAAATGCAATAGTCTGTAGGAAAGCATGTAAAACTCAGACACAGCCAAGTAAAACAAAGCCAGACCTCTCAGACTTCTCTATCACAGTTATGTACAGATAAATGAGTCTTAGTGAGTGACATGGTATGTAATCTACAGAATTTCCCCTGAGAGTTACTTTCACAATCCAAACAATTAAGTGAGCTGACAACACAAGGACCACCAAGGAGGCCAAGGAGCACTCAGATTATCCACATATTTCAGCACTGTCACAACAACTTCTGAATACAAGTACAAAAGTCTATGAGGCAATTTCTGACTTACAGCCCTTTCACACTGGAGAAAAATAACAATTAAAGCCCACTAACATGTGGCATTTGTCCTCAGTGGGAAAGCGTAATTCAAATGACACTGCAATAATCTTGGGTATTTATCAACTACAGCTACAAATTGGCAGTGATGGAAAATGTGACATCCGGGTTCACACTAATTTTTGCCCCTCTTCTGGCACAATGCTACGATGAGCATTAAAGTAGATAATGTTATTTTAAGCAGCACTCGAACAACTGTCAGTCATCCTTGAGTTCCTTGAGAGACTGAACTAAAAGATCATCAACTGGTAATGGGAAATGCTAATTTCCTACTTATAGCAAATTTTTGTGCTTTAAAAAATCTGAGTAGAAGTGCAAATTCTAGTGTAAAGATGGTATGAATGGGCTCTTGCTTACCACAATAAAGGACCTGGTATGTAAGCCCTGATAATTTAGTTGTGACAGTAGTAAGTCTTACCCCAGTAAACTAGAGATGGTTGATGGAGAATATAATCTTATTAGAAACAATAAAACACCAATGTCACATCCACACTGAAAACAACACATCCATGTTGTCCAAAAGCCTTCCATCCAAACCAAGCATGTGACCGAAACGAATAGACTGTTCCAGGTGTAATCACATTTATGTGTCGTCAAATATAGGAGGACCCACTTTTAAAGTAATTACCTGAAAAAACAAACAAACAAACCTTGGCATACATTATGGAATAACTAATTTAACATGGAATGAAAAAACATCCATCAACAAGCGACAGCTGTGCCTTGTTTATACAATTAGATTTCAGTGCAGCGAAACAGTTTCCTCAGGACTCACATTATTACGTGGCAGATCAAAATACTAGGGAACTACTGATGATATGAAAAAAATGATACCACTGAATGATCCAAAAGATGGACTTAAAAAAGCCAAAGGAATGGTTTTCTTTGTGAATTGGCCTTTACAGTGTTCACACGGCATATTTATGAAACACAATATGGACTAAGTGTAATGGACTGTATCCACTGTGATGTACTAAGTGGTTAGAGGACAGGCTGTGTGTGTGTGTGTGTGTGTGTGTGTGTGTGTGTGTGTGTGTGTGTGTGTGTGTGTGTGTGTGGTGTGTGTGGTGTGTGTGTGTGTGTTAGTGTATATGAATGATTGATTGTCCACGTGTGTGTTGCTGTTTTATATGTGAGCATAGAGATATTTATGGGACTCTTTGGACAGTCACAAAGTAAATAACCACAGACAGTAAAGCATGGGATACATGATCAATATGAACTGGAGTCATAAAATGTATCATAGGCACTCCTGTATTTGGGATTAGAGAGATATTGTGGATCACTGACGTTCATATAAATGCTTGTAATCCATTAGTAGGTAACTATCAACAGGGAACACCTCCATTTTGGTTTTTTTCCTGCCAAGGAAACACTATTGTTTCTTTTATGTTTGAAGCAAAGACTTTCACTTGTCTGACCTTTAGCTTGTAAGAGCTACATTTGAGCTTTAAATAAATGATGTGGGTGTAGAGACTGTTTTGGGGCTATATTCCTTGTACTATCTATCATATTTATTGCAAAAAGAATATTTGCAGAGTGAAATCAAAATCATTTGTTTCATCACTAGTATTTTCACTGTAAAATGAAATGCAAGCATACAGAGCAAGAGAAATGAGCTACTTGCAATCTCAGCACACATTTGAGCCAAAATATTTCACTGCCCCCTTTTTAGTTCCTTCAAGTGAATTGAATCTTCCCAGACTAAGCAATCTGAAAAAATGGACTGAAAGCCCTTATAGTAGTGGTGTTGACAGACAGTGATGAGTAATGTGACAACCAAACAACCTCATTATAAGCTCACCTCACGAAGCTGATTGACTGACAGACTGACTTGGAACAGCCAATGAAAACTACATGATAATGTCAAAATAATGTCCTGACTGCAGCAGTAAGCTTCAGTCATTAGCTTCTGGCTAGCTCCAACTGTCAGTCTCAGTGGTTCAACAATACCATAAGATGAACTTGTAAGAAACCATAAGATGGTAGGATACAGTGTTGTTCCAATATAGCCAGAGGGGAACTCAACTACAAGCTCTTGATACTGTTGAATGGAAACTGCTGCACATGACCAAATTTTGTTTTTGATTTAGTTGTAAATGTCAAGTTTTGATTTGGAGCCTAAAAGTTATTTGTGATGAAAATGGGCCTCAAGGAGTAGAAACATCCACCTCATATACTTTTACCTTTAAGTTATGCAAATAGGAATACAAAAATCAAACAGGATGAATGCTTTCAGTAAGACCCACTGTGATAAATCTTTTGAGGTTATTTACCTCATTGCAGCCCGAGGGCTCAATATGCAGGTTCGGAACATATTTCATGCCAAGAAGATGTGTTAAACTGTTAACTGCATTAAATTAATGCATTATAATCGCAACCTCATTTGACCGATTTGCAAATACTCTCTACAAGGAGGTATGGCTCAAAACAACAACTCGGTCGATTGGGGTGAGAAGGGGCAAATTCAGCTATTTGTGTTGATAAAAAAGGCACAGAGAAAGAGAGTGTTAGTTGCAAAAACTCAACGACATAGGGAGAGCAAAACTAAAAAGAAGGAAAGAGAAAAAAATGAAAGCAACAACATTCCAGCGCAGTGTTTAGTATTGTGCAAGCTCTGGGAGAGTTGCAGTCTGGCCTGGGAAAGAGCCAGTGCAGGTCTCTAGGGAGACCAACCCGCTGGCCTCCAGACAAACACCAGCAAAGTGGCAGAGCAGACACAGCCAGATGTGTGGGAGTACATCATACACACAAAATAACACGCAGATTTGTGGACACACACACACACAAACACAAAAGACTAGAGAGAGGTACATAGTTTCATTCCAGAAAAAAGTAAGCTATTAGTAACTATTCAGTAAAATTAGTTATGTAATTATCAGTAAAGTTGTTAGGCATCATAACACCTCAAGAATACGCATCCCATGTAACAACTTTTCAAAATTGCTAAATGTAGCAAATAACTACAAGGCAGCTTTTGACTGCTCACACAAATTTATATGTGCAAAGCTTCTACCTGATCACATAAATTCAGAACAGGAACAAAGTGTTCCTTGTATTCCAGGAGAAATCACAGTGCGTGCTGCCTCAACGTTCACAAAGTCCTTGTCACAGGAGCAGGTAAAAAATGTGCAACATGATACCATCGCACATTAGACACTTGGCTGTGTGCTTTTTAGCTTTTGGAAAGCCATTTCTGTAGGGCAAAACATCTCTGCTGTTTAAAGTCATGTGCAAATTCCATGTTATGGTAGATTTTATTCCCTTAGTAACATGACTCTATAAATCCCTAGTGGTAGCAGAAGTATTGAGAGCACAAAAAAAGAATCTTTTAACATAAACCACAAGGAAAACAGTCAGTGGGAGGGTGGCAAAACATATCTGGAGTCTGCTTAGTGTGAAACCCACAGGCGTTTCTGCTTGCCCTGGTCCAACATGAGCTGATTTTCTTGGGCATCTTTAATAACTTGCATGAAAAAGAATGAGGCCCTAAAAAGACATGTGAAACATGTTCAGTCACGCTGTTAATGTGCTGGTCATGGGAAATGGGGAGTTCACATATTTCACCTGCAAGAAATGCATACAAACTGAACTGAACTTGCTCAATGCACAACTGCAGCACTGTAGCAGGTCCATATTAATGCCCAATCCGGATATAGGGCTATAAATAACAAGCATGTCATCATGAGATTTTCTTCTCCCGCTTACAGTTTTATCTTTTCTCTGTCTCTCACCCACACTGCCACACCAACACACGCACACACTGCGTCTATGGCACATACTGTACGCTCATTCACTCTCACTCTCTCCGTTTCAGTCACCAACAATCTCCATGCTCTGGTGTAAAACTGACGCAGTGATTAGCCAGGGGCAGGTTGGTGATGACTGTGGAGAGCTCATGAAGGCTTTCTCCTAACATCCTCCCGGCTTTCATTACCAACACCCTATGAAAGAGAAGCTTGCTTGAAAACCAGTCCAGTAACTATTTTTGAGTTTGCTGTTTCTTATTCTGACTCTGTTTTGTCTATTTATTTATTTGGCTTGTTTATTCTGATTTTAAAAGCTTAATGAGAAACAGGAAGCAAATTAGATTTGGCTAGACATCCTAATTATCTGATTTCTTGCACTGCTCCTACATATCTGTCCTATAAAAAACAACAACAATAATACAAATACAAGTTGCTGTAAAAATGGTACACACATGTGATAAAAATTAACAGTATTTTACAAGACTAATACACATCGAAAGAAGATGAAAGCGCTCACCAATAAAACAACAACACTTGACACTCCACATTCTTTTACATTCAACACTTGCCTACCCAAGCCTTGATTAGACTTTCTAGAATACAAGCATGAGAAACTGGATATATAGGCAGAGTATATAAGAAGCTACAAACAGCCTCAAGATATAAACAAAGCTGCTGGACAAAACCGTCCCACTTTCTTCGAGGAACAATTGCCCATTTCTGCTGCAGTGCTCAACTCGTGGAGAAATGAGAAGGGGGACAGATTTGATAACAGTTCCCAATTACCACCAATAAAGAAAAACTGTGTTTTTGTAAGTGTAGAATTTCTCTCCCTTCTCTTGTGGTGGTGTTGGACTGAGTCAGGCTGATGGTAATGGGGGACAGGCTTATTTTACTAATGATTTAACCATGGCTTTGACTGTTTCTCTGCCTGCAAACAGTGCTCTCTGGAGAATGGCTATGCTAATCCAGAAATCTGGCTCCAGTTTGGAAAACATTCACAGCTGTCTTTTTGTGTTTTTTCAAAAATGTGACAGACTTTGATGAAAAAGAAAATCTCAATAGGGGAGCTAAAAGAGATAATAAAATCATTGTTTTCATTAATGAGTTTCAGCTTGATATCAAAAATGTATTTTGCAAGTAAAGTTATTCAAGTGATGCCAAGTAGGCTTCATCCAAGTTTAGAAATGATCAACTCCAGCAAGACATTATATACAACAGTAGTGTTGGAATAAACCCTTACAACTGAGTGGGCAAACTGCAACATGACAAATGAGAAGCAGGCTCTTTAGTCCTGCAAAATATTTAATGAAGTTTTTCAGAAAAGATGTGACCCTAATCAAGGTGTTTTGATAGTAATCACAGCAAAAACAACAACAAATCCCTGACCAGTCCACTGTTCTTTACAGTACTTTATAAGCAACTACTTTCGGAAAAAGACCTAACTTTAAAATATTCAATGTGAGCAATCGTTTTTTGTTTTTTTTTGTGGCTTTGAAGAAGGTGATGAGAGTTGTCGGCCAAGAAACAACCGCTGGCATTCAAGAGCTTGCAAAGCAATACCACATCATCCAATTACATTGAACACAACACCTCCCTGCTCCTAACTGCCAAGTGCAAAACAAACCAACGGCAGCAGAAACTAAAGGATATTGGAGAGGGCATAGGCAGCAGGAGAACGCTAATGCCATCCTACGCCACTGACACTTCCAGGTGAAATGCACAAGGGACGAAGGCGAGCAGCTGCCTGTGGGTTTGAAAGCTTTGAAAGAAAGACCCGATGTTTGCTTTGTACAGCAGCTCACATGAGGTACAGTAAGTATGCCTTCGCCTGAACAAGCATTTCATCTTCCTCGCTTCCTCCAACCAGCCCCGAACCACTTGACTCCGTGTATGTGTGTGAAATCAAGCCTGACGGGTCTCATTAAGAATGAAAAAATTCAAAAATAAGATTTCACACACTTCCTGGAAGTGAGAGGGAGTTTTGCTTCTAGCCAGAATATGTTGCTTACAACATGTTTTTTTTGTTTTTTTTTCTTGGCATGGTGGAGAGATGAAAAATATTTAGTTTCAGCATCAATATTGCAATGGACATGCATGCCATCATCTGTACTTACAAGGAGTCTGAAAAATTATCATAAATTCAAGTCAACCCTCAATACCAGCCCCTCAAGAGCTTGCACAGTGTTTCTGCAAAAAATTGCCAAACTGGAAGAACCACAACTTCCTACGGTAAGGACTTCCTTTCCCTTGTAGCAATCGGCAACCTAATGCTATGCATTCTTCCAAGGAAAGTCCTCTGATTTATATTGCAAAAACATACCACACAAACATCTTAACCAAAAAAGTTCAGGCCCAGTGTGTGTGTCTCCGATGTCTCAATATAAAAGCACCAAAGAAAAGCAAATGTTGCAGACAAAAGCGAAAAGAAGACAGATTGTCCCGTGTTCCTTTGTAAAAGGTCAAGTGCAGCACAAAAATTATCTATTGTCATTACACAAACACAAACACATACAGCAACATCTGTGGTGGGAGCTGTGGAGACAGAACACATGCAAACAGAGCAGGACCCAAACCTGCTGAGACACAACAACACAGATGGCTGCTTTTTACCCAGCTGGCACCAAAGCATATGGATACAGAGATCATTAGCAGGATAATAAGTGCATGACAGCGTTAGCAAAGGTAAGTCACCAACAAAATACTCAAAAGTAGAAAAAAAAACAAAAAACAAAAAAAACAAAAAAAACTTGTTTTTGGTGGCTTCTGTACCAAAGCATACAGACATCGTTAGCAACTAGCTGGTGAACATGCTTAAAAAACAAATCCCTCTTTACTCTTTATTCACCTCTGGACACAAACCCCAGTGTTTGGATCATCCAGCCACCCCTGACCGCCCCCAAGTCCAACCTCTCATGCTCTTTATGCAGCTGCACTAAAGGGGCACTTCAGGTAGTGACGCTTGATGGCGACCTACAGCGTGATTTTCAGAAGCCTATGGCCACTGAACAGACTGCTGTGCTTGTTGCACTGGGAGTGAGAATGGGCTGGCAAGCAGCATACATTCAAGTCAAACAGATGTTCTATCAGCAGTTATATACTGTACCTCTATTATATATCAAATATGGAAAGAGTGAGTTGTTTTGAAATAATACACAGGATAATACAACTGGAGTGCTAGTAATACTTTGTCAGTCATGAAAGGTTAAGGTTTATTCATTAGTAATTTTACAAATCCATTTGTAGAGCGAAACAGCCTCAAAGACTCAAACAGCCTTCGGAAAGATGCAAAGCTACATTTACTTGGGAAGACTGACTACATGCATAGAGCCAGCACTGTTGTACTAATGACAGAATGTGTTAGAACAGTGTAGAGAGTGGAATCAGCAGAATAATGAACGCAGCATGAGTGACTAATCACAGCATGTATCCAGTCCATGGGGAGTAACCAGACTGTCTTGGCATCAATTTTTAGAGTCACAAAATTGTTTCTTCCCATTTCAAAAACACTTCCACAAATAAAGTCATGGAGAGGCAGGTGATCCAGAGGATAAACCAACGATTTGACATGTCATTAATTCAAGTGGGCATGCTGAGTAGTCTGACTAAACAACCAAGAAAAGCTTAGGACACGAAAAACACAGATGGACAAACAGGAGTGAACTCACAGTGCAATTAATCAAAAGGCAGCGCTGGCAGCCATGGAGTCGCAGTTGGTGAAGCAGAGGTGCACCTACTTCTGGCACCTACAAATGACTGAGAAAGTCAAACAGATAGAGAAAAAAAGAATGCATGGGAGAAAGAATGGTCAAGGAGGGTGATAGAAGGGGAAAAAGAGAAATTCAACAGAAACAGGGAGAGAAGAAAAAAGGCATTGTTAGTTTGCCCGAGGCAGAGTCTTAAACTCATGGCTCATTTTGAGAGAAAGTCATTGTTCTGGCAACACTTTACAGGACAGATATCAGATTTATTGTACATTTAGCACCGCTGAAAAAAAATGTCTAAAAACAGACACACTGTATTATGTTAGTTGACACAACTTGATGCATACCCTATGTACTAATTTAAGCTTTAATTGGCCGTGAAGACCCGTGCCTCATAGACCTTTGTAGTACAAGTTTGTTTCTTCTGCTTGTAATACAATGTAATTTGCGGGTTGAACTACAGCTAGTAGATCCATTGGTAATGATGACAAGAAAACTTCAACAAGCAGCTCAACAGAAGTAGCATCATTAAACAAAAATTCGATTTAGTGGTACATTTAGCACCCAGGGAATTTTGTCTTCATCTTCTGTGCAGAAAAGCTGTTGTTGCATCAGAACACAAAACACAATAGAGACACAATGAAATGCATATGTGAGTATTATATGTTGTAGTGAGCCTGGGTAGTTCGAGTTTTAAGCCACGTTACCAGGTAGTCATGATTCTGAAGTATTTTTAATTACGAAAGCAAACGACAAACACTATGCAGTATGTCTTGGGCACACGCACTGTGTGGGCTTCTCCAAGTGGTGGTAAACATAGACTGGAGGGTGTGGTAAATAATAAACACACTTTTTAGTCAATCACATCACTGGTCTCATCGCGCTGAAACAGCTGTGCCAATCGCAGTGAAGCATGACAACAATAGCTCAACAAATGAGGTCTTGCTTGTGCAGAGCAACAAAAAGTGAACACAAATCTGCAGCTGGTTGCAGATGGTGTGGTTTCAAACGGTTAATTAGTGCAATGATGATTGAAGCAAACTAAAAACCATCTTGCAAGGGGAGCACACCAGCTGCAATGCCTGGCAACATATTCACATTCTGACCCATGTGTACTCAGTAGTCATTACTACATTACTACTGAGTACTCATGGGTCTGACCACACCAATCCCATTTTGACCTCAGTTCAGATATGTTAAGTTTCATGACTGTGTCTTGTACAGTTGTGATGTCATGGTGCTGAAAAAAATCTGTCCATGGACAGAGAAAAACATACACGTGTGGAAACACTTCAAAAATGACATAAAACTGCTTCTGATGTACTTCCCACTACAGCAGGTGTCTCCAAGAACCATTTTGCCTCAGTGACACACTGACATTGAACAGTGAGGATGGAAACAAGCTGTTGCAGTTTGTAAATATTAAAAGTCTGGTGAGTCCATATAAATCTAACACTATTTGAGTCATAATTCAAATTTATTTCACATTGTGAATCATTACATCATATTTTTAAATGTGACAAACACCATTTGCTCTATACTGCATTTCAAGAGTAAAAAGAACAAACACATTTCTGTTTAACTTAGAAAGGAGGCTGGAACACAGTAATAATACAAGCGATGTGTCTCACATTAATGGGCTGAACTGAAACATTTTCAGTACTAAAGAGTTCCTTAAAAACACCAACAACTCGCCTTACGTTTCCACTTGAAACTGAAAGTCCACCTGTGCACCAGGCACACGGGAGGGAGTTGTTAATTTAAAAGCTAGGAAAATATGGTTAGAGCTCTACCTCTGCTGGTTGTTACGCTGCCTTTACTGCTTTTCTGAAGGCATAATCACACAGTCCTCTACTGAGCAGCATGTACATGTCCATCTTGTCCTATTATCCTGTGTGCTGAAAATAAACTGGACAGTAACTGTTCTCCTAATCCAGTTGGTGGATTTGGTCCCAACTGTGAAGGGAGCACATTTTCTGTGAATGCATTGAAATTGCTCCATCCATTTGAAAATTCCATTCCAGCATGTTTGTGGTTCTATCTTGCAAACTGTTCTGCATTAATTCATATGAGGATGAAGCATCTTGTTGGGGGATAAAAATAGAAACAGTCATCTCCAGAGCATTGGGTTTTTCTTATGAGCTTATTCATTTTATCTAGAATGGAAAAATGAATCTGACAAAATAGGAATGTGGAGGGAACATCCTTGGAATTTCTGCAGTGATAAACATGTTTTTGTGCAAAAGTGAACCTATATTATGATTAAAATTACATTTGGTTTCATTATGTGCAGGTGTCCTCTCTCCTCAGTCTAGTGAGGGTTTTTTTTTTTAAAATCTGATAAATGTGATTTTTGTTCTTGTTTATTTTTTTTTTCCATGAATGCATGAGGAACAATGACCGTGTAGACACAAAGCATCAGTCCAATGCTCATGCATGTTTTTAGCTGCTTCATATGAATGCTCAAACTATTGTTTGACCAACATATGACACAGCTACACTTGGATAATGGAACAACTTTAGTGCTTAATAAGATTAATAATGATTCTGCGGTCTATTTCACAACCATGTGCAATTTCTATGCAGTGAATTATTACCCGCACTCCCACAGCTTTGTTGAACCTTTCTGGGAACATTTCTGCACAAGCTGGATGTTTTTTTGTAGTTATGGTCATCATTCCTTTGGGCTATCGATACATTTTCAGGATATGGCAACATTGCCCAAATAGACTCCTGTGGGAATGAAGCACAAGAACAATTCTAACTTTACTATACTCACTTGGAAGAGAGAATACAAAGGTAAAGGTTATGACCTCAACTGTTGAATGGGTCCACTGATTTTGCGTTACAACCTGATTCACCTAAGGAGAAATAAGATAAAATAGTTCCAAAAAGTGTTTAGAAAAGGGTTTGTACACTAAATATGATTGATCATCTGATCATTTGCCCTACCCGACTCTATTCTAGGGATATAACCAGATGATGGTTATCAACTACATGGGTAAAATGTCAGAAAAGATGGCTTAAACAACAAAAATAAGACACATGTGGAAAAAGAAATGTGATTTTTTCCTGATACAGGATGTCTTCTATATGATGAACTGTTGTCCTGGGGGATTATCTAGCTAGTTGTGATTGTTGTGTGATGAGTTTAGGATTATCACACCTTTCATTTACCACCACTCTCTGTTGTGGTATTCCTCTTCAGAGGATGCCAGTTTATTAGTCCAAGACTGTTTGTTTTGCACATTTGAGTACTCTTAAAATTAAAGTCTGTTGTTTGCAGGTGCCATTGTCAGATGGCCCTGCCTCTGTGAACATAATTGACCACAATAGCTTCCTCATAACAAGTAAACAACAGCTGGTTGCTGTAGTCCACCTGCTACCTGTAAATTCCCTTCCACAGGACTCACAGCTCTAGCATGCCATTGGTTTGCCTCCTCTGAAACCCTCAACACTGCTTGTGTTGCTGCTGTGACATGGTAATACCAGTTTGAGTTTTCGACCAGCACACTTGGCTGTAAACAGGCTTTTAATTGACTGTCTGAGTGCTGTATTTTCAAAGCATGACTGGGTGGCTTGAAAACAATTGTACTGTTAACTAGTATGGCTTTAGTCTGCAAGTTTGTTGTATATCTATAGGCTATATGGGTGACTTAGGCTCCCTACTGTTTTTTTATGACTGCTAAGTGAAAGGAACTTTTGGACAAATTGTTTATTTAAAGGCCAAAAGATGTTCAAGCAGTGAATGCTGGTGATGAAATGAATGCTGAAAATTACACAATAGCTAACTCAAATATCTGTTTATGTCTGCCTGCTTATACATCTTTGGTCTGCATGATCCAGTATGACATAATTAGTACTGATTTGCAGTTGTTGAAAAAATGTTGATCCCCTGCTGGCAAATATATTATATAAATATATAGCAGCTTTTCACCTGACTCCCAGGCCACCTTCACCTTTCCAAGTCCATGGCCAGATTCTCTGAGCATAATTTGCTGACTCACTGTCATTAACATCGCCTGCAGAGAGGCTGAGCAAATAGCTCATAGTGGAATGACTGAAACCATTGTAAGACACGTGGAAAAAAAAGGAGAGAAGAGAATACTGAAACCAGACCAGAAACGCAAAAATAGGATTCAACATGGTTATCTGTTGTTGGCACAGACAACACTTTGAGTAAATTAACCTAAATTGTGCAGGACGCCTACCTGAAATCTGGATTAAGGTGCATGACTACTATAATCCATCAATCACACACAGCTGTCGAGAAAAATATACCAGGTAACCACATCCACTTAGTCAGACAATGACTGTGTGTGTAGTTTGTAGGTTAGTCTGTATCTACGCAACATAACAACAACAATCAAATCTTCTGTCTTTCTAAATGGTACTAACGAAGTACAGTATGTTCCAAAGAAAAAAATGTTTTGAGTATGAAACTGGCATTGATCGCACCAGTTTTGAACTTTATTTTCAAAAGTTTAAGTTTGAAGGGATTGCAACACAAGCCTGTTTCTAGATGTATGACCTTTGTTTTTCTTAAATATGGTGTGTTGGATATATAGTAAGTCTGTGGTTGTGTACAGAGACACACAGGAAGCTTTTACACAACAACAGGGCTCAGTGGAAGACCACAGACAAATTATCACTCAAGATCCTAAGCTTAGACGATGAGTCGCTTCCACACAGACAAGGTAATTGTCACCATCAGCTGTAACTTACCCTATTGGCAGCTTCATAAATATGCACACACAGTCCATCCCAGTCATTAGAATGGTTGTTGTGCTTCGACCCATTTTTATCATTACTTCCTGTCGTTATGCTCTACCTTGTCCTTGTCTCCATAACAACCTTCAATCTCAAATCTTCAACCTAAACTGCATTTTCAGTGATAGGCTTGGTGCAGATACATAGATGTGTGCTGGAGTGGGCAGATCCAAAAACAATTCACCCTACCTTAAGACACTTCACTTAAGCAAAATTACAGAATTATATTTTCTTTCTTCCTGCAGGATGAATTTGGACATTTTCATGTTTTCACCCATGTCTGTTGGCTGGTATGTCAACAAGACAAAAACTACTGACCCAATTTCCAGGAAACTTTGTTTGGAGGATGGGTCTCAGGCTGGTGTAGATGAATGATTCCAAAAAGGTGCGGCTGTATCCTTTCTTGTACACATTGATTTCCAAATACAGAAGTAAAATCTATACCCTTTAAATCTTAAAAACAAACAACAAAAAAACAGGGAACTAAAAATAAACATATACAAAGTGATCAGATAAGACATGTTACAAACGCCATTTTGCACAGATACAAACACAGGTGTGCCTTCAGATTCTAGCTTGCCCTTTGGTATGGCTTCGTCAAAAGTCAAAAGTTTGTAAACCACTGGTCTAGACCTGTTGACCTTTGGTGATGATCTGGTTAGAGAAGCCATTTGTAAAATAGAGACTCAACGATGTGCAATCAAACAAATTAGACTTTTAAAGGGATAGATCCAGGAGTTTTTTCTCACTTTCTTAAACATTTTATATTTTTATCATTTTATATCATACTAGAAAAAGAACGCCAAGAGAAGTATTATTCTCAATCCAAAACCTCTTGTGTTTCAACATCACCCACGACCTTCACCTATGAAATTTAAAAGGACTTTGCCAGAGTATCACAAATAAAATGAAACAGGGTATGAAAAGAAGCCCAATAACCCATCCATAATAAAAATAACTTTAACAATGTTCTCATCTGGTTTTCACTTGATACATAAGAAAATCACTTTTAGGTTTAACCATACTACCACTCAGCAGTGACATAACCCTTTGATGATTTGTGTTTTTTGTTCTGGATTTCAATCCAGTCAAACACACACACTCTCACGTCAGGCCTTAAAGCATTAGCTCACATGCAGATGTGTCTGTATTGTGTCCCCCTGCTTAGAGCTGATTGGAAAGAAACGTGTTGGAGGAGGGGTGGGATTATCCAATAGAGCAAAAATAGTCACAGATAAACCACAAATCAAGTTGTATTAACTTGACTGTACTCTAAGCACTGCAGAGTATGTAGTTTTTTCCTTTACATTTGAGCAAATGAACCAAATCATTCATCATCTCATTCTCTGTGTGCATTTCGCTCTATTTGACTTATAGGTTACATAATTACAGTCAGTTAAACATATTTACTGTTATGGCTGCAATTTTTATGTAGACATTAAAAGACTGTTGAGACACAGCTGAGACATGCTGAAAACAACAGTTCCTTTAAGAAGCTGCTTCCATACAAATTCAATATTCACATAGACAAGAAAAAGAAGAACAAGCTGCTACAATATTGTATAGAAGAATATAAAGGAACAGGAAGATGTAAAGATTTTATGGAAATGGAAAGAAGTTTCATGCACAGATAAAAAGTAGTGTTTAAAAAAAAATATTTCTGAGGCAATGACACATTCCACAAACAACAAACTGTGACCAAAAAACTGCCACTACTCCAGTGTATCAAGTGTTCTCATTAACATGTGAGGCTGTACAAAGCCACTCATCCTGCTTAATTAGAGGGCGTCCCTTCAGCGCTTAAAGTCCCTGCTCTGAACACTTGGCACTCGAGACAGGAGAGGTTAATAATGATGCATACGCTGCTTTGTGACTCCCCCTTGTCCGCTTCTCCCTGACTTCACTTCATCTAATCTGTCCCTCTGCACAACCTTTTTCTATGTGGATCTCTTGTGTGACCATCTCCTCCATGTGTCTCTGAGCCTGTCAGTATGCTAAGCAAGCCTCAACCATACTGAGCAGACAGCAACAGTTGTTGAGTTTCTCGAAGAGCAGCTAAGAGGAGGGAGACGAAGAGTAAACCACAAAAAAAAACGTGGTTAGCTACTTACAAAGCAGCGGCGTGTATCCGATCAGTGGCCAGGCAGGCAGATGGGCGAGAGAGGCACATGACAAACGTAGTCGATATGCTGCTGGTGCATGAATGAGAGACAGAGAGGGAGGGAGGGAGGAAGGGAGGGCTCAGGAGCTTTGTGAGGAGAGAGGGAGGGAACAAGTATGAGAGTGGTCCACGATGAGGGAGCAAAAACATTACAGAAATGAGAACGAGCTAACCAGTATGGTAGGAAAAACAGCAGGATAAGAATAGAATCAAGGGGGCTTCTTACAGTGACAGACTAAAGAGTAAAAGAAAAGGGAAAAGAAAGAAAAGAGGATGAGTGGCAGGACCTATATGGACCTGGACCTATGTTAAACCCCACATGTGACCAACTCACTACAACAGACAAGTCATCCAGGCCCACTGAGAATATTCCATGGCAAATGGATATAGAATAAAAAATAGATGAAATGAGAGAACAAGTCCAAGCTGAATTCTCCCAGTGAGATTGAATTCCCTTTGAGAACTATCAGTTTCATAATGCCTCTTAACGATTCACTTTCCAGGCAGGGGCAAGGTCAAACAGCTGTCAACCTCCCATAGATGTGGACCTGAGCAAAGGAAACCTCCAGCTGGCTTAGTACGTATTTAGTAGACATTTCAGTAGCGTAATGGGTTGTAAAGGGAGTGAGTGGAGACAGAGAAAGTGATCTGCTCTTCCTACTATCAAAGAACAAGGCATGTACCAGTGAAGCAAATCAGTAGCCAGAAGGACAGGATTTTTCTTTTTTTCTGGGGATTTGCCAAATAACAGTGTCTGAGCAAGTGTCACCCTCCATGGGCCTGCAATTCCACCCCCTGGCTGTGAAACTAGATAAAACATCTTCAAAGGGTTGTTCAGTGGGATATAAAGAAAAAAAACATAACAACTGTGAAGAAGACTACATGTTATTAACATTTTTAATCTCCCTGGTTATTTTAGGAAATACCTAAAAGCATTCCAAACAATATGAATCATATTTAGTTTTACAGTGATAATCTTATACTGGATGTAATAGATCTTTGTCATGACTGACATTTTGACTTGCCATCACAGGTATTGCGCATGTAAAACAAATCTCATAACAATGGCTCAATTCCATTGACTGTCTCCATGAGGGATGCCAGTGATGCATGACACCAGGACCCTGGAACACGCTCACCTAAATCAAATGTTTTAATTAAATGGTATCAATTACACATGTGCTTTTCCTGCTGTGACATCCCAAAATGTCCGCCTTAAAAGAATATAGTTAATAACTCAAATGCTCCTCCTTTCCCTCACAGAGATCAAACATTTAGAATGATTTAACACAGCAGTGCTGATATCCATTAACTTGGGAATCTCTAGCCTTGCAACTCCACTATTTTACACATTAAAGTGTGTTTACAGGTCTCGGAGAGTACTACTGCAATGAGAGAGCAGTGGACTGCTTTTCAAAACCTGGGGCCTACGTCATCCACAATGCAATTCATCAGATTAGATGTGACTTCCTCTAAAGCCACAGAAGGCTTTATACTAGTTTTTCACATACACGGTAGTACTCCTCAAGACCGTTAAATGTACTTTAATGTGTATTATTTGTGGAGTTACTTTTTAAGTAAGGCCTCATCAACACTGTCAGTCTCTTCAGTGGCTCAATGGCTTAATGGCTCACTTATGTCAAAAATCCAGCTTGTAATAACGTAACCAAAAACCAAAATGACAGACAGCAAAGTCAAAATTATCTATCAGCAAACGAAACAGGCTCAGTGAGAAACCATCCATTAATGATGCAACACAATAATTTAGTATGATTAAAAGTGTTTAGTGCAACACTTTCAAAGGATGCAAGTGCATCCTTTTGACTTCAAGACAACAAAACCAACACCAGATTGAGTTGATTTTGATTCATATTATGAGCCTCAAGCACCTCTTTTCTAGTAGTTCTATGATTATCTATGTCATACTAATCAGTTACAGTTGCTGCGCATTCATTGCTAAATCAAACATCTAGAAGATGCAATATTTTCGAAATTGTCGGCAACATGTGCGCAGCTCAAAGGCCTGTTGAAATAATACCAACCTAAACAAAAACCAACAGAGTTTCCACATCCAAAATGCCTTCTTTCCAGGGCTCCCTCCACAGTTACATGTTCAAATTAGGTGGCCGCTATGAATGACTGTTTAACAACCAAAACAAATCCAAGGCATTCTTGCTGAGGGGTTCTCAGCTTTTATGCATCATTTCTAACGAAGAAGACAGAGGCCGTTGATGACTAACAGCTTTTTCCAGTGACGGTAGCAAAGCGGTACTAAATTAGCTTAAAGAGGCCATTTTCTACTGACCACAAAGGTACTATGCATGCAGATGTCAGTGCAGTTGGCAGATGATGAGATGAGGTCTATGTGGCCCTATCATCTGTGCTGACATCTGGACCATATGTGTCCTACACTCAGGGGCCAGGGACCAGATTCAGAATAAAAACAGGGCAATGTGGGGTGGAAATGGTCCAAGGACCCACAAGGGCATAGGTTGTAAAGTGAGAAAAAGGCTAGTAGGTAGTTCATTAAAGAGCGAGAGCGCAGCAGTTACTGTAGACTATTTTACGAGGGGCTACAATCTGAGTGAAATCTGCCAATGACCAATGAAATATGGAATTTATAGCAGGGTACTTCATTGTGTCATGACTAAGCTGTGACATGAGAAAATACCAGAAAATGAAGCCAGCAAAATGAGGCAACTGAGGAAAACTCTACCATGCAATTTCTCAGACTTTCTCAGACTACTGGGTTCTCAGGATGATCTCTAGAGGGCAGATGTGGAGAATGGGAAGAGGCTGGAGAGGGTTAAACTGGGGGATGGGAAGGCACTAGGATAAAAACAAAGTAAGGGAATGGGATAAAATCAAGCAAGAGGGTTGCCAGTAATTATCCATCTGAGTGTCCTCATGAAAATCAGATTGCTGACACAAGCATTAGTTTCCCGGGAGATGGATTAAAAATAACACTGAACTCTTTTGTAGCCTTTGTGGTCGCTGAAGCTCCTCTGTCTCAGGGATCAGATTAAGCACAGCTCCTTGAAAATATTACTGATCCGATCACTCCACGTGACCACTGTAGACAGTGATGATATCTTATTATGCTTGAAGATTAATTCTATACTCTAGATATATAAACACATGTAAAATCTATTTTACAGACTGTTATTTTACAGCCCAAAGTACAGTTTTACCATGTAGGAAATAATAAACAACACTGCCATTTTAACAGATGTTATGATTGCAATATGATTTATGATTAGTAGGAATAATCATTTTTGCATCACAACTTTGTAACCCACAGTATCTCAGCAACCAACAAGTATTTCATTTTAATGATGTTTTGTTTCACATTTGACTTTAATCATTGCCATATATAATTTTTTATGAAGTGTTGAGTAATTTTTCAGCTATTTCCCAAAGTGATAAAACAAATCTCAAGATGCTGAAAAAATCCAAATGACTTCATGCAGATTTTTTTCCCCATTTCATCAGGGAAGGGTCACCTGTAAATTCTGAATCATCACTGACTTTTTCAATGCCATGAGTCAACCATTATAAACAGTCTGTGTCCACACTTAATGTCAGATAGCTTCCCAGGTAAGTGCCTGTGGTTAGGCACCATTATGTATGGCCAACCTGTCATTAAGGTTTACTGCCTTTCATCTGTAAATGTTAGCTGCATGTTTGTATGTGAAGCACTTCTCTTTGTATAAATACTGCTGTCATGTCATTTTGAGATGCAAACAAACACCACTGAATCCTCACTCAACAGCTGTTTTTTACCACTGCCCTCAAACATATGTTGACAGTCCTTCACCATCAGCTGCCCTACCTGCAGACTTCCTCGGACATGCTATCACCACAGCGATAAACTAAGTGAGAAATCTGAGTACTGCCACACTGTTTACAATTACACTGTTCATGCTGTACAATATTATGAATATGAGTCTTTTTTATCATATTGTTGATTTTTTACTGTTTCCCTATTGTTAATTGTTAATATTACTGTCCTCGGGCTGCTGTGACACAGACATTTCCCTGTTTGTGCGATAAATAAAGGAATTCTGATTCTGATACTTGTCCATTTTTCTTTCTCAAAGGTGATTAACACAGAATCTCAATAAATACATTTTCTCATTTAGCTTTGTTTTCAATGAAAACTAAGAGAGAGAATGGAGTGAAGCTTAGTAGACGGCTCTTCCGCCATAGATCATAGCTAGGTTGGTTACATGTCTCTAAAGCTAACTACAAATCCTGCTTGAGTGTAGGGAAGGAAGGAAGAAAAGGAATAATTATGAGTCTTCTATTTTGGGCTGTTTGTGAGTCATGATTGGATGGGATATATGGATGCAGTTATGTATACCAGCTTAGCTTCCATGAATGAATGAGATCCAGATCAAAATGTTTCAACTACTATTTTTGTTGAGTTATGTACAAAATCTTAACTTAAATGTTCAGACCCTGAGATATCCATAACCTTATTCAATGTAACAGTGTTTCAATTGCTCACTTGTCACTGTAACTTCCTGTAAAGCATGCAAAACACCAAATGATACTGTATGTCAGAGAGTGAGGAAGGACGTCTGTGAACATAACTAAATACATCACCTCAGCTGTGAACATCACCTCAGCTGTGAATATTTCTACCTCAGTCACGTAGATAGGTTTTCACGGGCAATGTTGGATAAACACAGCTGCCATGATGCTTCTAGACATAATCAAGCTATCATTGTTTTGATTGAGAGGTCCCACAGCAGCAGATTACATACTGTACATACACTTAACACATCCTGCATCAAATAATTAGCTTCCTGCCTCCCATTAGAAACATGAAGACCTTTTAGCTTTCTGATCACGACCCCAGCAGCTAACAAGAGACCAGTATGAGCTCCAGTATCTATGGCGAAATGTAAGAATGTCATAGTAATCTATCTCTGACCCCAGTGGAGAGAGGAGGATGGAGAAACATTTGAGCTCCTTGGCTCACTTTCTCCCCCAAGCCAATGCTTTCCTTTTTCAACCTTGCCAGCAGACCAGTAGGGATGTTGATTCCAGTTCTGGTGTGAGCCCATCCAGAGCAACGCTAGATAAGGAGCCAGTACAGGAGGGAAACGTTTTCCAAAAGCAAAGGATGGCAGGGATGTGATAAGGCACTCAGAATTCATCAAAAAGACATCAGCAATAGAGGAAAATAAATGGTATGGAGGATGACAGTGAAAGATGTATTCTAATCAGCAACACCTAACCTATTTTTCCAAAAGTTTAGGGGAAAACAGGAGAAAATAGGTTGCAAATTCAACTGTTGTTTATCCAGGGCAGGACTGCTGTCCTTTGGCATCTACTGACAGTTATAGATGAAGCCTTGAGGCCATTCTCTGCCTTTTCATATTTAGTGGAAATGTCTGGGAAGGACAACACAGGGTTGTTGAAACTCCCACACCACAAATTGTTCCAAGTCTTAAGCTCCCTCTCTCTCTCTCATTTCCACTATCAGTGACTAGCATTCTGGTGCTTTTTCAATCTGCCCTCCTTCTTCAGCTGCATGGCAAATAATTATTAACAGGATCAAAGCATACGAAAGGGCTTCTGCGTCAGTGAGGTTGAGCTTGGGGAGCCGGGTGACTGAAAGTGATAATGGCAAAGCACTGAATAGTTTTTTTTGCACTGAGCTCTGCAATTAATACTGACGGAAGTGAAAATTCTCAAAAATATATATATTTTTTCACATTACAATCATGTTAGATATCTACAATTACTATAACATTTGCAATTTCAGCCGCAGATTTTTGCCATGTGTTTAATCACGCAATCAAAGTGAAAAACTTAATATCATTCTATAGAGACAAAAGAAAAACTATAGTGAAAAATGGTAACAGCTTCAACACATTCTGCTGAAAATGTCACTACTTAAGCAGATGTGTAACCATCAGCTATATCTCTGCCCACTATCCGCTTCTCCTCAGTGAATCCAGTTGTATACACATGTCCGATATGAACATAGAGTGTATAATAATTCAAAGCACAGTGATTGAGTTGGCAATGTGCTACACCAGCCAAGTTGAACTAGGACAGTTTGGTGCTTGACAAGTGTTTGTAGATGCTTTAAGACAGTTAATAAATGTTATGCACTCTGGTGTGCATTTCCTGTAAGTGGTGAGCATGAACTCTTATGGGCTGGAGAGGGTAGGTCTTGCAATCAAGCTAAAAGGTTGTTGACATGCAAAACCCTTGTCTAGTGCTCACACACTGTACATCAGCATGACAAACTGACCAGACGCAGTTCACTCAGTAGATGGCTTGTTTGTAAAACCAAGGAGAGAAGTATGAAATGCAATCCACAATAAGATTGGAGGACAGTGTGCAAGTGATGCTTGGGCAAGCTCTGATTCAATTGCAGACAGCCTTTATGCATGTCAAGTAGGACAAAGAGAATCTCTTGAACCAACCCAATCACCCAGAATACAGGTTGGCAAGTTATGTTTCTGCAAATCACAGATAAGGTAAAATGTTCTATTCAATGTTGTGACAATACTGTGCACAAATATCGCTTTGTTAGGGTTAAAAAAAGATCATAATTGGCTTAAAATAACTGTTTTGGTTGCTACATGCACATCTGACATTTCACAACTTTTCTTCAAAAATATCAGTTTTTGTCACCACAAACACAGCTGGAAATTGAGGTCGCCTTAGCAAATATTCAGTGGTTTCACATAGTCTCAAACGGCAGTGACTGGCTGGGCAGCCTTCTGTCCTTTAACTCGACCCCCCCACCACCACCTCTCCCTATGACATTCAGGTATATATTTATTATTATATATATATATATATATATATATATATATATATATATATATATAGATCTATATATATATATATATATATATATACACATATATATATATACACACACACACACACACACACACACACAAATACACACACAAATGTGAATGCATCAGTGGTTTGCAGGAATTTTAACTGCAAACATTTTGATCTGATGATTGGGTTGCTTGAACACTCCTGCATACTTTAAGACTGATGACAAAACCGCTTGCAGAATTAAGCTTTTACACTTTTGAATGGTAAATACACTTAAATTCAAACAGTAAACAGCAATACTCTGTGCTTTACATTTCAACTAACTGCCTGGTTTTCTTTCATTGGTGAGCTGCAATAATCATAGCTGCCCTGAAACTGTTAATGTTTCTAAAAACACACCCTGTCTTCATTGTGATTTTCAGGAAGCTCTGGTCAAAATCAGGAAACTCTGAAATAACATTATTATCTTACTACAACTTGACAGGTTATTATTAATGTTCTTTATTTTACTTCAACAAATGTCTGACATATTATCCTTCAGGGTCAAACTGAATGTAAAATTGGAATTGTTGCTAATGCAAACAAAGTTGATGGAAAGATGTGAACAGAGCTGCTCCCACCATGCATATGGAGTAAAAAATAAGTTGAATGCATGGAAGGAACAAAAAGGAGACAGCCTCTAGGAAAATAACAGGTAAGTCTGAAATTGTAACACATATAAATATGCTGTACAAGTATGCTAGTGGAAAGGAACAACAACTGTAATGTTGCCATGCTCAAGAAACTACATGGATGTTACAGCCTGGTGATAGTACAAGACTGAGCTTTGTTTGTTTTCCAGAGAACCTCATACCTAATAACTGAATAGTCCTTAACTGTATATGAATAAAACTTTTAGTGGTACTATAACTCTGTAGGCATCTTTTCTTCAGTTGTATAACAGCGTTACTACAATAACCATGCAGTCTAAAGCCATTCATTTCCCACACAAGAAATTAGGATGCTGATGAGATAAATATAGGGAGTGTGATTTATTTTTCTTCTGCTAAACTGGATAGATGTTTTACATTGCATGTATGTCACCATTATACATAATTAACAAGGTAGTTCAACTCACTAGCCACTGAGATTTTACTTCTCAAGAGCCCAGCAATGATTTAAAATTAATATTTCAGAAGGCCATTTGATCCTATTAAATAGTAACAATGACAAAATCCAAGAATCCTTCCTACTTTAATGGCAAAGGCCATCATTAGAGAGCGCAACCACGACATATCAGCCTTAACATATTTTCAGCGCGCCAGAGGAAGGCATTGTGTCATAAAATATGCAGGAGAGATGGATATTTGATAACGTAATCTGAGTAGAGAACATAAAGTGGTGAAAGTGATGAAATGGTGCGCTATCAATATGTGACCATAAAATACTGAGTCACTGTCTAAGTATGCACACATGTGGAAAGGCTCAAAAACTGGCTGCCCTATGAGAAAACAAGGGAACTCCAATAAGGTCCACTGAAAGTTCAGCCAGATCAAGAGGGAATTCTAATAGTTTAAACTGGTTATGTGCATGTTTTGCATCCTATTCATTCTCCCTTCTGTTGTCTCCTTACCTGTTTTAGCTGCCATATACTAATGACTAATTGAAAATGTTAGTGCTTCTCAAATCAAAATACTTTCCCTAAAGAATCTATACAAATGGACTTTGTATACATTTTTTGATTAATTAAATTAATCTTGTTTTTTAACATGATACAGGATGACCTGGAGTAAAATAAAATTGACTGAAAAAACTAATTTCAGTTTTTCAAACTTTTCATACCCAAAGGACAAAACATCTTTTTTTCCAATTTACTAAACAATTTTTTTTTTTTATTAAAAAGGTGAGGAATGGGAAAAGGTCAGCAGCAAAGTTGCAGCAATATTTTCACAACTAGTTCACAATTCACTTATGCATTATACAACAGGATCATATCTGGTAGTAAGAAATACAAGTGCAAGTCATGATAGTGAGACTCAGCAACAGTTACCTTAGAACCCAACATGGTATATTCATTCGGCCACAGAACACCATAAATTAAATTCAAACTGGACTACTCACACCTGTAACCCCTCAAGAGAAGTGACATTTCCTAGTGATACCAGCTGAGCCTCATTAGATGTTAAGACCGCTAAAGTGATGCTGTATTTCATATTCTAAACTTAATTCGGTGACAAAGGTGCAAAGATCTGTTACTACATTTCAGTGTCTGTTTGCCACCCCCCTGCCTTCGTTGTCACCATCTCTCTGCCTCACTGTCTCTCCATCGGGCAACTCCAACTTAGCAAACCACTAGAGACAGGAGCAGAAAGTCTTTGTTTCTAGGTAGATAACATCCTGAACTTGACTAGTGCTTTCTACACCATTTGGGTAATTTTCCATCCAGTGTGTCACTGGGCACCTAACACATTTGATTGTAATTGACTTTCAAATATATTGCATGATAACAACTTTACCAAAGTGGGAGGCCAAGTGTGTCTGTTAAAGAATTTCTATTTAGGCAGGAATTGGGGAGCCATTGAGCTGACTATCAAAAAGGAAAAGCAAATATGTACAAACTAAGAATACAGGAGAAATCTGTGAGTGTGCATGAGCACCGTAATTCTACATCAGCCTTTGCTGTCATTATCAGTCATTGCCACGTATCATTTCTCATTCCTGCATACAGATCCAGATTTGCTCTGTAATCTGTTAGCATTTTGTAAGGGCTGATTTAACAGGGATTGATACTGTCACTTGCCTGAAAACCTGTCAGCAATATATCAGCATCAGACCAGACAATATTGATGAATCACACATCAACATTCACTGGGTTACACCGAATGCCATCACATAAATAAAAGCTACTTGGCTTTTTCACATGGAAACATTCAACGTTGGTCTGTTGTTAGTGTCTTTTAAACATGGCCTCTGTTTTGCTCAGTCAGTGGATGTGGGATAACTCCTGTCTTTATATCAACACATGGCTCAACAAAATGTTGTTTTTTTCAAAGATGACTGTTTACTCACGTCTTCCCAACAGATAGATGGCAAGACAGTTTTGTTTCCCTCCTGCAAGAATGATGATC